>NC_081407.1:904125270-904450900 GCF_030272615.1 Cryptomeria japonica
GATCACAATGCTCATCTTTTCCAAGGCCAACGCTAACATGGTGTTATTTCTCTTATTATGTGATTGAGTACATTGGACAATAACAAAAATAATCAATTCATTCATCCTGCATGATAAGTTAGTTCATCTCAAGTAGCCATTGCATACTAAGACATCATTCATTTAAAGCATAAGCTCATTCATTCATTTAGTAAGATCATTGCATGACATTCATCTAATCTCAAATCATATAAGATATCACCATTGCATTGCATTGCATCCATCTCATATTAACATGTATGAGAAAATCATAAAAAAATATCATAAACATAGAAAGCATTCCAATCGCACAAACATCACATAGAAATTATAAGCATCACCATACACATATGCATTTGCATACATCATGTAAATACTGCATCATCATATATCCATCATCTAGAATTCATAAGCATATAGAAATTAAAGCATACATTAAGTGTACATCAGGAAAGTAACTGCACATCATAATCATATATCAAATAGAATGCATCCATCATCTCATAGGTCATATAGAACGAATAGGATCGACTGCATATCATATCATCAAAACAAGACCCATGTCCAAGGTACAATGATATCACAAAATATATGAGATACATCACAAATATACATCGCGGGAATCATCAATATCTCATCACAAAAGGGTGTGTACATGAATACATCACTGTCTCATATTAGTGTGACCACTAAGACGCAGAGCGAAATATCAGAATAATCAAATCATCAGCAATCATCAAAAATCGAAAAATTGTCAAAAATTTCCAAAAATCAAGTCAAAAATCTAAAAATCAAAAAATCATCAAAATCGAAAAAAAATAAAAAATAAAAAATAAAAAAATCATAAAAAATCATCAAAATCGAAAAAAAATCAAATATCAAAAATTAAAAAATCATCAAAATCGTCAAAATCAAAAAAAAATAAAAATCGAAAAACTCATCAAAATCCCACAAGCAATTAATTGGGAAGGGGAATTAATCAAATAACTGTGTATTTAATTAACTATCTTCAGACCATTTTTAGGTGTATACATTTTGCCCCTCTTTGAAGTGATGTGTGACGATGCATTGGTTCAAAGAAAACCCTATTGATGATGTTGTTGATTTGATAGAATGTAGATTTGATCTTGATTTGATGCAGATTTGGTTTCGATGTGATACTGATTTGATTAGGAGATGATAAATCTCGATATGATGCGGATTCGATGCTGGAGATGATAAATCTCAATATGATGCGGATTCGATGCTGGAGATGATAAACCTCGATATGATGCCCCAGATGCTGATTGATAGATATTGATGCAAGGATGCCCCCTCGGGAGATCAATTGAGATAATTGACCTTTGGAGTTTTTTGGATCTTTGTGAAATTGATTTCCCGATAAACTATTGGATGATTCCTGCAACTGTGGTTGATGAAAGTGTGAGTTCTTCGATCACTTTGATGTGGTTCTTGATGTGATTATTGATAGAGTTTGATTGAATTGATAGGATTGCTGAGATCAAGATCAAGTCTGGTTTCAGGAATGGCACCTCCTGTATAAGACAATGATGATCAAAGCGTCTGGTTTCAGGAATGCTATATCCTGTATAAGACTTGATCAAAATGTCTGGTTCCAGGAAGGATTCATCCTGTATAAGACATGATAGAAAGGATCGGATGAGATGAATTTATAGAATTGACAAGATTGATTAGATAAAGAACTGACACTTTGTTGATATCATGTTGTAGGAAGATACATATATGCTGATGTGGGTTCATTTGAGGGGGGTAGCATAAGATTTGCATTGGGTTTTTCCAGATTTTTTAAAAAAAATCCATGCGCCTCCCAAAATTTTTTATTAGCGTTTTCACCAGATGGGTTGGGGAGAAAATCATATTGCTGAAATGGGTTTTTGGATTAGTGAAATGGGTTGTTTGGATTTTTTGAAAAAAATTCACTTTGAACCCCCAAATTTTTTTTTATTATCATGCATTTTTTTTTAATTTGTAAAAAAAAAATACATAAAAAAAAGATTTTTTTGTTAATTTTAACCACCCAACCTAGCCATCCCCTAACTTAACCCATTCAATCTAATCTTGGGTCTAACTAAACCTATCCTATCTTAGACATTCTAGCCTCCTTATCCTAACCTCTCATGGTGTGGATATTCTCTCCTTGAGACACATGGCACTTTTGCCACATGTCTCCTCCCTTGGACACTTGCCCTCTCATGAGCAAGGCTCCTTGACACTTGTACCCATAGATATGACAAGTGTCCCTTCCTCCAACCTCTTCTCCAACTTCCTCAATCTTGGCCCTTGATATCTTCAGATCAAATCTGGACCGTCAATTCCTACCACCTCAGCTTTGGCCTTGGAAATCCTATAAATACCCCTCATTTTGGAGCAATATGGATCCCATCTCATATCAATTTAGGCATCATTACTATAGGCAATTTTCATTTCAATTATCTAGTAATTAGCTTTGGATTTATCATAACATGTTAATCTAGTTTCTTACATCATGCATTTCATATCATCTACATAGTCAATCATGATCAAATAGCTACTCAACTCTTGAGTTGTCACTTTGGAGGTCATTTCTCTGCTGAGAGCCCATCAATCCAACACCTTCAAGGTCCTCAAGAATAGAGGAAAATGGGACATTTCAAGGAAGGCTTATGGTTTGCATCTTTGATTTAGTTTTTCAATTAAGCTTTTTAATTATGTTTTTATTGTCTCATTATATGTGTATGCCTCTTATACTAACCACATTTTAAGCATCACAATGGTAAGACCCAACACGAATGCGAGCAGACATAGAATAGAAGTAGTGTCTGAACCAATCATCAGAAATAAGAGCCCTATCAAGGCGAACTTGAATAAGGTCATTTCTAGCCCTCCTATTAGTCCAAGTGTAATTGAAACCCTGCATCTCCACATCATTGAGAGCCTGAGTGTTTATAAAATCCATGAGGGCTAGTCTACTATCCAACTAAGAAGGGCATCCACCAAATTTTTCCTCCTCTCTCAACGGGGTATTGAAGTCTCCCATGATGAGCCAGCTGAGGTTCTTGAAGCTGCCCCTTATTTCCATAAGTTTTTCCGAAAATTGCTTCTGGCTTTCAAGGTATTAGGAGCATAAATGTTTGTGAGGACCCAAGAGGTTTCATCTTTTAAATGCTCAAATTTAATGCAAGAAAAATTTCTCTCTTGAATAAGAACTTGACCTCTAACACTATTGAGATTCCAGATTGTTGCAATGCCTCCAGAGGCACCTTCTGAGCTACCACCACAGATGCTACTAGATTTAAAGAAATTCAAAGCTTCAACCTTTTCTCTACTCATCTTAGTTTCTTGAATAAGAAAAATATCAGGTTTACTATCCCTAATCATATTCCTAATAATATCATGCTCGTGGGGATTATTAAGTCCCCTAATGTTCCAAGAAACAATCTTCATAATTACTTACCAATTCCTAACTCCTTCAGAGTCCTCTAAGTCCCATCTGCTATGTTCTTGCTAGCCTCCTTATCTCTGACTTTGTGGTTTGAAGGCAATCTTGGGGATGAGGAGACATACCCTACATCAAATTGAGCAATTCTACTAGACTTCCTTATTTGGGCGGCAGAGGGAGTGGATCCTTTCTTGTTCCAGTGTTTTGGAATTTTCCACTCGGGTTCTCTCTCAAAAACTGCTTCAGGATTGCTAAGGATTCTAGAAATTTCCTCTTCATTACTCCATATATTTGATCTGGATTGATGTGAAGAGCTATCGACTATTTTATAGGCTTGATCTAAATCAAAAAGGTTTAGACCCAAGATAGCACATTTCTGGGCCTCTTGAAAATCAGAACTGTTTGTGAGAGGGGAAGAATCAACCTTTTCTTCCTATGATCCAGTGATCTCCCCTTCCTCAGATTGTTCCACTTCCTTAATATCCTTGATCCTCTTCATTGGAATCTTCCTTACTAGCCAAGGTGTCAACAATCACCATCTGGGTATTTTCTTTAGAAGATTCATTCTGATATATTATTTCCTCTCTTGGGATCTGCCCTCCCAGGAGGTTGTCTGCTTCCATTCGTTCCTTCCTCTAAGCTTCCTGGGGAGAAAGATGTTTAGAAACAGAGGCTAAGGAGACCACATCCTTCTTCTCCCCCATGGGTCCAAAACAATTGATCTCAGCTGGGTCAGTTTCCTTCTTTTCTGTATTTTTGACTTGCTAGAACTTTTTCTCCGGAGCCTTTCTACTTTCTACTATAGTTTTGGCTTGCTTATTATATCCTTTGGGCTTAAGAGGGCAATGTTTATCCTAGTGACCTGCTTTTTTATAGTAGAATCAAGTAAAGGGGATGGATTCGTATTCAATTTGTTGTTTCCAAGTACCCAACTTAGACACAATATCTATCTGCTCGGGCATATCTGCGTCGTGGGCGATCCCTACACAAAATTTGGCATGAGTGAGCCTTCTTATTGAGGCTATGACTAGATCAATTGAAAGGAGCTCACCAAAAGAGCTTGCTATACCCGAGAAAATACTTTCTGCCCAGTATTCAAGAGGCAGACCTGGGAGCTTAACCCAAATTGGGACTTGCACTAGAAGAGATTCACTCATATTTAGATTCGGGTGCCATTTCTGGAGGACCAGAGTTGTCTTTCCAACCAACCAAGGGCTACCACAGAGGATCCTTATTTTGTCTTCTTCACATGAAAAAGCAAAGGTGAGAAGGCCTTTGGGCAGAGACGAAATTTCAACATTGCCTTTCAAATCCCATTTCCGTTTAACATATGCCATAACAACCTCAATGTTTGGGCGTAGTCCTATAAATTTACCCACGAGAGAGTTCGACATGCTACTTATGTTATGGTCCAAAACTGAGTCAGGGATAGAGATGGCGAACTTACCACCATTCGGGTCTGATATATTCTTGACAGGAGGCAGGGAAGATTTCCTAGATGGTCTAGTTCCAAAGAGGGTTGACCACTTTATAGTTTCTTTTCCATTCTCCAAAATTGCTTCACGTGGGTTGGATCCCCTAATCGCGTTTCCAGGACCCGCATTATTCTATGGCAAAGTACCGTTAGCCTGCAGAATATCCAAAGGCTTGTCCTTCTCCCCCATCTGGCCAACTCCATCGATTTGGCCACTTCCTCCATTGGAACTAGAGTTCCCACCTTGTAGAGAATTCAAAATTTGAATTCTACCATTGTTGCCTTCTCCTCCTCCACGCGAGCTCTCCATAGCTAAAAAATATCATAATTATTAGTTACTTTAGGGTTATATCAACAATGTTTAGTTGCCAGCATTAATTTAAAATATAATCTAGTAACCTTCGTTGTATTCCATGAGGTAAATTGTACCTACAAGTTGTAATGCTCGTGGGAGTTGAAATATATTTTGAATTGTTGACCTCAATTAAAATTAATTGTCTAAAAGCAATTTTTGGCCCCATGAGTGTTACAAATTGTTGGTACAATTTATCTCACAAAATACAAATAGGGCTATTAGATTATTTTAAATTAATTGGTAGAAACTAAATAAAGTAGAGTCTACCCCTTAAACTCATTAATGATTTCCACCTTCAGGCCTCTACTTTTATATAAAAAACTATTATTTTAAATGAAAGGATTTGGAATGGTAATTAATGCATACTCCTACTATCTTCCAATAGTCGCCAATATTTTCTACCAAAAAAATTTGATATAAAAAAATTCGCCAATAAAATTAACATTTTTCATTAAAGAAAGAAAAAATTTGCCAATAAAAATTATTATTTTATTTTCAAAAAATTTAATATTCGCTAAGATTTAATACAATTTTTTGAGAGGGGGTTTCTTTAAGTTTTCACTGGTGCTAAATTTAAGGGGTTTAACTATAATCTCACCATTCCAAGCTAGAGATGATTGGTGTTATATCAACTTGAACAAGGGTCACACTTATTCATTTTATAGTTACTCTCCTTACTCCCTAACCAAGAATGATGCAAGGGGGAACCAATATTTAGGTAATTATGATAATCTATTTGAAAAAATGAAAGTATGAATATGTAATATCCTTATTAGGATGGAGGAAATTTACACTATCTCCTAGAAGAGATACTATAGCAGGAAAGTATGCACCTCATAGTTACTTTCTTTTTGATACCTTTTTTTTCTACATCCTTATATCAACATTTTTTTTGATAGGTAAACTATAGACAAGGAATCTTGTCTATATAATATTAATCAAAACCCAAAAATACAAAATTGCATCAACCCATACATGAGGGTGCATCAGTTTTGCAAATTCCTTCATGTTTTTTTCTATTTTTTGACGACCTTAGAGTCATTTGGCGCTTGGATTTTAATAGTGAGTGTTTTTCTTCTTAACTTTTGTCCAACCTTGTCCTATTTGAGAAGAGGGAACTTGATTGTGATTCTTACTTGGACATTCTTTTGTGCGAGTTTGTAAACTTTGTTATTAATGAGGCAACAAAGGCACCCACACCAATTTTAATTGCAAGAGCAAACAAGGTTCTTTTTATCCTTTAAAGCAATGATTTTCTAACTTTCTATTTGGAGATGTTACTCCAAAAAGCATGGTGTTCTTTTTAAGTCTTCCTAGCAAAATGTTTTCTATCTAAGAAAGTGAAATCCTAGTCAACAAAATAAATCGTGATGTTGGTCAACAAAAGGAAAATCGTGAAATAAAATACATCTTTGCTTTGCATAAAATAAAGTGAGGTTCTTTTTATCCTTTGCCAAATGAAAATGAATTCTTTTTATGCACCAAAGGAAAATGTGATTCTTTTTACCTTTTGCAAACTGAAAAGCGAGTTTTTTGTTCTTTTTAAACCTAAATGAAGTGTTTTTGCCTAACTTGCAAAAATAAAAAGTTTGTTTTGTTGTTCTTTTTATTTGACAATGGAATTCTTTTTAAAACCCAAATGAAGGTGTAGTAAATTTTAAACCCAAAAGAAAAGATGAGATTCTTTTTAAACTTTAAGGAAAGTGAATTCTTTTTATCTAGCTAAAAAAGCTAGAAAGAAAAATTCCTACTTTAACTTCTTCTAAACCTACAAGAAATTGTCAGTGACCTGCAAGAAGAAAGTCAGTGAAAAATGGAATCTATGGTGGGCTTACACAAGCCTAATTTTTCTTCACTTCGGTTACAATTTTGCCTTTTCTCTGTCAGAGTCACGCGTTGGACTGCTACATAGATGCACTACAGAAAGTCACTGATGCGCTACACTGTTTACTAAATGCACTACACTGGTTACCAAATGCGCTATACTGTTGCTCCAATATGTAGGAAAGAAACTAGACTGTTATGCGGTACCAGGGAGTTTAAATGTGCTAGGGAATGGGTCTAATGCACTAAAGAAAGGTTCTGACATGCTAAAACAACATTCCTGCGTGCTTGCAATCTTTCTCCTGCATAAAAAATAACATAATTAATGGGGTTAAGCCCCATGGTGGGCGCCAAAAATGTGTGCAGGAAATGAGGGCGATCGAAACATGAAAGTCAGTTTCAAAGGGTCCACACACCAATGAGACTCTTGGTGTAAGTTATAGGAACTATATTGAATAGCTCAACTTCCCAAGGGGTGTCCCATTGTTCTTTATCTCACAAGATCCCCGAAGTCAATTCTTTTGCTCTCAGATCACTGAGCAAAGTGACTTAGGAATGACAACTCCAAGAACGAGTGATGTTTGGTTATAAGCATGAATGCATTCCTATATATGTATGCTATTGAATCTACGATGATTAAGCTAGCATAAAAATGATGATAAGATTAGCTAATTATCCTAGCAATGATATTCTAGTCTAACATGGATATTCTATGATATTAGAATGTTTCTAAATGCTATTAAGGTGATTTATCAAAGAGAGGCTAAAATGTTTAATAATTAGATTATATGCATGAAAGATTATTGATTAGAAAAATGACTATAATTTTGATACACGAAGATTTCTATATCAAAATGACAGAATGAGATCTCTATTTATAGGAAAAATAGGGCAATGGATGGTCAAGATTGGATAATCTTAACAAGGGCTAGGATTGAAAGTTAATCAATCCATGTTCACAATTATCACCAATGAAATGGTGACAATTGTCAACAAGAGGTTGCTTGTGGGGAGATGAAAGAAGCATTAAATGCCTGAGAAGACATGAAGGTTACCTTAGGAGGTAAGGGTTAGGGTTAGGTTAGGGTTATCCATTGGATAAATCTTTTACCCAAGAGGTAAACTCTTGTGCAAGGGTTAAAGAAATAACCAAGGTTAAAGCCATGAATGCTTAATGAGACCCTTGGGTTAGATGAGAGTTGAGTTAGAGAGAAAGTCTCTAATCATGCAAGAAGGTTGAGTTAACCATTAATGGTTATGTAAGAGCCTTAAATGGTTTGGAAGACTTTGAGGGTTAACTTGTTTAGGACTTAAAACCTTTAATGGTTTTCAAAAACTTTGGAGACTTTGAGAGGTGACTTCTCTTTGTTTAGGATTGTGACAATATTTAGGAGATGGATTAGGCTAATTTGGAAGTGATTAGAAGAATCTAGAAGGGGTTAAGGAGAAAGTGAGAGATGTAGGAAAATGCAAGTGGAGGGAAAATGATTAAAATAAAATTACTTTATTTCAATCAAATAGATGCAACTTGAATAAATACAAGTGAGGGATTTAATAAATAAATTAGATTTATTTATTTGCAAGGATTAATTTAATTAAATGTAAATTTAATTAAAAGGGGAGAAAGGAGAATTAATTAAATAAAGTGATTTATTTAATTAAAGGCTAGGAAAGACTTAGGTGAATTTAATTAAATAAATTGAGTAATTTATTTAATCAAATAGATGAATATGACGAAATTAATTAAATAGAATGTAATTAAATAGAGGAATGAGGTTAAAATGAATATATTAAATATTCACTTAGGAAAGTGGTCAGATTTATACGTCTACAGTTATTACTAAAACAATTGAAGTGAGCATTATCTCAGTAGTCAAGACCATATTTATTCTTATCAAAACAACTAACTTTTTAAGATATTAGGATGGGGATTGATCATTACTATAGACCTATTCATGGATCCTCAGAAGTGCTAAACAATGAAAATTTTAGTGGCTAATATTCGCCAATTGGCTATTTTTTGAAATTTGGGAATCAAAATTTGGCTAATAAGTTCAATTTTTTAGGTGATTCGAATTGCCACATTTTTACAAATTTTTATTTTAGTGTCATTTAAATCGCTAGAGAGTTTATTTTATTAATTTTTTTAACCCAAAGATTTGTCACAATATTCGATACATGATTGGATGAGATTCACCAACATTTTACAATTTATTGTAAAAATCTAAATTAATTCGACAATAATATATCATAATTATTAGTTACTTTAGGGCTATATCAACAATGTTTAGTTGCCAGCATTGATTTAAAATATAATCTAGTAACCTTCATTGTATTCCATGAGGTAAATTGTACCTACAAGTTGTAATGCTCGTGGGAGTTGAAATTTATTTTGAATTGTTGACTTCAATGAAAATTAATTGTCTAAAAGCAATTTTTGGCCCCATGAGTGTTACAAATTGTTGGTACATTTTATCTCACAAAATACAAATAGGGCTATTAGATTATTTTAAATTAATTGGTAGAAACTAAATAAAGTAGAGTCTACCCCTTAAACTCATTAATGATTCCACCTTTAGGCCTCTACTTTTCTATAAAAAACTATTATTTTAAATGAAAGGATTTGGAATAGTAATTAATGCATACTCTTATTATCTTCCAATATTCGCCAATATTTTCTACCAAAAAAATTTGATATTTTAAAAATTTGCCTTTTCATTAAAAAAGAAAAAATTCACCAATAAAAATTATTATTTTCTTTTAAAAAAATTAAATATTTGCTAATATTTAATACAATTTTTTGAAAGGAGGTTTCTTTAACTTTTCATGGTGCTAAATTTAAGAGGTTTAACTATAATCTCACCAATCCAATCTAGAAATGACTGGTGTTATATCAACTTGAACAAGGGACACACTTATTCATTTTATAGTTACTCCGTTTAATCCCTAACCAAGAATGATGCAAGGGAGAACCAATCTTTAGGTAATTATGATCATCTATTTGAAAAAATGAAAGTTTGAATATGTAATATCCTTATTAGGATGGAGGAAATTTACACTATCTCCTAGAAGAAATACTATATCGGGAAAGTATGCACCTTATAGTTACTTTCTTTTTCTCGATACCTTTTTTTTTTTTTTCTTCTACATCCTTATATCAACAGTTTTTTTTAATAACTAAACTATAGACAAGGAATCTAATCTTATTTAATATTAATCAAAACCAAATAAAAATACAAAATTGCATCAACCCATACACAAGGGTGCATAAGTTTTGCAAATTCCTTCATGTTTTTTTCCATTTTTTTTAATGACCTTAGAGTCATTTGGTGGTTGGATTTTAACAGTGAGTGTTTTTCTTCTTAACTTTTGTCCAACCCTGTCCTATTTGAGAAGAGGGAGCTTGACTGTGATTCTCACTTGGACATTCTTTAGTGCATGTATCCAATGAAGTAGCCAGTGTCTCTCAAGAGATCTTAGAGTTTGTAAACTTTGTTATTAATGAGGCAACAAAGGCACCCACACCAATTTTAATTGCAAGAGCCTCCTCACTAGCATAATCATGTGTACTAGATAGCAATTGAGTTATTGACTTTGAATTGTCTTTTGGAGAGGCTTAGGATGTTGTTTTTTCATTTTATATGGTAGGTGAAATGTCATAATGTTGGAACTCAATCCCCATCGACTAAATGGACTTACCACTTCAAGCCAAATTACCTCACTCATTGGCTTACAATATTTATATCAACAAGTTGCTAAGTTGTGAACTAATCTAATTAATGACAATTGAATTAATATTCAATTGGAATATACTTTGAACTTAGCATACACATTATGTTAGTAGACAATGCATCATTTTTTCATTTTATAATAATTCTTACCTAAGAAGGAAAAGGATCACCTAGAACAAGATATTAAACTGAGGATTATCATACTTCTTAGGGGTTAAGGAACTCTTCCCACTTGTCAACAAGGATTTGAAAGTTTAATTTCCTTGGGTTTAGAATGGTCCAAGAGTGGGTGCAACTAGAATTATTTGTAAAATTGATATGCTAGCATTAGGGGGCTATGAGAATAATCAAAATAACATAAAATCACCTATGTCTTGTGTAAATTCTTTCTTCTTCTTTTTTGTTTTTTATAGAATGCTCTACTAGTATAATGGACCTATGCATGAATGCACCTCAATCTTAAGGTAACTTCACCCAATATTAGACATACCAAGGACAAATCACAAGTTTAAATCATTTAAAAGGGAACCTACACATATCTTTTCTTTAATAAATTATGCAAGTGTTTAGTGAGGCCCATGACAAAATTTCCAAATATAATTCTCATTCTAATTTCCAATTAAACTTATCAAAAAAATCCTTAAAACCTTCTAACTAACGCCACATAGAGTGGGTGCTACTACTATAGTAGACTGAGTTTTTTTTTTTTTTTGTTTTGTTTTTTGATGCATTTTGTAAAAAAAATCATGAGTTAAATCCTTACTCCCAAATATAAAAAAAAAATCCTTAATTAAGGGTGCCAAGAGAATAAAAAATAGCATTTCTATCTTCACTACTAAGCCATATAAGACATTCTTTGTTATAACCCTTATTCCCTCATCATTTATTTTGAATAAACGACAACATAAAATAAAAAATTTAAGAATCTATGTCCACAATTTTCTCATCCAACTGTAGAGGGGTACTATTGATTTGTCGACCATTACCATAAGGAAACACACCATAAGTAAAATTTAATAGTAATTTACTAGGTCTACAACAAGTGTTTCACAGTTTGGTGGCTTATTTGACTATTACTTCACCTTAGGTAACCTAATATACATTCACCCTTGTTTCTCCTCACTTTTTCGAGCTACATTAGTCTCTTCCCTTCCCACTCTCTAAATGACTCCAAAATGAGTCAATTTCATTCTTTTAAGTCGCCGTTTCTCTTAAAAGTGTAAGTTTCCGACTAGCATTATTAATGAGGAGAGGGGGATGCTATTCCTCCATAATTACATGGATGATGGACATCCCTTTCTCTTCACTAGGTGCCCATGCTTGCGTCTTATCTCTTTGTCCCTTTCCATGGTATTTTTAATTCAAATTCCCACTTTTCAAAATAATGGTGGATAGTTTAGGCACATAAAATTGGCATAACATTTCAACTAACTAGACCATTTCCTCTATAATTGATTGAACAAATCCTATTTTGATTAATTATCTAATTTGTATCATAATATTAATTAATAAAATCATTATTCATCACTATTGATTTGACTCTATTCCTAGGATTGTTCATCTAATCATCCCTTCTATAGTCCAACCTTAGATATATAAATCCAAATACTTATTTAAGTCCCACACTCTCATTCCAAAAAAATTACCCTATTTATTTGATTATCTATTTTATCCACTTTTCATTAAGTGGGCTAAAACCAATTAGCTTATCACCCACTTTCACATTCATAATCATGATAAACCTATTCAAACCTTGCACATCCTCTTAAAGTGTGCATAAGTACATGAATCTTTGTATATAAGGTAAGAGTCTTTGTACATGTGACATGAGTCTTTGTACATAAGATATGGATCTTTATACATGTGACATGTGCTTTGGTACATATCACATGGGTATGGGTCTAATATTTAATCATACCCCCAAGATACTCCAAAGTACCCTTTCAATCCCATCCATCCACTTCTTCCAAGGGAATCCTCAACCATTGATTTCTATTGAATCTTGGACTCCTCCACATCCACCGACCACATAGAAACACATGTTCTCTCCTAATCATCTAAAGCCGCTTAATCAATGAGAGCCCTTGATCCTTCAAAACAATCCCAACCATCCAATCCCTCATCCATAGATATATAGATTGGTCTCAACCCAGGTCATTATCTAGGACTTCTAAGAATACACTTTTTTGTTGTTGGTAGGAGCACTCATATTCCTCACCATCCACCATCTTGGAGCACAACCACTATGATTTGATGCAATCAGGGTTGGTAAATTGGTGAGATTTCTTTATGTTTTAATCAATATTTTACTAATCCTTATGCTTAATCAAAGTATTGCATATAAGTGTAGAAAATAGCTAACATAATTTAGCTTGTTTATGAAAGTTAGAGTTGCATATACACAAATAACATTGAGACTTGTTTTCATCATTTACTTATTTTTATTAATTAATTTAATGAATAGAAATGACAAATCATCAAGAACAATTGATTAACAGATAAAATAAATCACAACATTAACCATTTAAATCATCATAAACATCCAAAACCATCAAAATCTAATAATCAAAACATCATCCGATCCAACAATACATTTCAAATGATTCAAATAATCTGAGAATAGTGATAACATAATCTTCCACAATCTGTCAAGTAACGCCTCGGCCAGCAAAACAACAGCTGGCTACTGGTGAAAAAAGGAAACGATTTCTATCAACAAATCTTTGCTCAGAGAACGGTTACTGACACCGTATATTCTATGCAATGAATTTGTTAAATATAAAAAATTGTGATTTTTAGAGGATCGAATATTTATGGTAATGAAGAACAATCAAAATTTTGGGAAAAACAAATCTAAAAAATAACCCATCGATCTTCCTACTTGGGTAGTGCATTCTTAATTGATTTAGAAGTATTGACAGCACAAACATATATAAAATGTCTGAAAAGGAAAACAATTTAATGGTAAAATCAGATAATTTGATTTGACATTACAGCCATTCCATTTCTATAATTTGCAGAGTTTTTCTTATAGATTAAAATCATTGTTGTGATTTGACTGTCTAGATTTTATTATTTTTGCAATGTTTGGTCGGATCAAGAGAAAAGTGTTAATAAATCATGGAGTTTGATCCAAAATGGTGGCAACAATAAAACCTACATTATCAAATTCTCTTATAGATGTTACAGTGATCTAAAATAGTAGCATCTCACAAAAACTCCATGATCCATCATCAGAACATGAAAACAAGAGTGGGAATAAGAGAACAGTGATGATGGATCGTAGAATTTGATTCAAAACATTGACAACAATAAAACCTTCATGATTAAATTCTCTTATAGATATTACAGTGATCTAAATGAAAATAGAATACAAAAGAACATCACTTAAGAATAACAATGTCATTATGAAAACCCAATTCTCTAAATTAACATAGGACAGTAATTCACATGAGCAGAATTGTTCATTCATATTCACAGAATAGAAGAGATGTTAGACATGCCTGTTACAAAATTTGGGAAACCCATGCAGCCTAAACAATCTTATAAATAGCAGAAACCTACAATTCCATTTACAACCTCATATCAGGGACTGGACTGTCTTGAAGAATGCAGGGGAAACAGGGGAAGCAACTCTGGTTCCCTCTTCACACTAACTGCTGAACCCTCAAAACAGAACTTTTCCTTTTCCTCTTCCAAACACAAGGATTGACAGCAGGATGTGGGAGTGGAATCATAATAGTAACTTGGTGGAGAATTAAATGGATCAAAAGGCCCAAGAGGAGTGATAGGGCTGGAAATCAGTGCTGGAAGAGTCACAGAAGACAACCCATAATAATGATTACCTGTTAATCTGTGTGCATAATGATGATCATTCAGACCCAAATTGATCTCCAATTTTCTTTGGAATTTCCTTCTGTCCTGGAGCTTGAAGGCTGGTTTCTGAATACCCACTTGGAATCCACAATTCCAACCTGATTTCATTCCTTCTGCTGGACCATCTTTCTTTGGAGTTCTTGCAGGCCTGGTAACAGGGAGCTTTTTGCTCTCAGAATTCTCTGAAGCCCCAGTAAGTCTCTGCACAAGCTCCTTGAAGCTATGGCTGTCTATCTCAACAAAAGTGTCTGGATGCACACTCTGGTTGAATCCTTTTGGAGACTCAGAATTTGCAGATCCCCATTGTTTGGGCATGGCTGGAGAATTTGACATGCTTTTTTCTGCTTGATTTGAATCAATGGATGCTCTGAAACCCAGTTAAATCAATCTGGGTAGCAGCTGAGGATTCCTAAGATACTTTTCAGCATTGTATGCTGAAGAGGCAATACAATGCAATGAGTTAAAAGAAGACGAGGGAGAATAACAATAGTTATGAGGAAAGAATCCTAAGTCAGGATTTAGCCTGGTCAATAGATATAGTCAATCTTGTGGGTCCAAAAAGTATTGATTGAAACATTGAATTCTCTGAAATTTGTCTAAAACAATTAGGAGCTTTCGTAAAACCAATGTGAACTTTCCCTCATTGGCCTGCAACGAAGCTTCTTGTTCAGTGCCACAGACAAAATCTTTGACTCGGCCAACTAATATTGAAAAATAAAACCAAGGTCGCTTTTATTTGATTGAAAAAGTGGTTTGGTTCATCAAGATTTTCATGGAGTTGCGAACTCTGTGGGTTGACTTGAAAAATACTCTAGTCCTTAGCTTTATGCAATCTATTTTAAAATTATGAAAAATGTATTTTATTTAAAAAAAATTAAAGTTGCTTGGTTCATGAAGATTTTTTTTATTGAATTCCAAGGTTTGTGCTTTGACTTAATGATATGGTCAATATTTTAACAAGATGATTAAGGTTGGTGTTACTTTTGTGAAAGAAAATGATATTTTTTTTTAAAGTAAATAATTTAGATTAATTTAATTGATGCGAGGACTCGAATTAATGTTCAAACAAATATTTTTAAATATCATTATGTAGCTATTGTCATGTGGAATTTATATCAAGTCAATTCATGGTGGGAAAGAGTTGGGTAAGAGTTGGCAAAACCTAAAATTGAACTTGGAAACTCTAGGGTCAATTTCACATAGAACAAGATTGATCCCACGCCATAGGGTTGACTAAGGACAATAAAATGACAGTTTTACTATAGGAAATGACTGTCTAGACATGGGTGATATGAATGTCAAGTACATGCAAAAATGTGTAGAAATATGTGACATAAATTCAAGTTCTTGAGAGAGTGTGTAATGGGAATAGGTGAAGGATGAAGAAATGAACCTAGTACAAATTCACACAAGATTATGTCATTCGTTGATATGTAGTTATTGCAGACACCTAAAAATGTCTCATTGATCGTGTACTAATTATTCTTCTAATTGATTAAATAATTCTTTAATTCTTTAATTAAGTTAATTAATCTTATTCTTCTAATTTCGTATTTCCTCATAATCTTACTAATCATTCTATTTTTTAATCATTTTAACCATTTTCTAATGTTATTAAATATTTATCATTTAATCATTCTCCAATTTAAATAATCTTTATTATTTAAATAAATTCTAATTTCTATCTCTAATCAATTAATCATTCAACCCTTTTCTAAATATTAATTAGATATTTATTATTTAATTAATTGTGATTTAATCCTTTAAATTATATAATCTTTATTATTTAATTAAACTCCATTTCTAAATAATTAAATAATTTCTTTAAATTATTTAATTAACTAATTAATCTCCATTCCCAAATCCCCAAATTCTAATTTAACTTAATTTCAATTTCTTCTAATTTCTTCCAAATTCAATTACATGTGCATGATTTCAAAAATCAAATTGAAAATGAAAGTCAAGTTCTAAATATATTCAAATACTAAATTGAATTTTAAATAAATTCAATTATTTGAATTAAATTTCATGCAAAGATTAAATTGAAAATCTAAGTTAAAGTGCAAGCACATGCTAAATTAATTTATTCAATCAATTAATTAAATCATTTATCTCTCCAATCTCTATTTCCATCTTCTAGTTAACTTTGTCATCTTCTTTAATTTCCTCCAATCACTCTTTTTCTTCCTTCAGTTAGCTTTTTCTCAATCAGTTGTCTCAATTAATCTATTCAATCTATTCAGTTTCACCTCTAAATCAATAGTTCGACTATCAATTTTCATGTGAGCTCACTTGAGTTCCACCTCTTGACCAATCTGTTCCACCTTTCAATCAATCTTCTCCAATTATCTATAAATTGAGCATTCAATCTCCATTTTCAACAATCACGAACTTTGAATCTTTGTGTCAATTGTAGGTTGCCAGCGCAATATCTGAGAGCCATCATGCCACAGAGAGGAGAAGAATAATTGAAGTTATACACAGTCACGTAATAGGGAGTTTTGATTGAATTACTTTATAATTCTTATTTTGATTTGATTGTGTTATTTCATTGTCTGTTTGTTTGAATTCTTTGATTAGATAGGGATTCATGATTTCCCTTTGAATTCTAATTGATGCTTTAGAGATGAATTCTTTTACATGCAACATTTTGGTGAACTCGACGTGAAACAACAACTAATTAACCTTCTCTGTTTTCTATGTTATTTTTGCAGATCGTACGAATTTATTCTTTTTTTGTAGGTTTTGCACTGATTTCAAAAATAGATCTCTTCATCATGCATTTGTGGTTGCATCATTATGCAATTGCATAGACAGAACTACGCAATCGACCTTTCAGAGTCACACAATCAACCTTTCAGGGTCACGCAATCGACCTTTCAGGATCACGCAATCGATTTCTCAGGACCACGCATTCGCTCTGAGATTATTATGCTTTCGCTAGGAAAATTGCTGCTCTATTGTTTTTATTCTTATTTCCTTCTTGTTCTCCGATCTTTGTAATTCTGTATGAAATTGAGTAAATCTGGAAACAGATTATTTGATTGCATGTTTTTGTTATAACAGTTTATGGCACGTACGGTACAATTCATGCTTTCAAGTGCCAAAAGGACAAAGGAGCAGAGAAGACAGGCCAGACGCTATCAGAGAATTCTCAAAGCAGAAAAGAAGATACAAGATTAGGAAGACCAACCAACCATTGACAGATACAACAACTTAGTTCTCTCATATCGGGTGAAATATGATTTGGTTAACATTGAATGGATGATGAGAGATCTAGCTAGAGCCTCACAATCTGTTTTGCAGGTTTTTGATCAAATTTAGCTTCAATTTTTTATTTTTTGTGTTATCTGCTTGTGTGTCACACAATCGCCTTGTTATCATCACACAATCGACCTGTTAGGATCACACATTCACTCTGCCAGGATCACACAATCGATTTGACAGAATTACGTAATCGCCTATTCTGGGTCACACAATTGCACAGGTATCATCACGCATTCATTTTTGTTAATTTTGGGTTCTCTGTTTTCCAATTGATTTAATTTTACTACTAATCATTTGTTTGCGGCCTGTGGTGGATTTATAGAATGGATTAGATTAGTATTAGATTAATTGCACTCATGCTCTCACACTTCATTTTTTGGTGCTTAACATCAACATTGGTTAAAATTGACATGCATGTATAACACTTCAGTTTGGGCTTAAAATCAACATTGGTTAAAATTGACATGAATGTATAACACTTCAATTTGGGCTTAAAATCAACAACGATTAAAATTGACTTGCATGCCTTCACATTTCAGTTTGGTGTTTAAAATTGACATGCACGAGCATATTCAACACCTCAATTTGGGCTTTAAAATGAACGTGAATTAGGCTGCATATAGATTAAATCACATTTGATTTTCTTAAGGGAAAGAACTTTTATCGTGTTTGGGGTGGACCTATTGTTGCATTAACTAACTTTCCACCCGCCTTCGGGGTCTTGGGAGAAAGGAAGGAGGTGACAACGACACTCAATTTTATTGTATTTCACGTAGAGAGGGGTATCTTTGACTGAGGATTTCATCACCCCATAGAGGTACTTCGAATTGGGATGCGTTGGGGATATCATCTCTCCTAGCGTACTCTCAAGCGGGTTTTTCGAGCTGCTATATAAATATACTGGTCAGGCGGCTAGAGTGTTGAGTGAATTTGACGTATGTGGGGGCCTTCCCTGCATTGATAAGCTCAACTAAAGTCTTAAGTGGCTTGCTTTGAGAATCCTTCGTTGGATCGAGACCCCTCAAAATTTTACAATAAGAACCAACTTAGTAGCCCAAAACCCTACATTTAGTGACTCCAGGAGTGCGGATCATACCCCATAGATACCTTTCATATACCTTGCATTATGATACAAAAATCTCTCGGTTATAAGATCTTCGGATCTTCGGGGTAAGAGAGACTGACATGCCCCAGAAGTGTGTGCCGTGGAGTGGAGCCAGTGCTGCTAGACTCTCTATCTGTTCATTTTGTTTTGGTATTTTATTGTAAGGGCCTCATTTGAATGGTTTCCAATTTCTAGCCTAAGATTGTATTCTGTGTTTTTTTAGGTATCGTTGTATTAGACTAGTATTGAGTCAGTTATTTGGGCTATTTCAGGCCCTATCCTGCGTATCTCTGAATTTTCTGAGATTGTTTGAAAACTAGTTCAGTCAGCTATATTTACCTCCAAACAATTGTTCTCAGACTAGGAAAACCACAAAACTTGTCCTAAACACAGAATTACTGAAAACAAAGTCCATTTTTTGAAACGTCAGATAGTCCTTGCATAGTCCTCATTTACGTCCTTATTATTATCCTTAGTCCTTGCATAGTCCTCATTTACATCCTTATTATCGTCCATAGTCCTTGCATAGTCCTCATTTACGTCCTTATTATTGTCCTTAGTCTTTTCTTAGTCCTTGCATGGTCTTCATTTATCGTCCTCATATAAAGTCCTTGTCTAGACTTCATATATGTTTGTCTTAGTCCGTTGTCATTTGCATAATCATCCTAGAAAGTCATACCCCAAACATCCAAAACACAATTAGAGGATCAATCAAACTCAACCTCAACTCAAGCATTGTCACATTTAGAGAAATGGAGAAAACATCTTACATGTTGTGATCCTAGGTCCAAACCAATCAAGAAAACATCATGGATTGGCATTATAAATTTCATAGGGAAGGTGGAGAATTCATCCCTTCCATTCCTATTCCATCGCCATCCATAGAAACCTTAGCTCAACAGATCAAGACTTTGCAACAATAAGTGATAGACATGAGTAGTCCTAACAACCATAGGGGCTAGTTAGAAAATATGATGAGAGAAATGATGACCACAAGGGAATCAGTATCAGGCCAACCTTCTTCTTCTTGTGAGACCATTCAAACATGCCTGATGTAGAGGCCTACCCAAACTCCTAATGACAAGCCCAAACAAGGTTAGGCCAGTGACCCCCTAACTACACACAAGGGTCTTGCAAGGAAGGACTCTGCACCTTGGATGAAACTACACACTCATTCACTATGCTTAGGCCTACTTAAGATGAGTAAAAGGCTTCATATCCTCAAACATGCTTTATCGGTGACCTTTACTCGGGATTTTGAATTTGGCCAACACATGTCATCTAAAGACTCTTTCAAACACTAGTTTTGGTTTAGGGCACCAATTCCTTATACCTCCTTTGTAAACCTACCCCCTCGACTTGTAGTCCTATTTGATGATAGAATGGACCTTAACTCAAAAATTTTCCACACACCCATACAAACAATATAGTATTTCAGACACCCTTTTAGAAGTTGTATTGATCCCCCAAATGGTTTGGCCAGATCTATAGATACAGGGTCTGTTCCCTTCAGAGGCTAAGAGACCTAATAGGGGCAATTAGCCCTATTTTCCAAAGAAACTACCTTTACCGGTACACCAAATGGAAAATCAACTCTATGGGCATGTGGGGGTAGTTAGAAACATATAATTCTAGGGTTGCATGCCTGGAATCCACCGTTATGACAACTTATGATGACTGTCCTAAAACTTGTCCTAGGTAGTCACATAGAGATGCCTACCTAATCTTGCTCTTTTCTCCACACAAAAAAGTTTCCCCTGCTACACACCATGGAAAAAATAAAATACAGAGTCTTATCTTGCATCCCTCCAAAGGAAGAGTCTTCTAATGGATTGGAGTGCAAGATAAGGCCATTTTTGTTCAAAACTCTCTCCAAACCCTCAATTTCTGGGTTATAGTTAGAAGAATGGAGGGTTCTCTCTACTCTGGAATAGTTAAGACCTTAGACCTCCACCAAAAGAAATTTATTTCATCTCCCTATCTACTCCATGGATGGTGGGATCCAGATCAATCCATACAGGCACATACAACTCCTGCAAACTCAAAATTTCTGGGAAAACTGTAGTATTATGTGTATTATTGACTCTTAAACTCCAATTCCAACATCAGCCCCCTTGGGAATCATTCCCACAAAGCTTATACAAATCTCCAATGGTTTCCCACCGAATTTGGAGTAGGTTGGAGCCGTTGAAAGGCTTCCCCTTACCGATTAACAAAAAGTTGTACATTTGCACAAAAAGTTGCATTCTACAAAAGTTGCATTTTGCGATTTTGCATAAAAAGTTGTCATACTCTCTGTTGGTGCCCAAAACCACAGATTGGAAAACTTAAGGATTTTCCAATCCCTTAACTGATCCAACTAGCCTTGGCCAATGATGGTCAAAGACCAAATCCCTCTGCACTTAAGGCTCCATTGAACCTAGGTGGGTATACCTTTCTCTCTCAAGCACTAAGAGGTTATTTAAAGTGGATTTAAAGTTTTACTAAGACAACCTTCTACAAGAATGGCAATAGTTTCTTGCTACTGTACCTTATTATGTGATTTTATTTGAATGCTTCTTGAATTTTGATAAAAGAAAATGAATTAAAGTGTATTATGAAAAAATGATTGCCCTTAAGACTTGCAAAAATCACGTATAGATCAGTTCATATAGGATTCAGAAGAATGTTTCTCTGATAAGGACCTTATGCATAACAATCCCAACCCATATAAGATAAATAACAGACCAGTGCCTCTATCCAAGGATATAGATGTTACTTTGTGGACAACCAATTCAATCAACTCGAGAGACAGTATTAACTATCACTGTGAAGGTTTCAGTATGTGTTACATAAATAATGAAAAACCAATTCCATATTTAGTGTAACATCATGTGATGGCACATCGCAGCAAGCCCAAAAGGTAGGTTTATCAAGAGGACATAATTAATTCATCAACACAGAAAGCATACAATGTTTTGGATAGAAAACAGTGAACCTTGTATATTAATCTTTGAATTGGTATTGCATACAAAATCTACACTTGAAGATACTCCATTACAATCAATTTGCATCAATAGATACTTCTTCCCATAGACTTCTCTAATACATAATACTACAGCCCTCACCAGCCGTCTGAAAAATCTCCCCCCTTTTTCATCGGTTTTGGTATCCCATTATATACATAACTAAAGGGATGTGAACAAGCTTCAAACTGATGCGTCTATTTCTAACGACTACTTAATTTGCAACTGAAGACATGTAATTACAACATGACAAACAACTAAGTTCATGGACTGAGATCTCAGGCATTCCCGTAGTTTCTTCCACTTGTATACTCCTCAGTGCCATTGTCTTCCTGATAAACAAATCTTGCATGAGAGAAAGAAAATCAGGTATTCATTAAGTCAAACATAAAAACTTACCTTCGGCTGTATCGGCATAAGTCTTCCCAATGAGATCTCCTTCTTCGCAACCGCCTTAACTTCCTCATCGGGTATCAAAATAACTCATTTCACTCTATTCTGATGCCAGTTGTTACTCTGATAGATCCGCTCACACTTTACTCTCCTTTTTGGGCTGCTTCGGTCCATCAATGTAAGTTTTTTGGTTCTATCCCGAAATTTAACATATCTCCGATGAACCTCATGTCGATGAAACTGCTGCTTTCGGCGAGTCTGTTTTGAGATTCATTGTGGCCAGGGTTTGTTTGATAAACTCAACACTGCCAGACCCACCATTTCACTTTAACTGCCTTCTTCGACTGCCATGTGGCACCCCTTGATTGGCTCTGGGGTCCATGTCCAGACACCTCAGTATGACCTAGACTCGCCTCCGGAGTGAGGATTTTTCTGAACCACTTTCTTCTAGCAGGCCCCACCACTCAATCACCATGTGTCAACATTTGGTTTGCCAATGGATCCACCTACCCGCCACCTGGACCTGCCATTGGACTTGGGCCCACTTTGTCGCCAAGTCGCGGGGATTAACTGCTGAGCAATTTCACATAGCGGTATAGCGATGGCCCTTGGATCTTCCTCCCGACCGTCCGATCTTCCCTGATCTGCTCGGCCTTTATCTTACCTTTTTTGTCGCGTGTCACCATGGGTGAACCTCTGATTTGCTCTGAGTGCACCTGGATGCTACCTGTTTGCCACCTCAATAGTCGGTATGTCGCGAGGGATATGGGTTGTGCAAGTTTCTATCATGGTATAGCGATCACCGTTAGATCTTCCCCGATCTCCGTTGATCCATCTAAACCTGCATGCTCGTTAATCATCATTTTCAACACGTGCTTAGTCGCCAAGCCGCGGGGATAAACCAGCGTGCATCTCTGCCTTGTGGTATAGTGACGACTGTCGGATCTTCTTGGTCTGCCGTCTGATCCACCCAACATGCTCGGTCATTAACTTGCCTTTTTACTATAAAATTTAGGCACTTTGAGATGCGTGTGCACGCAGGGGGCCCACCAGTGCTGAGCTAGCACTTTGTCAAAAGCCATTTGTCTTTTGACAATTATAATGCGAGTCACCTGGGGTTTAAATATGAAAAGAGCCTATCCCACAAACAATGTGGGATAAAGACTTTCCCTCTTCTGGTGCAGCACACTTGAGAGTCTCCGAATCCTTTTCCATCGTTCCATATGCGTAGGTTTGGGGGTCTTGGCAAAACCAGTTAATCTTTGGACAACACCTTTTTCTTCAAGATGCTCCTGTATATAAAACACCCGCAGTAAATGCTCGAATGATAAGAAAAAGGGCATATATATATAGCACAAAGTATTTTGTAAAAATATGTGCTAACACACTCTAAGGTTGGGATCCACATGCATGGACCAACCAAACACACATAAAACATGTCTAAAACCTATCAAACACAAATCTAGACCATCTATTACCCCCTTTTACCACATTGTCCCAATTGGCTTCTCAAATTGCCTAATTGGTGACATGGGCTTACATGGTGGGGTTTATTGCATACATGAAACACAAAACACACTAAGACACCTAATGATCCTAGTCTTCATCCTTAGGGTTGTGAATAGCTTGTTGATGAGGTGCTCCTACACCAATGCCAACCTTCATTCTTCAACAAAATCCTTCCTACCTCAGTTCAACCAACATTAGAGTCATTCAAACCTTCTTGTTCTTTCAACCCACTATATCAATCATACCAATCAAACCAACCCAACATTCAAAGTACCTCTTTCAACCAAAATCAAACCCCATTCAACCAAATTCCAAATCAAAATTCATACCAACCCAACATTCAAACCCCTTTCAACCAAAATCAAACCCCATTCAACCAAAGTCTAAATTAAAATTCACACCAACACAACATTCAAACCTCTTTTAACCAAAATCAAACCCCTTTCAACCAAAGTCCAAATAAAAATTCATTCAACCAAAATCAAACCTCTTTCACCCAAAATCATACTCCTTTCAACCAAAATCAAATCCCTTTCAACCAAAGCCTAAATCAACCATATCTATCCACCATTTCATCATCCCCTGAAGTCACACAAGACCAATCCATTCCATCTCTTATCTAATAACACAACCTCCCAATGGCTATCCATTGTACAAATCCAATCTAATTCAAGTCATGATTAAGAGGATCTCATTCAAAATTCTTCTTCATCAGGCCAAAATGTTGAAACATTCCAACAATCTCCCATGCATTTCCAAACTCCTTCCCCATGTCAAGAGGATGATAAAAAATTAGAAGAAATGAGTCCTGAAACAAATAAAGATCAAGAACAACCACTTCCATCCTACCCAATTTTTGATCAATATCCCACCGACCAAGAAGCTTATGATGATCCCCTCACTCTTTTTTATTCCATTCATAATCAGACCCTTCTATCTCAAGAACAAAGTGTCATTTCAAGTCCCATCCAACATCCACCTCCTAAACAAGATCGAGACATCCCTTCTATCCTTCATAATAACCCCTTTCCAAGACAAGATCAAAGAATACCTTTACCTTCATGTCCTAAACAAGATCCCATTATTTCTCCAAATCCCGATCAAGGTCCCTCCATCCCTTCATCTCCATGTCATAATCCTCCATGTTCCTCACAAGGTTCCCTCTCAAATGAATTTGCCATTTCTCCTAATGATCCCAATCCCTCTACACAAGTTGTTCATGAACCCCTTATCAATGAAATCACCAATCTAGATCATACTATATAGAGAAACTTGTTAACAATTGTATGTGTGCCATCATCAAATGCTAATGTAATGATAAAAACAAGCATAATAGAAACTAATGAGATCAACACTTGGTTGACTTCATCATCCTCTTCAAGTGCATCAATAAAAACAAACATAACACTTGCTCATGTCACAACTTCAGAACTATAATCTATTTTCCTGATAGACTGGGGGCAAGATGATCTACCATAGTTGGATTGTATTGAAAATCATAAGGCTATAGCTGAATTCACGGGTTCTAGAGCTGGATTTCCCTCTAATGATTTTGTGAAGATGTTTGTGATTTTCTCCTTTGTCTCAACATATTCTAACTTCACTCAACCTTCTCTCTTAAGAAATGGTACTTTATTGAAATATGTTTTGTCCCTGAATGAAATATTAGATTCTTGGAAATTTCTATGGCACTAGTGTTGTGAAAAAGAATAGAAATGGGCTCATCAAACTCTACTTTTATTTCCTTCAAATTTTGTTTCATCCATAGAACCTGGGTACACTAGGAAAATGTTGCAATGTACTCTGCTTCCACTGTAGATAGGGATATTGAGTCCTACTTTTTTCTCAACCAATATACAAGTCTATCACCAAGAAAGAAAGATTTGCCACTTGTACTCTTATGGTCATATACATTGTTGACCCAATTTACATATGTGCATGTTGTCAATTTGAAGTTTTCATTCTTGCGATGCCACAAACCAAAATCCAATGTAGCCTTCAAATATCTGAATATTATTTTTACTAGACATGGATTTCCTTAGGCACTTCCTGAAACCTAACCACCATACATATCACTTGCATTATATTGATTATAGAAGCAATTACATACAACAAGCTAGCAATCATTAACCTATACAAGGTCTGATTTTTTGAAGAAAACTCATCATATTTTCTCAATTTCCTTCCAATAATCATAGGTGTACTTACTAGCTTGCAATCTTCTATCTTAAACTTGCTCAACATTTTTTTATATACTTGGTTTGAGATATGAACATACCTCTTTCTCTACGAGGTCTGTAAACCAACAAATTAGAGGTGACTCACCAAGCATTGGCATTTAATTTTTTTTTGTATAGTGTCTTGGAATCCTTTTCGCATTGTACCACTACTTTCTCCAAAAATAATGTCATAACATAAAAAAATAATAATAAGAAAATGGTTTTGATTAATTAGAAAAATAGGTTTTAAGGACCTGAAACCTTTTACAAAAAGATCATAAGATAGTTCAACAAAGATCAACTAGACCAGCATAAAGACAACAAAAAAAAGACTGGCAAGAAAGCTAGCAATTCGAATGAACATCAAAAGACTAGGAACAACAAAGCAGAAAAAACCAAAAATAAAGACCTAGATAGCAAGCAACACCTACAGAGACTTAAGAAGTTCAGCAGCCTTGATGACCAACAGGTCATAATTCACTGAAGCAACTTTGAGCTCTTCGATTTCCTTATTTGGCTTTTTCTCCCTCTTCTTGCCTCTGGTCCTCGTTCTTGGTCCTTGCACACCTTCCACGCCCTCCATGTCAGGTTTGTGCTCCAGGGATCCCTTCTCAATCTCTAGCTTACTGATCAGGATTTTGATGTTGTCAGCCGAGGCCTTCAGAATGTTATAACTTTGTTCAGCAATGCTTCTGAGATAGGTATCGATTTTGTTGAGTCTATTTTTAGCATCCACCATTCTCTGGTCCCTAATAGTGTCATTGTTTTTTATTTCCTCCAGGGCCTTCTCCACTTGCTCAAACCTTGGATTGAAGGTGTCCCTAATCTCTTCAGCTCTGGCAATACTCTTTCCCAAATCATCAACATACTCAGCCATGGATTTACCTTCACCGATGCTAATAGTCTCTAGAATTTGAATCCTATGACTCAGTTTCTTGTTTTCCTCCACAACTTTCTTGTGACTATTTATGAGCTAGTCGAGGGTGTCCACAAACCCCTTCAAACCCTCAACAAAAGGGCTAGAAGGGGGGATTTTTTCACCAACCTAGGCCTGATCAGTTTTGGGGTCTTCTCCACTAGTAATACATTCGACATCACCACCAAAACTCTGGTTAAGACCATCCCTCGTAATCTCCTCAACTTTTTGGTCCGCATCAGAATCCTTGCTATGCTCTTTGTCCTCCGACTCTGGCTCAAAATTGCCTTGCCTTTTCTACTTTTTCCTTTTTTGAAAAGAAGATTTAGGTTTCTTCTTCTGAGGGGACGGAGAGTCATCCTTTTCAAAGTCCTCAGGGACCTCCGAGGAGGAGGAAGAGTGAATCTGGAAGACCTTCTCTTTGCTTTTTTTCTTGCCCTTAGAAGAGGATGACTTACTGCTCTCCTGTTTTATTTTCTTACCCAATTCAACCTCAGAGTCCTCTAGACTCTCCTCAGTCTCACTTTTCGAATCACTGGTAGAATCCTCACCCACAGAAAAATCAGAGTCCGACCCTTCCTCCTCAGAATTAGAGACAAAAAGCTGGGGGCAGGTGATTTTATTAGCTTTAATATGATCATAGATTAGGACCATTAGACCTTGGTGCATAGCAGTGTCTCCCTTAGGGTTCTCTCTGTGGGCTTTGATAGTGACATTCATTGAGAAAATCAAGAAATAGGGTATGTTAACTTTGTCTTCATACCTGAAGTGGTTAAGCAGCACGAAATGGTAGCCGTAAACTTTGGTAAATCTGCCATCCAGAGTGATGTAGCACATGATTGCAAACAAAACCTCCCTCCAAGGCTTAGCAAAAGCCCTAGGAGGGTAGTAGGTCTTGCTAAGCTTAACCAAACGCTTCTTCTCCTTAGTAGTTTCAGGGTATCGCTTGATGGCCTCCTTGCTAAGCTTTCTGTCCCTGTAGAAATTACTTCCCTCCCTCCAGAGACCTGTCACCTGAGCAATGAGGTCTTTGTCGATGGTGATAGTTTGATCTCCCATTTTTAGGGTGCCCTTCCTCTAATTTTTGGTGAAAAACTTAGAGATTTTAGCATCCCTCCCATTGAGTCTTTCCATGTACTTCGTTAGCCCACCCTTATGCAAGATACTCCAGATTTCCTCCTTTTGTTTCCATTCCTTACAATTACTGGGCTCGTAGCGACACCTGTTACCTCCCATGATTTCATAGCTCAAACCATAAAATCAAGAGTTGCAGATAGCTAATGGAAAAAAATCTCTAGAAGCGGCCCCAAAAACCCAAAAAGCATGGGAGAAGGTGGCATTCATCTTATCATTATTGGTATTGACACAATAATAATTAATATTATCCCTCCAAGTCAAGTTATTAATCATTATATAATCCATTTAAAAACTTTGAGGTGCAGTTATATCGATCCATGAAAATGATTGATCTGGCATCATTAAGAAGTTCCTCTTCACCCTTCCAGGTAATCATGTGTTCATGAGTGACCACCACGTTAGCTGCCCAATCAGCGGGGCCATTTGCTTCCCGATAAATGTGAGAGATAAAACATTTATCAAAGGTTTTAATAAGATCCCTAGTAGCCTTAATGATATTGTTGATAGTCCATGAGGGCTTAGTAATTTCTTTAAGGCAGTTAATGATATTATTAGAGTCCCCCTCAATCCAGAGGTAAGGACAGTTCCACCTTTTCGCCAGAAGGATGCCTTGGAGAGAATCCATAACTTCTGCGATGTGGTTAGTTTGGCAACCTATAGGAACAACAACAATTTCCTTACAAATGCCATTTTCATCTCTAATAATTGCATCACATCTCGCTAGTCCAGGATTGCCTTTAGCAACACCGTCAAAGTTGATTTTGAACCATCCAGGAGGGGGAGAGTACCATTTAGCTTCAAGTCTCTTACTTTGTTTAGAATCAATCCTAACAACACTCTTCAGGTTCTAGGAGTTGAGGATGTGAGCTTTCAGGCAATTGACAGGAGTGCAAGGTTCTCCACTATAGCCCTTTGAATTTTTTGAAAAACAACAGCCTAGGGGAGAGAAGTATCCCTGAAGATGTGGCTATTCCTTTCTTTCCAAATCCCCCACAGGATGTGAGGAAGAGAGAGCTACCACAAAGTTCTCAAAGAGGGATTAGACCAATGGTACCAAATGGAACAAATCTTGAATAGAGTTAGGGAACACCCATACCATGCAAAAATTCTTAAGAAAGCTTTCCCAAATAGAGACAGTGAAAGAACAGTGAATAGCCAAGTGGTCCACAAACTCTTGCTCCTTGCAACACAAAACACACCTATTGGGGAGATTAAAACCTCTAATCTTCAGGTTATCCAGTGTCAAAATTTTGTTTTGGAGACTAGTCCAGTAGAACATATTGATCTTCAGAATAAGACCCTTAATCCAAGCTTTAGACCAGAAGGGGTTCTGTGAGGGGGATGGAGTCAGCACTCCATACATGGAAGAAATAGTAAGGTTGCTTTTGGGCTCAAGTTTCCAAATAAGAATATCTTCTTCATTATTTAGCCAAGCAGAAAATAAGTGTTTCTTGAGATTGATGAGGCCAGGGTGTATACCTTCAATATTT
Organism: Cryptomeria japonica; assembly: GCF_030272615.1. Lineage (NCBI taxonomy): Eukaryota > Viridiplantae > Streptophyta > Pinopsida > Cupressales > Cupressaceae > Cryptomeria > Cryptomeria japonica. Next base: position 904,155,029 of record NC_081407.1, read on the forward strand.
TGCCATTTTTCACCTAACCAGTACCCCTTAACCAAGGAACCAAAAACTCTTTTACAAGGGGCAACAAAAGGGGCCCAATTAGGGATATCCAGAAAAGGCTTATCGAGCAACCAAGGATCTTCCCAAAATATGACTTTCCTACCATTACCAACTCTCCATTTAACCCCTTTGGCGATGTTGTCTTTACACTTTGAAGCATGGTTCCAAATGTGAGATCCATTGATGCTGAAATCAGAGTTGATGAAAGAGAAAAGAGATGAAGACAAGAGAGGATACTTCTCCAAATTTCACACCACTCAATGTCAGAGTGGAACAATCTCCATATCTATTTGGACAAAAGAGCTTTATTGAGAATCTCGATTCTCCTCAGACCTAGACCACCCTTTCTTTTCGATCTACAAACCTTGTCCCAAGCCACTAAAGCCATTCTCTTCTTTTCCTCAACCCCAGACCAAAGAATTTTTTTTTGGAATTTTTCAATAGCATCAACAAACTTAACAGGGATTCTGAAGAGAATAAGAGCATAAATAGGAATGCTTTGAATGGATGCTTTAAGAAGTTGTAACTGACCAGCTTGACTTAAGAGAGAACCTTTCCAACCAGCAAGCTTTCTCTGAAATTTATCCACTAAAGAACTCCAAAAGGAATTAGGGGGAGAGATGCCCAGGGGGAGACCAAGGTAGGTAGCAGGAAGATCAGCAATTCGATATTCCAGAATTCTGCTAATTCTATGTTGCCTTCTCTTTGGAGTGTTGATGAAAACACTTCACTTTGAGCCTAATTGATAAGCTAGCCAGAAGCAGGCACAAAATTGCACAGGGTGTCCTTTAGGATTATGGCTTCCAAAATACTAGAATCCCCCATAATGATGGTGTCATCCACAAATTTCTGGTGGGAGCAGGTGTGATCAGCAGAAGAGGGTTGGAGACCTTTAAAGATACCTCTAGTCACCATGATTTCCATGTACCTACCAAAGCATTCTTCCATAATGATGAAGAGAATAGGGGATATGGGATCCCCTTGCCTCAACCCTATGGAAGCTTTAAAAAAATTGGAGGGGGAGCCGTTAACAAGAACAACAAAGGAGGTAGAGGAGATAAGTTGCTTGAAGAGGTCCACACATCTGTTAGAGAAGCCAAAAGACAAGAGAATCTTCATGAGGAAAGACCAGTCCACCCGGTGATAAGCCTTAGAAAGATCAAGCTTGAGAATAAAACCCTTCTTCTTGGCCATAACAAGGGAATGGGTATTCTCATGGACAGTAATGGTAGAATCAAGAATTTGCCTTCCTGGCACAAAACCATTCTGTTGAAGACTGATCAAAGAGGGAAGGACATTCAAGAGTCTGGAGGTGAGGACCTTGGAAATTATCTTATAGAAAGAGTTGCGTAAACTAATAGGCTTGAACTTATCCATGGAGTGAGCTCCTTGAATTTTAGGGATCAAAGCAAGGAAGGTGCCATTAATTTCTTTCAGTAATCTTCTTGCCCCAAAAATTCTTTAACCCCATTGGAGACATCTTTCCCAACAATATCCCAGAATTCTTGGAAGAAGAACATAGGGAAGCCATCAGGTCCAGGAGCTTTATTGCCCTCAAAAGAAAAATACAACATTTTTGATCTCCAAGTCTGAAGGGATGGAATTCAAAAAAGCATTCTTATGCTCATCAATAAGGCAAGGAATGTTCTGGAGGAAGGCATTTTTAACATCATCATCCAAGCTCTAATCCCTACAAAGAAGATCAGAGAAGAAATTTTTTGCCTCATTTCTAATCTCCTCCTCCTTGACCAGCTCCACATTGTCCACCATTAGTTTTTTGATCCTATTAGTAGCTTTGTGTTTGATAGTTGACATATGGAAGAATTTGGTGTTCTTATCCCCTTCCTTTAGCCAAATACATCTAGATATTTACTTCCAAAAAGATTCTTCTTTTGCAATGATATCGTGGTATCTTTTGAGGATCTCATTTTCTTCTGCAATTGTCACAGTGGAGAATCCATCCTTCTAGATTTGGACCTGAATTTTGTTGAGGTCTTCTTGAATTTTTCCTTTGGCCTCAAAAATATTCCCAAAGCAAGATTTATTCCAGGTCCTTATGTTATCTTTTATGCTTTTAAGTTTCTTCACAACTCTATACATGGAAGTACCCTCAACTTGAATGTTCCACCATTCCTGAATTTTATGAGTCAGATTTGGATGTAATGTCCACATTTATTCAAACCTAAAGGGAAAATGCCTTCTCCTATTGATAGGGTTAGCAATAAGAGTTATGGGGTAGTGGTCAGACCCATCACGAATGTGAGTAGACAAAGAGCAAAAATAATGTCTGAACCAATCATTAGATATAAGAACCTTGTCAAGGTGACCTTGAATAAGGTCATTTCCAACCCTCCTATTAGTCCAAGTGTAGTTGAAACCCTACATCTCCACATCATTAAGGGCCTGGGTGTTTATAAAATCCAAGAGGGCTAGTCTACTGTCCAGTTGAGAAGGGAAACCACCAAATTTTTCCTCCTCTTTCAACGGGGTATTGAAGTCTCCCATGACCAGCCAATTGAGGTTCTTGAAGCTATCCCTTATTTCCATAAGTTTTTTCCAAAACTTGCTTTTGGCTTTCAAGGTATTGGGAGCATAGATGTTTGTGAGGACCCAAGAGGTGTCAACCTTTAAATTCTCAAACTTAATGCAAGAAAAATTGCTCTCTTGAATAAGAACTTGACCTCTAACACTTTTGAGATTCCAGATTGTTGCAATGCCTCCAGAGGAACCTTCAGAGCTACCACCATAGATGCTACCAAATTTAAAGAAATTAAAAGCTTCAACCTTTTATCTACTCATATTAGTTTTTTGAATAAGAAAAATGTCAGGTTTACTATCCCTAATCATATTCCTAATAATATCATGCATGTGGGGATTATTGAGTCCCCTTATGTTCCAAGAAACAATCTTCATAATTACTTACCAATTCCTAACTCCTTCAGAGTCCTCTGAGTCCCATCTGCTATGGTCTTGCTAGCCTCCTTATCTCTAACTTTGTGGTTTGAAGGTCATCCTGGGGATGAGGAGACATACCCTACATCAACTTGAGCAATTCTCCTAGACTTCCTTATTTGGGCAGCAGAGGGAGTGGATCCTTTCTTGTTCTTGTGTTTTGGAATTTTCCACTCGGCTTCTTTCTCAAAAACCGCTTCAGGATTACTAAGGATTATAAAAATCTCCTCTTCATTACCCCATAGAGGTGATCTGGAGTCATGTGAAGAGATATTAACTGGTTTAGAGGCATGATCTAAATCAGAAAGATTCAGTCCCAAGATAACATAGTTCTGGACCTCTTGAAAATCAGAACTATTTGTGAGAGGGGAAGAGTTAGCCTTCTCTTCCCGTGATCCAGTAATCTCCCCTTCCTCAGATTGCTCCACTTCCTTAATGTCCTTATCCTTCTGATTCTTGTCATTGGAAGCTTCCTTACTAGCCAAGGTGTTAGCAATCACCATCTGGGTAGTTTCTTTAGAAGATTCATGTTGTTCTATTATTTCCTCTCTTGGGATCTGTCCTCCTAAGAGGTTATATGCTCCCATATGTTCCTCCCTCAAAGATTCATGGGGGGAATGATGTTTAGAGATAGAGTTTGAGGAGACCACATCCTTTTTCTCCCCCAAGGGTCCAAAACAGTTAATCTCAGCTGGGTCAGTTTCCTTGTTTCCTGTATTTTTGACTTGCTAGACCTTTTTCTCTGGAGCCTTTCTACTCTCAACTACACTTTTGGCTTGCTTATTATCCCCTCAGGGCTTTAGAGGGCAATGTTTAGCCCAGTGACCTACTTTTTTATAGTGGAAACAAGCAAAGGGGATGGATTTGTATTCGATCTGTTGTTTCCAAGTACCCAACTCAGACACAATATCTATCTACTCAGTCATATCTGTGTCGTGGGCAACCCCTACATAAAATCTGGCATGAGTGAGCCTTATTATTGAGGCTATGACCATATCTATTGAGAGGAGCTCACCAAAAGAGCTTGCAATACCCGAGAAAATACTTTCTACCTAGTATTCAAGAGGCATACCCAGGAGCTTAACACAGATTGGGACTTGCACCAGAAGAGATGCACTCATATTTAGATTCGGGTGCCATTTCTGGAGGACCAGAGTTATCTTTATAACCAGCGAAGGGCTACCACAAAGAATCCTTATTTTATCTTCTTCACAAGAAAAGACAAAGGTGAGAAGACCTTTGGGCAGAGCCAAAATTTCAACATTGCCTTTCAGAGTCCATTTCTGTTTAAAATAAGCCCTAACAACAACAATGTTTGGGCATGGTCCCATGAATTTACCCACCAGAGAGTTTGACATACTACTTATGTTATGATCCAAAACCGAGTCAGGAATAGAGATGGCAAACTTACCACCAGTCGGGTCCGATATATTCTTAATAGGAGGCAAGGAATATTTCCCAGTTGGTCTAGTTCCAAAGAGGGTTGACCACTTTCTAATTTCTTTTCCATTCTCCAACACAACTTCACGTGGGCTAGACCCCCCAACCGCGTTTCTAGGACCCGTATTCTTTTTTGACAGAGTACCGTCAGCTTGTAGAATATCTGGAGGCTTGTCCTTCTCCCCCATCTAGCCAACTCCATCGATCTGGCCGCTACCTTCATTAGAACTAGAGTTCTCGCCCTGTAGAGAATTCAAAATTTGAATTTTTCCATTGCCGCCTACTCCTCCTCCATGCGAGCTCTCCATTTCTCTTGTTACACAACAACCCCTACAAATGTTAGTCAAGGCGGAAACTCCTCTTTTTTCATTCCTCCTACCATAACAATAAGCAATCGGTTACCTTTAGTTTTTATGTACAATTTTTTTTTGTGCCACTTCTCTTGAAACCTTTTTGTTGCAAATACTTGTCCAATCTTTAATACCATGCTCAAGGAGATGCTCGAGTCCATAGAGATACTTCTTTAGTTTTCACACAAAATCTAATTTTTTCTGAAAGCCAAAACCCCTTTGGTTGTTCAATATATACTTCTTCTAACTCCCCATCCACAAACGTTGATTTGACAACCATTTGATATACTTTGAAGTTTTTAAATGTTAATAATGCTAAAAATATTTTGATTGCCTCAAATCTTGCTACCAGTGCAAACGTCTCCTCAAAATCAACTCCCTCAATTTGAGCATATCTTTTGCATACAAGTTTGGCCTTATTTCAGATTACTTTTATATCTTGATGTTTATGTTTTTTTCTACAAACTTGTTTGGTACCCATGAAATTATTATTCTTAGGTCTTGGAACCAACTCCCAAGTTTCATTCTTCTCAACCTGAGTTAGTTCTTCCTCCATGGACTCTAACCAACCTTTATCTTTGTTAGCTTCTACATAAGTATTTGGTTCAATTTTTGATAGTAAGGTAGAGTATGCCTATTCAATTGCTTTCTCAATTATTTTCTAGGCTTGGACTCCACTATCTTTATATCCTCTGATGTTAGAATTTAGGATCCTAGGATACTAATCATTATAAAAAGATATAAAATAAATAAATTAAGAATCATACAAACATAGATTTAAAACATTACTCAAGATTTACACAGGAAAACCTTTTTAGGTAAAAAAAACCCATAAAGCATCATTTTATTAGGAGACTTACAAAATATAGTCTATAACAAAATAGACTTGAACCTGGTGACACTTCTCCTTACTTCCATAAGACCAATAATACCTTCTACTCATAGTGATATAACTCACTATAAAACTCCAAATTCATATATCTCACAAATGAGGGATAACCTTCTTAAATATACGAAGAAGGGTAGCTTCACTAGTCACATCCTTTCAATAACCCCCATTCATAAATAATTAGTAATCTAATAGTCATTGATTGTAATTGTTTCAAATGGGATATTCTTAATAAAGAATATAATATATAAGGTTTTATATAACCTTATATTAGAACAATCTATAAATGTTATAAGGACATGACCCCTAATAACATTATGTTTTAACACTCCCCTTTAATATTAATAGGAGACATCACATGTCAATTTCCTTAAAAGAAAAAATGAAGTACCCCAATACTGTAGGTCTTCTTTGATAGTGATAAACAAGGACAATATATGCCAACACAAAAATCATGCATATTGGGCTACATGAAAGTCATCTTGTCATAATTTATAATCCCAATGTTTTAATAATAATGTTGTGAAGTCTTATAAAAGATATTATTGGAGCTATTGTCCCCTCAAATTAGCCTCTCCCTAAATTCATTGGATAGTGTCCATAGGTCTTATGTAATACAATGCTTTTAGAAGTGGAAGATTTAAAAAGAGAAGAATTTACAATATGCCCATAGGACTTAAAAATTCCCAAAGGACTTACTAGTACCTAAAGGTCTTATGATATGCCTATTAGGAATTGCCTTTGCCAAAAGGACTTACATTAAAATGCACAAAGGACTTACTAGTGCCTAAAGATCTTATGGTATGTCTATTAGTACTTGCCTATACTAGAAGGAATTACATTAAAAATTTCCAAAGGACTTACTAGTGCCTAAAGGTCTTATGGTATGCCTATTGAGACTTTCCTATGCTATAATTACTTACATTTAGGATCTAGCCACTAGGTGGTGTCATTGACATGCACACTCCCCCTCAATGGAATCACCTAAGGACAACCATTGATTTGAATTTGAAGCATATCACTACATAGAGGTTTTAATAAGTGATGGATAAGACTTGAATATATAGGATGTGCCCATGATCTTCAATGTGATTTTATGATGGAACTAAAGCCAACTTTTATGATGAAATACTTTCACTTTAGTGAGGTGCCCATGATCTTCAATATAATTTTCTCTTTAGAAATGATATTCTTTGGAAAGAGTATAATAACTTCAAGATGGTACTTTCACATGTATCCAATTGGAATTCTTCCATAAATATTCAAAGCCATATTGATTCTTCAAGAGTTACTTTTATACTTCACCCGTTTGATTCTAAGAGAGATTGAAGATAGCATTTTTATTAAACTATTGCACCATCCATGTAATAGCACCTGCACCATATATTTTGAAGGCATAATCTAAAATAGTATCACCAATATTATAGTCAATAAAATAGTAATAAATTAAACTTGATTCTTGATGCAAAGAAAAGACATAATATTATGAATTTGTTATTTGTCAAATATCATATAGTAATCATCATAAAAGTAGAATATGTTGGCCATTTGGAAGAATTGACTATGTGTTGCATTGATGTTTGTCATTGATTTCAATACTAGCTTCTTTGGTTGTCTACCAGATTTTGATAGTGGTTGGACTTTGATGATGATTAGGAGATTTGTCTCTGGTATGTTCCGATTGGTGGAATTAGTTTGGTTTGGTCATTCATGTTATTCAGATGCGTATCACATTTAGTTGGTTCGGGATTTGGTGATCTGGAAGCTATCATATGTTCTAGTAAGCCTTTTGGTTATCGGTAAGGGTTCTATTGATAGAACTTCGTTGAAGATCTTTTGATGGACTCAATAAGTGGTGTTGGTGTGGCTTCTAGAAGGTTTTTCAGGATGGTGATAGTTATCATGTTTGTGTTCTAGTTGATTTGTGGTATTTCATTTGGCTTATGGTGACCTATTTTAGGTCGGGTCTTATTCTGTTAGGATATGGACCGATTTATGTAACGTGTTGGTGGATTCTCTTGATGTGTTACCAATTGGATTTATTGTTTGGTTAATGTTGTTTGGGTCTTATGCCGACTTGTGTTATCATTGGTTTGCGGGTCTATGTAATGGATTTATTGTATTATCTTTTAGGTGGCCGACCTAATTATTTAGGTCCTGGGTTGGTATAAATATGATGTAAGATCTCTTTGTACATCATGGCATGGTGGTTGTGGGATTATCTGTGTGTGAATAAGGTTGTGATCATATGCAAAAGGTTTGGTTGATTATAGGTGATCTAATTGGGTTTGTGTAAGAGGTTTAAGACCTCTAGTATTGAGCTTAACCAGAATTGTACTCAGGCATAGGAGATGCTATTCTTGCAGTTCATTCTTATTTCCGAATTGTAGTCTAGATTTCTTTTGTAGTCAGTGAGGCTCCTTTTGTGATAAGAAGGGCACTCTAGGCTGTTGGCCTTCCTACATGTGTAGGCCCCTTTTTTTAATCACATACTTACTGCATAAGTATCATCTGATTGTGGGTAGGCTCCCCACTGTGGTTTTTTTCCTTTACCAGGTTTTCCATGTACAAATCTTGGTGTTATGTGTTGTGGATGCATGGTAATTGGTTTATTATTTATGTTTGTGCTTAATTGATATATCTTCTATTCCGGCATTTGGTTTATGCATTCCGGTAAAAGTTTTTGTGTGCTTAAAGTTTCATAATCTGTTAACAATTGATTCACCCCCCCCCCCCCCCCCCCCACCCCTCCTCTCAGTTGTTCATCGGTTATCCTAACAGAATATAGTCCAATGATTAGTAGCAAGGAGGTCAACATATATTTTAATTGGAAGAAGAAAGAATACTTAATTGTCTTTTTTAAAAGAAAAGTAGATATGCTAATACATATAGTAGTGATTCATAATTTTTTTTAGCAACATGTGAGCTATCTTTTCTAGGTTTGTTTCTCGGGAAGTTTCATGTGATAGCCACCCATTATAAGTAGGGGCTTTACACACAATGAAGGTAGAGGATACTTTAAGGTCATAAAAGATTTGGGTAAAGTAACACACACAAGAGAGAAGATAAAATATAACAGTCCATTAATGCTTTGAAAGTTCATGTAATTCCACTTTTTCTATGGATTTGAAGGATTTTGAAACATCTTGTCCTTAAATTTGATTCACCTAGTCATCTTTGTGTCCTAGAGAAAAAAAATGATTTTTTCCATTCTAATAGAACAAGAATAATAATGACTTCCATAGATGGTTGTGAAGACACCTTATGCATTTTAGGGTCCAAAATGTTCAAAAGTATTATAAATTTGATACATTAAAAAAATGTTGATATCTACTTATAATTATGAGGCAAAAATAGATTACTCTTTGAACATAAATTCTCCAAAAATATCCTCAAATCTTGATGTTTTTTACTTAAATCGATTCTTGTACTTCCTTAATGAGGTAAGATAATAATAGACAATTATGTATCTTGTATTGTTGGAGTCTAAGTATTCACACAAGTCAATATTATCAATGAAAGAGAGTGTGGTGGTATCATGAATGATAAACAATGTGGAACCAAAAAAAATCTTATAATTGCAATCAAGAAATAAAAACATGAATTTTCCACAAACTTAGACTTGAGTGTCATTTTCAGTTTTGTAGCTCTCCCAAAAGAAAAATAGATGTGACATGACATTCATGCAAGATGTATTCTAACATCACATTAGATATTCATGATCCATTTTGAAATCTCATTTGATCCTCATTAAGTAAGATAATATTCTATTTAAGACCCATCTCTAATAAATTTATGCTTTTGAACCATTGAAGTTCAAATAAGTGTTTATGATCAAATGGTCAGTTGTTCTCCAATCATTCAAGATTAGACTATTCAAGGATTTCCTTCATGAAAAAAGGTTTGTTTTGTATGTAAGGTTGATCAAGACATGGGATGATTAGAGCATCCAAGGTAAGAAGATGGACTTGTGCACAAGTGTTATAATGGAGTATTTTAAAATTTTAACATGTTTTCCATTGATACAAAAGGTAAACATACCAACTTCACTACTACAAACCTGTGTCCTAACAAACACTTGTCTGTGTGTGAAACTCTTAGAATTCAAGGAGTTTTCTTTGCTCATTTCACCTTCCACAGAAATTGGTTTGTATGTCCATAATTTGGGGGACATGTAGGAGACTATATCAACCAAGTTTGAGCATTGTACAAGGTTCAACACTCATGTTTACCTCTTGCAGCAAGAGTTTTGAACACCACTATCACAACTATTGCAAGGTTTTGGGAACAAAAGCATTGATTGAAGTGTGTGCACACTCTTATTGATTGTTAAAGCTTTGTAGGTCTCATTTAGGTCATATTCCAATGAAATTGGCTATACTTGATAGTTTCATGGTGGAGATGAGAAGTATTTGCCTCACATTGGATTTTCTCTAGGTCAAATATGATGTCTCAGTTATGGTTTACTTGTATAATCATTACATGGTTTAAAGATTGTATATATGAACAATTTTTTAATTGGAGGTGTTGAGTAATCACATAGTGAATATCCATAATTGGTGATCTATTTTGGCATATCCCACTCAATTTAAGGACAAAATAGGCTATCAGAACTGAAAGACCTCATGTTGTGCTCAATTTCTACTATGGCATTACACACCAGTTTGGTGTTGTCAATCTAAAGAATCAAGGAAAGTATATATATATATATATATATAGTATATCTGACTAATGGGTCGTATCCCATTGAGGAAAGGTTCTTGAGTAGCAAGCGATTTTTTGAAGGTGGTTGTCTATATGTTGTTCGAGATCTCACATTTTGGTACAGGTTGAGAGTATGTTTTTAAACACAAACTGATATGAAACAGTCAGAGACCCATTTGTTGGAGACCTATTTGTTGCATACAGTGAAAAAAAGGGATATGACTATCTAGCCTTTAGGATGTACCAATGTATAAGTTACTCTAACTTACTATAACTTATACAATGGTGCATCCTAGAGGCTAGATAACCGTTTTCAAAAAATGTGACTATCAAGCTTTGACATTCCAAGATAAGTAATTGGAGCTTTCTTTAAGAAACATTTGTGGGCTTTGTTGTTGAATATTGTGCATGTTTAATCCTTCTACAAATACATAATGTGAGAAGGATAAAAATTCTGAATTGAATTAGGCTCGTGGTCAACTTAGTTGAGAGATTGGTGATCTCTTTCTCAATTGCATCACTTTTATTCTTGATATCTTTAATGAATAACGAAAATGTACAAAGTTTCTGAAATAAATAAAGAATATGCTTGAGTTGAGGGGACAACTCAGCAATGAATTTGACAAGCTTTACTTTTCCTATAGTGAGAGTTTTTTGTACCTCTTCTATCATCTTTGAGGTAAGCTCTTTATCTTTTAGCTTGCTCAAGTACTCAGATGCATCAACTGTAGATGTTTCTATTTGAGTAAGGAGTTCATCCAGTTGAATGTGGATGGCTGCATCGGTTGACACTGTTGCTGAAGGTAGCATTTCTGTTAGTAGTGTCTTTACCTTCTGTAGACACCTAAAATTGTCCAGTCTAATTAAATAAATATTTTATTTATTTAATTATCTAAGCCTAATTCTTCTATTAATTAAATAAATTTTTATTTATTTAATTAATTCATTTATCCACTTCTAGCCTTATTTCTCATTTAAATAAATACATTTATTTATTTAAATTATCCCTTTCCTAAATTAAATAAATATCTTATTTATTTAATTATCTTATTCTTCTATTAATTAAATAAATCTTTATTTATTTAATTAATTCATTAGCTTTTTCTACACATGACACATGTCATTCATCTCTTAATTCATACACTACCTACTTCTTTCATTATTTTGGTATTTCTTATACCTACCCTCTAATCCTAGCCGACCTCTCTTTTTACACCTCTCAATCTTATCCCTCCATTTCATATTGTGTCTTCTATTTAAGGAGATGCTTTCTTCATTGTCTAACCCTAATAACACATCCTAATGACCTAATGACTGATTTTGAGTACTTGGCTACACTACGATCCTACTTGCAACCACATTCCGTTCTTTGTTGAGCTCTTGTGCATACAAAAATATGAGAGCAAATATATCAAGCAAGATCAATGGACATAGGAAGAATGGAGATCAAAACCCTATTGGACATGTGATGGTATAATCTTTGTGATTTTCAGTTACTTTGCATTGTCTTAGGTTATCTTCATATGTTATGGTGGATCTTTGTTCATTGTTAGGCTAGGGTTTGGTGGTTGGATTCATTTAGCCTTTCAATATTGTTGTTTATAGTTATCCATTTTCACCATACACATTTTGGCACATATACTGATACAAGGGGAGCCCTCTATGGCTATGATGAACTCCCTCCCTCGGAGCCGCCTGGCCTCGACGGAGTCTGAGCTCTAGATGGTCCCGCTCCAGGATCCCCCTGCATGTCTGGTGGTGGTGGAGGACCCATGACCCCACCGCTGGATGCCTGCCTCCTATGACTCCCTCCCGTAGCCGTCGCTGTGCACGACGATCTATGGAAGCTCCTCGCCCGCTGATCCGCTGGCACGACACCATAGTACAGATCCCTCCAGTAGGCGATCTCCTCTCCGGCTCGCAGCACATATGCGTAGCCTGCCCGTGCATCCTCTGCTGCTCGCCTCCCTGCCCTCAGAGCTGTCTCGACCTCAGTATATCGCTGGATGGCCTGGTCTCTCTCCCGCTCTGTGTCCCTGAGCCTGATCCTGAGGCGATCTCTCTCCCGCACCAAATTTGCAATCTCGTCTGCCTGGCCCTGGCAGATCTCTCTCAGCTCTAGCAGCTCATCCTCCTCAGGATCTCCACCCTCAGCCTCTGCCTGTGGCTCCTAAATGCATAGGGTAGCTCCACTGCGTCGTCATCCCACTCCTCGCACCCCAGGTACGGCCTCTAGATAACCATATCAATGTCATCTATGACGCGTCTCCAATGCTCCAATCGACCAATCCGAGGCTGTGATGTAATCATATCGTATAAATGCACAAAACTCCGTCCATGCCCTCTGCCTCTGAAGTGGATAGGTCGTGTGATAGGAAGGTGCTCATATGCCCACACCTGTAGGAGAGTCACTCCGCAGCCCAAGCCCACTGATCCGTGGTAAACAAACTGATGCAGCTCATAGTATAAATGTGCCAGGACACATGGCCCCCATGCATATCTGGTGTGCTCTGTCATCAGTGTCTCCAATGCTCCTCCCCAGCCAACTGCCAATCCCCGTGTAGCCCTGTCTGGACATAAGAAACCACTGATGGCTCCTCCAATAACAGCTGGCAACGCTAGCCCTGTCACGGTCATGGTATCCCATGCCACGTGACCTGCTCTCATCTCCAACCCGGGATCCTGAAATACCCGTCTCAGTGCCTCTCTGTCTCCGTCTCGATCGTATGGAATCAACTCTCCATCGATCGGAATATGCAAAATCCTGTAGACATCCTCCAGCGTCACTGTCATCTCCCCCATAGGCAAATGGAACGTGCAAGTCTCGGAGTGCCATCTCTCCGCCAGTGCAGTCAACAAACCCATGTTTGCCCGAAACTCAGGCACATATAGCACATGTGTGAGACCCATCTCCTCAATCAAAATCATGTCCTGAATCGACAACTCTGGTCGCAACCTCTGAGTCGATGGGAATCTCTCCCGTGACTCCAGCATAGGCAAATACTCCTGCAGTCAAAACAATCAATCATGTCAGTTATAGTGGCATTCACTGTTTATCACAAAATGCTACTTGCTATCTAAATGCATACGCTTACCTATCCTAGTGACACTCACTATTCATCACGAAGTGTTGCTATCTATCCTAGTAGTACTCCCTGTTCATCACAAAGTACTATGTGTGTGACATTCCCTGTTCATCACAAAGTGTTACTCACATTCACACTCCCTGTTCATCACAAAGTGCTGCCTATCTTGGTGCTCCCTGTTCATCACAAAGTGCCTTGATCTATCCTAGTCATCCTAGAGGACCTGCTTGAGTGTATCCTCTCAGCAGCTTATCCAATCGACAGCGTATGTTCATCACAAAACTGTCGATTTGACCTAGAAGACTTAAACTTATGCATTTTGACACACAAACGCGCTTTACACTCCTAAACGCGCTTACAGACTGCACAAACGCGCTTCTGCAACACAGACGCGCTTCCTGAACACATACGTGCCTATATCATGCACAAACGCGGCCAGGGAACATAGACGTCCCTACATGACATAAACGCCCCTACAATTCTCAAACGCGTCCGCATTCAGCATAAACGCGGTCCCAGGCATAGACGCGCCTGGACCAGACACAGACGCGCCTGTTGGACACAGACGCGCCTGGCATTGACACAGACGCGGTTGCGCGTTTTTGCATTTTTTAACTATCCTATTCCTAGCGCATTTATTGCTACCTAGCATGCATTAATGACAAAAATTGAAATGCGTGAAAGTACGAGGAGGTTTTGCGGTACTTACTGGCTCTCCTGCATCTGCTGGTCGCGGGAATCGACGAACGCGGTCGAATCTATGAACCAAAGCCATCGCTGCTAACTGTTGCTGCTCTATCTCACTCTGCACTCTAATCTCTCGTGGATGTGTAGATGACAATGAGGATGTATTTTCCCCCGTGGTCTGTCTTATAGACTACCCCTAGCCCTCGCTTTCGTTTCCCGAGTCAGTCTTCTTTATCCCGTGACTTTGTCACTTTATTCGGTCAGTAAATTCTAGCCTTTCTTTCTTATCGAGAGATTGTCTGCAATCTTTTCAGACATTTTCATCCAATCTCTCGAGGGGGCATATCATTTCCATTCTGGGGCAACTCTATATCAGTTCATCTTATCTTCTTTGAAACAACGCGACAAGCCGCATTGTCTCAAAGAGGGGCAAAATGTAGACACCTAAAATTGTCCAGTCTAATTAAATAAATATTTTATTTATTTAATTATCTAAGCCTTATTCTTCTATTAATTAAATAAATTTTTATTTATTTAATTAATTCATTTATCCTCTTCTAGCCTTATTTCTCATTTAAATAAATACATTTATTTATTTAAATTATCCCTTTCCTAAATTAAATAAATATCTTATTTATTTAATTATCTTATTTTTCTATTAATTAAATAAATCTTTATTTATTTAATTAATTCATTAGCTTTTTCTACACATGACACATGCCATTCATCTCTTAATTCATACACTACCTACTTCTTTCATTATTTTGGTATTTCTTTTACCTACCCTCTAATCCTAGCCGACCTCTCTTTTTACACAGTGGACAACTCTTCAATACTATCAGCAGACATAGAAGAGTCCATAATGAACCCTCAATTCAATAGATTGGTTGAAGAGATAATGAGGAGAGATCAACAATACTTTCTAAACATGATGGCACATAGTGGAGCTAAAATACCACATGATTTTGACTTATCTCAACTTATGGAAAGTCGACCCTCACAACAAATTCAACCCAACATGGATCAAAGGAGACCAAATAGTGGAGGAAATAGAGGACCGAATAATATGATGCTAGAGTCACCATCAGCTTTGCTTCAAAAGCCAACAATCTCACATACACAAGCTCAAACATATGATACTTATACTCAAAGACCATCATGGAGGCCTTATGCTCAAACACACGCTCAAGGTATGGATCAACCAAAACAAGTGGATACTCAAGGACATCCTCAAAATTTTGACACAAGGAGACCTCATGTCAAAATTGGGGGCAACATAATGGAAAATGAAAGGCCTATTGAATATGGTTTATACACACAAAATAAATATGGGGTCCCTCAAAATGAAGTTATGCCAAGTGCTCCATATATGTCGCAACAATATAGACCTCCATATGGACATGTCTACGATCAGTATCATCCATACATGCAACAAGATCCTCCTCAAATGGGCATTTTAAACATGGGGTATGCTACAAGAAATCAATCTCCTCCCAAAAATAATTTGGAGCAACAAATAAGAGATTTACAAAAGAAAGTGGAGGACATGAGTACATCAAAACCTACATACACTATGAGAGATATATGCCCTTATCCCTTCGATAAGAGCATTCCAATGCCTCCATTTCCTCCACACTTTGTGACACCAAAATTTGACAAATATAGAGGGAGAGGAGACCCCAAGGCACATATAAGACAATTCTTCACAGCTTGCATTGAGGTAGCGGCAGAAGAAACATACTTAATGAGGTTGTTCCCACAGAGCTTAGGAGATCAAGCTATGGAATGGTTTTCTCAATTACCTCCTGGTATTAAGTCATGGGGCGACATAGCAGAGGCATTCATTCAGCATTTCTCTTACAACATTGAAACAGATGTCTCAGTTACTACCTTATGCAATACTAAACAAAAGGAAGGAGAATCTTTCGCAACATTTTTACAAAGATGGAGAAACTTAGCTAGCAGATGCTCTTGTGAAATCCCACAGAAACAAATGGTGGAGATGTTCACACAAAACGTTAATAAGGCTATTGGCTATGATCTCAGAAAAGCTTGTTTGTCCACATTCAAGGAGGTTATTGAAAAGGGCCTAGCAATAGAAAAGGGCTTAATTGAACAAGGAGTTATCAAACTATTCAAAGAAAACAAAGAGGACTTTAAAGGAAAGGACAAACCAAAATTTTGGAACAAGAACAAGAACACAGTTAATGATGGTGTTGTCGATGCAAATACAGTGAGACCAAAGTTCATCTTTTCTGGATCAAGTTGTACCAACAATCAGGTGAACAACCAAACAACTTCAAAACCTCGAAGGAAGTACACTCCATTGGGGGAACCACTTGAATCAGTATTCAAAAAGCTTGTGGCAAACAAAGTGATCACAGTTCCAGATTTTCCTCCATATGAACCAAAGGTCAAACCAAATTGGTGGAATGATGATGAATTTTGTGAGTTTCATAAGAGCAAGGGTCATAAGACAAGTAATTGCCATCGATTGAAAAACATTGTGCAAGATCTCATTGATAGAGGCGACATTTAGATTGAGGGACATTCATCTAATCAAGACCATGAGATGTTTAAGGAACCATTCCCAAAACATGAAAAAGGAAAAGCCAAAGTCACAGATGATCAAGCCAATTACACTAGAGCACCTTACAATTATGATTCTACTATCAATCACATCTCGATGGACAATCATATTTCTACTATCACTATCAAAAACAAAAATCCTGAGAATCCTTCTCAGAGACCCAAGATTGTCCTAAAAGGTGTGGGATCTTCCTCCGAATCTACCTCTGAATGTCATGTTACAACCCGTCGAGGTAAGATTACATTGCCAGGTAACTCCACTAAGAATACCAATCCTTTATCAATTAAGCCTGAGTACGACCTTGTAGAACAATTAGGGAAAACACCCGCGCTCATCTCCATTCTGGAGCTTCTACGTATATCCCCTGCACATAAAGCTATCCTTGACAAAATCTTGAGAGACACTGCCATCCCTACTGATCTGAATGTGGACCAGTTTCAAGCCATGGTGGGATACCTATCTATTCCACATTCCCTTACGTTTATAGAAGCCGATGATGCCTCCATAAGTCAGCCACATAATGCACCTTTACACGTTGAAGCTTTCATACATAAACACCGAATAAAGCGAGTCTTGATAGATGGAGGAGCAGGTCTTAATATTTTTACATTGAGCACCATAAGACAATTGGGATATTCTGACAAGGCTGTGAGTGCTACAAACCAAATCACCATCAAGGCTTATGATGATGAAGAGAGCTCGTCCAAGGGCACAGTCACCTTACCTCTCAGAGTTGGGCCAGTTACAAAGGATGTGGTTTGTCAAGTCCTAGATCTAGATCTCACGTATAACATATTGCTAGGACGTCCGTGGATTCATGAAATGAGGGCAGTCCCATCAACATACCATCAATGCATAAAGTTCCCTCACAATGGAGTTGAGGTAACGGTCAATGGTGATCCAAATCCATTCATATATTGTAATAACTTGAGATCACATACTGAGATTATCATCCTCAGCAATCGTGAGGCTACTCCTTCTTCAGCATATATTGATCCTGAGTCATTAAAGCCCTCGACATCCAAACAAGGTGAACTTAGAGCCAAGTTTCAAGACAAAGGCATGGGAGAATTCACTCTGAATCAGACAATATTTTTACGACAAGTCATGAGCTCTCCCAAGGAATATGGGAGGCCACATCCTAACAAGCAAATCTCCATCATGATGCTCAAATGGGATCCTACCATCTTTCAAAAATGGGGTGAACTAGAAGAAGAAAATTTATATAAAATGCTCTATAAGGACGTTGAAGAGGACACACATGATCAGATTATTATACCCTGTGAGAACTATGGCAAAGGCTTCAAAATTTTGCAAAGATTCAGGTATGATGGAAAAAGCCCTCTCGGACTACGCAAAGAAGGTGTCATGGAGCCCTTACAACCTGAGCTAACTACAAGAAGGGAACGCTCCAAGGGGCTTGGTTTTCTGAATCCCAGACTACATAATAAAAGAACAAAAGAGGTATGGCGAATTAAAGTTGCCGAAGTTCAACAAGAGGATTACTATTCCACAGACTCCAATGAGTGGGAATGGGGTTTAGACAAATCCTCCAGTGACTATGAGCTCACTGAGACATTCAGAGAGCCAGATGAACCCACAGAGGAGGAGGAATTTTACAAAAAGTTCAGAGTTGGTCAAGAACCAACCCATAAGGATCCCGCACAAGCTTCGTTTCAAGGTCCTAGGTCAAAATCACATAGGATGAGGACACCTGTCCCAGAAGGCTCTACTAGTGATGACAATTTGGATTCGCTCATGATCAAAACTGATGTGGAGAGTGCCATCGATGACCTCGACGATTACCTTGACATACCTGAATATAACCACATCTTCACTCTTCGTCCAGCAAATTCGGAAAACACTAATGACCTTCCCCTTGTTCATCCTCAACTCATTGACTGGGATCATGAAGGACCAGCACAATTTGATACATTTCAAAATGACGAAGCTATTGTCGACTATCTTGGCATTCGAGATGATCTTCCCCCTGGAGACCACAAAGCAGGATACACCATAGAGCTCAACAACATAGCATACTTTGGTGAGGGTGTCGGGCCTTCTAGTCGCAAAAATGTGAAAATAAAAACAAAACAAGGGTCTTATGGCGAAAACCACACTGTGGCGCTATCTGACTCCAAAAAAGTAAAAAGAAAGGACGTATCTGAGGGTGAAAACCTCTATGAGGTGCCCGTAGATGGAAGGCTCGACATTCTCCCAGCATCATACGAGGAAAAATCATCCATGTTGGTAGAGGAGACTATAAAGGCAAACATTGGTACAGCAGAGGTTCCACACAACATATTTTTGGCTCAATCATTGACAGAGGCCGAGAGAGCAAAATTCATAAGCTTCTTTAAGGGACGACAAATCAACTTCGCATGGTGTTACGTGGATATGCCTGGGCTAGAACCGGATTTGGTGATGCATCATTTAACAGTCAAACCAGGGGCAAAACCAGTAAAGCAGAAATTAAGGAAAATGCATCCACAAGTGGCATTGCTAGTCAAGGCAGAGCTGGAGAAATTACTGGATGTCGGATTCATACAATTGATTATCCCGAATGGATTTCCAATTTAGTACCTGTCAGCAAACTGGATCGCAGCATCTGAATATGTACAGACTTTAGAGATATCAATAAGGCTTGTCCAAAGGACGATTTCCCATTACCAAACATTGACTTGATCGTTGATCTCACAGCAGGTCATGAAATGTTATCCTTAATGGACGGATTTTCTGGATATAATCAAATCAGGATCACACCTGAAGATCAACATAAACCATCATTCACTTGTCCATGGGGAGCCTTCTGTTGGAATGTCATGCCCTTTGGGCTGAAAAATGGAGGCGCCACTTATCAGAGAGCTATGACCACTATTTTTCATGATCTCATGCACATAACCATGGAAGATTATGTTGACGATCTTTTGGGAAAATCAATAGACAGAGACACACACTTGGACATACTTTCAGTTCTCTTTGATCGGCTAGAATAATATAAGGTAAGATTAAATCCTAAGAAATGTGTCTTTGGAGTAACCTCCGGGAAGCTCCTAGGATTCATTGTGTCTAAAAGAGGAATAGAAGCTGATCCAGCAAAAGTCAAGGCTATCTTGGACATGCCGCCACCCAAGAGTATCAGTCAACTTTGATCTTTACAAGGGAGACTCCAGTCCATATGAAGATTCATAGCACAACTTGCAGATAAGTGTAACCCTTTCCAGCACCTGCTACACGAAAACATCAAGTTCAAATGGGATGAGAACTGTCAACAGGCGTTTCAGACACTCAAAGATTATCTTTTGAACCCACCAGTCTTGATGCCACCAATTCCAGATCAACCTTTGTTACTCTACATATCAGCTACTCCAACGGCACTGGGGGCACTCCTAGCACAACAAATACCTGACGGCAAGGAAAAAGCAGTCTACTATATCAGTCGCACATTGGTGGGATATGAGCTAAACTACACTCCAATTGAACGTGCATGTCTCGCTGTGGTCTTTGCTTCACAGAAGTTACGACATTATATGCTCACTCACAAGACTAAGTTGGTTGCCAGAATTGATCCACTAAAATATCTTCTCAAGAAAGCTACACTTACTGGGCGGCTGGCCAAGTGGGTAATGATTTTGAGTAAATTCGACATTGAGTACGTGGACAAGAAAGCAATCAAAGGACAAGCCATTGCAGATCAATTGGCAGATGCTCCCATGATAGATGATGTTCCTCTAGAGTCAGAATTTCCAGATGAGTCCATTCTAACAATATCACCTGCAAAGCCATGGCAATTATATTTTGACGGCTCATACACACAGCACGGGGCAGGAGCGGGTATACTCTTTATAACTCCCCAAGGCGATTCTATACCAAAGTCATACCGCTTATCATTTTTGTGCACTAACAATATAGCGGAATACGAGGCATTAACAACTGGATTAAGAATTGCAGTTCAGTGGAAGATCCAGGAACTTCATGTTTTTGGGGATTCTCAACTTGTCATCCGTCAAGCAACTAATGATTATCAAACAAAAGATGAAAAGCTAATGCCTTACAAACAACTGGTAGATGAGCTGAAACAACACTTTGCAAAGATAGAGTTTGAGCAGATACCAAGAGAACAGAATCGCGCTGCTGATGCCATGGCTACAATTGCTTCGCTCATTGATCTACCGCAAAATGAGACCTGCTATGAATTCCTGGTAGACAACCTGTTGATTCCCTCATATGAAATCACTCCTACGGAAATGATATGTGTTGTTGGTCCTGAATCCCAGTTATATGGTTCCATATTCACATACCTTCGCGACAATATCTTACCTCCCGATCTATCGAACAATCAACGCCGTACTTTCATTCACCAATCCTCTCGATACGTCATTTTAGCTAACATCCTATACCGATGAGGTCTAGATGGCACCCTTCTTAGATGTTTAGAGAGTGACGAAGCTCAGATTTCGTTACGAGAAGTGCATGAAGGGATATGTGGTCCGCATACTAGTGGTCCTACCTTGGCCAAGAAACTCATCAGGACTGGATACTACTGGCCTACTATGGAAAAAGATGCATATCAGTTTGTCAAGAAGTGTAAGCAGTGTCAAATTCATGGAGACCTCATACATGCACCAACACAAGAACTACAACCACTTGCATCTCCTTGGCCCTTTTGTCAGTGGGGACTCGATCTCATAGACAAGATTCACCCTCCTTCTTCCAATGGACATAAATTCATTATCACAGCCACAGAGTATTTCACAAAGTGGATTGAGGCTGTGCCTCTTACACAAGTCACTGGGAAACAAATTGCTACCTTCATCCTTAACTATATCATTTGCCGATATGGTATTCCTAAGTCCATTATTACTGATAATGGGCATCCCTTCAAAAATCAGGATGTTCGTGAACTCTGTGACCACTTCCATATTTCCCATCGTTTCTCCACACCATATTACCCCCAAGGTAATGGCCAAGCTGAGGCATCTAATAAAACAATTCTTAAAATCCTCAAAAAGACAGTCGACGACGCTGGCCGTAACTGGCATATCCAACTCAATCCTGCACTTTGGGCCTACCGCACAAGTGTCCGCACACCTACAGGAGCTACACCCTACTCACTTGTCTACGGCGCTGAAGCCATCTTGCCTATTGAGGTCGAGTTACCTTCTTTACAGGTCTCTTTGCAAAACATCATCAACGATGAAGATTACAGGGTCTCTAGCTTACAAGAACTAGAACTGTTGGATGAACGGAGACAAACTGCTTTTAATCATCTCAAGGCTTACCAACAACGAATGAGTTGCAGTTACAATCACAAAGTCAAGCCTCACACATTTGAGATAGGTGACTTGGTTCTCAGAGAAAACCCCAAGAATCAGCAGGACAGAGAGAAGAAGGGCAAGTTCGAACCAAATTGGCTTGGTCCTTACATTGTTACAGCAGCCTATGGATCCGGTGCATATCAGCTCTCAACTACAGAAGGTGAACATTTGGAGGATCCTATCAACAACATGCATCTTCGTAGGTTCTACACATAAGCTCTTTGGAACATCCTAATTCAAAAATACAAAAAAAAATTAGAAAACAAAAAAATCGTTACATGGTGAAAACCTGGCAAACAGGCGCCTTGTGACAACAAAAAAAATCGAAAAAAGTAAAGAGAAATAATTTCGTCCAATGGTGAAAACCACTTCGGTGGCGCCCTGGGCAAGTACCATGGTGAAAACTGGGTCACCAGCGCCATGCGTAGAGACTTTGCTCCTCTCTCCTACAGGATTCTCTTTCATCTTTCACTTTGCACACACTCACAACCTATTCGTTCACAATAAACTTACTCATTCCCATCATGGCTTGTTATTGATCTACCCAAGATTGGTTAGCCATTCATAATAAACCTCCCTTTTCACATCCCTTTCCATCCATAATAAATCCGATCCTATTTGTGGCTAAGGCAAATCCTACGTCTAGTGATGGGTGTGGAACTGAGAACATCACATGTTTTGAGGAGTACAGTTTGTTCCAGCTTTCTTCAGTCTATTCGCGCACAATCCGCAATAAAGCAACATTTGCATCACAGATCCGCAATAAAGTTTCATCTTCTCCGCAATAAACTATCAGTTTAATGGATTCAGTCAGTTTTAGATGAGACACAGCAGCAACAATGGGCTTCAACAAAATCAAATATTTCAACAGACTCAGACAACATTATGGTTCAGTGTTAATCTATCCCTTTTGTGAAAGTGAACATTGTGACCACAATCAAAATTCGACTTATACAAGTGACAAGAGACACTAAACTTGAGGACTACAGTGGATGTTGGTGTCGAGTCTTGGTTTTCTTTTGATTTTATCTTTTGGTGACATGTCTTTTAGCTTTTCCAGGATGTCTTTGACTAGAGATTCTATCTCCAGGATGTCTTTGACTAGAAAGGCGAGGATGGGGTATCGTCACCTATTTATTTTTGCTGTCTGTTGATTGTCTTTTAGTAATGCTATGACTTGTCCAAGGATATGAGGACACTGTGAGTCTAGTATGAATTGGGGCATTCCTTGTTTGTGACTGTCTTATCTCCATGCAAACAGGTACAATGACTTTCTGGGCCGAACAAATGCCTCGATTGTCATAACCTATTCTGCCATAATAAAGCTCAATGATGATAACGCACAAGAAGCTCTTTCACGTTCATATCTTCTATCTTCCATCCCCCTTTCTTGATTGACTTCCATCGTCCTTCTCGAGTTCGCGTAGCCCGCTATCACATGACTGAGTATAATGACACACCAAAAATATTTGCATTTCGTATAGTTACACCTGCATCACCACATATAAGCATTTCATACATACATATAGATATCACAATTGCATCACATCCTGCATACAACACATGTTAGCACATCTCACATTTTCATTATGTAAATAATCATCTGCATTACATACATTCATATTTGCATCATGCATCACATATACAACATAAAAGAATAAAAATATATTGCATTACATCATATAAGCATCCATATCATAAAACATGCATCACATAAGAACATCTCATCACATAAGGTACACATGCATATAGCTGCCGCAAAAGTGGATCATCTCTCATATATAATCAAAAGTGTCATGATACAATGATGTCAAAAGAATCATATGGCTACAAAATCACCCGCAGGTGTCTACAATACAAAAATGGTACATATACTGATACAAGGGGAGCCCTCTATGGCTATGATGAACTCCCTCCCTCGGAGCCGCCTGGCCTCGACGGAGTCTGAGCTCTAGATGGTCCCGCTCCAGGATCCCCTTGCCTGTCTGGTGGTGGTGGAGGACCCATGACCCCACCGCTGGATGCCTGCCTCCTACGAATCCCTCCCGTAGCCGTCGCTATGCGCGACGATCTATGGAAGCTCCTCGCCCGCTAATCCGCTGGCACGACACCATAGTACAGATCCCTCCAGTAGGCGATCTCCTCTCCGGCTCGCAGCACATATGCGTAGCCTGCCCCTGCATCCTCTGCTACCCGCCTCCCTGCCCTCAGAGCTGTCTCAGCCTCAGTATATCGCTGGATGGCCTGGTCTCTCTCCCGCTCTGTGTCCCTGAGCCTGATCCTGAGGCGATCTCTCTCCCACACCAAATCCGCAATCTCGTCTGCCTGGCCCTGGTAGATCTCTCTCAGCTCTAGTAGCTCATCCTCCTCAGGATCACCACCCTCAGCCTCTGCCTGTGGCTCCTCCTCTGCAGGTGCCTGCACCTGTGCCTCCCCCTGTACCTGTCTAGGTGCCTGAATAGGTACCTGTCTCTGCACCTGCTCCTGTCCCTGCACCTGTCTAGGTCCCTGTGCTCTAGGACCCTGTGCTGCTGGTACCTGTAGGGGCAATCCACCTCGACCCCTCACCACCTGGGTTGCTCTCTCCTGTCCTCCCTCCCTCCGAGGTGCCACCCGCCTCTCCCCCACTACTCCCCTCCACCTCTGCCGGCCCCTACCTCCATCTCCTCCACCATCATCATCATCATCTCCTCCCACCTCTCCCTCCAGCAGCTCTCCTGGATCTGTCAACCTCAGAAATGGATGCTCTGCCCAATATGCAGAATACTCTGTGTCCATCCCTGCATCCTCTACCTCCGGCCACATGTCCCACGGTAATGGCATCATCTCGGCCATCTATGTCATGGCCTAATCATATGATAGAAGTGGCCCGAACTGTACCTGATCTCTGACTGTACAGGCATACATGCCCGAGCCTCGCAGCATCCTCTGGATCCGGTCGAACTGTCTGTATACCCTGTCAACAAGCTGCCTCTCCAGAATATAGCGCGTCCATCCAATAAGATACCTGCTCCTGAATGCATAGGGTAGCTCCACTGCGTCGTCATCCCACTCCTCGCACCCCAGGTATGGCCTCCAGATAACCATATCAATGTCATCTATGATGCGTCTCCAATGCTCCAATCGACCAATCCGAGGCTGTGATGTAATCATATCGTATAAATGCACAAAACTCCATCCATGCCCTCTGCCTCTGAAGTGGATAGGTCGTGTGATAGGAAGGTGCTCATATGCCCACACCTGTAGGAGAGTCACTCCGCAGCCCAAGCCCACTGATCCATGGTAAACAAACTGATGCAGCTCATAGTATAAATGTGCCAGGACACATGGCCCCCATGCATATCTGGTGTGCTCTGTCATCAGTGTCTCCAATGCTCCTGCCTAGCCAACTGCCAATCTCCGTGTAGCCCTGTCTGGACATAAGAAACCATTGATGGCTCCTCCAATAACAGCTGGCAACGCTAGCCCTGCCGTGGTCATGGTATCCCATGCCACGTGACCTGCTCTCATCTCCAACTCGGGATCCTGAAATACCCATCTCAGTGCCTCTCTGTCTCCGTCTCGATCGTATGGAATCAACTCTCCATCGATCGGAATATGCAAAATCCTGTAGACATCCTCCAGCGTCACTGTCATCTCCCCCATAGGCAAATGGAACGTGCAAGTCTCGGAGTGCCATCTCTCCGCCAGTGCAGTCAGCAAACCCATGTTTGCCCGAAACTCGGGCACATATAGCACATGTGTGAGACCCATCTCCTCAATCCCAATCATATCCTGAATCGACAACTCTGGTCGCAACCTCTGAGTCGATGGGAATCTCTCCCGTGACTCCAACATAGGCAAATACTCCTGCAGTCAACCAATCAATCATGTCAGTTATCGTGGCATTCATTGTTTATCACAAAATGCTACTTGCTATCTAAATGCATATGGCTATCTATCCTAGTGACACTCACTGTTCATCACAAAGTGTTGCTATCTATCCTAGTAGTACTCCCTGTTCATCACAAAGTACTACGTGTGTGACATTCCCTGTTCATCACAAAGTGTTACTCACATTCGCACTCCCTGTTCATCACAAAGTGCTGCCTATCTTGGTGCTCCCTGTTCATCACAAAGTGCCTTGATTTATCCTAGTCATCTTAGAGGACCTGTTTGAGTGTATCCTCTCAACAGCTTATCCAATCGACAGCGTATGTTCATCACAGAACTGCCGATTTGACCTAAAAAGACTCAACTTATGCATTTTGACACACAAACGCG
The DNA here is from genome assembly GCF_030272615.1 of Cryptomeria japonica. Taxonomy (NCBI): domain Eukaryota; kingdom Viridiplantae; phylum Streptophyta; class Pinopsida; order Cupressales; family Cupressaceae; genus Cryptomeria; species Cryptomeria japonica. Next base: position 904,181,347 of record NC_081407.1, read on the forward strand.
CTTTACACTCCTAAACGCGCTTATAGACTGCACAAACGCGCTTCTGCAACACAGACGCGCTTCCTGAACACATACGTGCCTATATCATGCACAAACGCGGCCAGGGAACACAGAGGTCCCTACATGACATAAACGCCCCTACAATTCTCAAACGCATCCGCATTCAGCATAAACGCGGTCCCAGGCATAGACGCGCCTGGACCCGACATAGACGCGCCTGTTGGACACAGACGCGCCTGGCACTGACACAGACGCGGTTGCACGTTTTTGCATTTTTTAACTATCCTATTCCTAGCGCATTTATTGCTGTAGACACTCAAAATTGTCATGTCTAATTAAATAAATATTTTATTTATTTAATTATCTAAGCCTACTTCTTCTATTAATTAAATAAATCTTTATTTATTTAATTAATTAATTATCTTTTTCTACACATGACACATGTCATTCATCTCTTAATTCATACACTACGTACCTCTTTCATTATTTTGGTATTTCTTTTACCTACCTTCTAATCATAGCCGACCTCTTTTTACACCTCTCAATCTTATCCCTCCATTTCATATTGTGTCTTCTATTTAAGGAGATGCTTTCTTCATTGTCAAACCCTAACTACTTGATCAATTGGCTACAGTACGATCCTACTTGCAACCACATTCCGTTCTTTGTTGAGCTCTTGTGCATATAAAAATCTGAGAGCAAATATATCAAGCAAGATCAATGGAGATAGGAAGAATGGAGATCAAAACCCTATTGGGCATGTGATGGTATAATCTTTGTGATTTTGAGTTATTTTGCATTGTCTTAGGTTATCTTCATATGTTATGGTGGATCTTTGTTGATTGTTAGGCTAGGGTTTAGTGGTTGGATTCATTTTAGCCTTTCAATATTGTTGTTTATTGTTATCCATTTTCACCATAAACATTTTGGCACGCCCGGTGGGACTCTTGTCCCTTTGCATTTAACAATTTTGTTGCAGATTTTGCATTTTTGAAGTTGCAGATCGGACAATTTCGAGGATATTTTAGGTTTTTTTCGCGTCTGCGAGTGTTCGGATCGCGTTTTTGTGTTTCAGAAGCGTCTGCGATAGAGGGAATCGCGTCTGTGTTTCTGTCAATTTTTATTTTTGCAGGTTTCCGAAAGGTGCGTCTGTGACTCCTAACCGCGTCTGTGCTGCATCCGACCGCGTCTGCGTCATTTAACAGCGTCTGTGATCTCTGAGCACGTCTGTGCATAACAGAACCGTGTCTATGTCATACAAACGCGTCTGTGTCTGGTATAGAGGCGTCTGTGCTTGCTGTTTTGCAATTTCAATTTTTATGAGATTCGGGTTTTTGGATTTTGTACTTAGGGTTTCAGATCTGGTTTATTTTCGGCTAACCCTTGCAGATCTAGCTAACCTGGTTTGTGCAGCTTGCTTTGGAGGCAAAAAAACATTTTTGTTGAAGGCCCCTTTTCACAAAGTCTTTTGGGTTTTCTAAAATTTACCTAACTTGTGTGCTTGTAGGAAGGGGTGATCATTTGAAACAACCCAAACTACTAACAATTTTGTTGCAGGGCCTTAGTTAGGGTTTTGTTTGTGTGCCTTGTTTTTCATAGCTTAGCAAACACTTCAATTGGTGCAATAAAATTGAATCATTGTCTTTTGTGTCTTGAGCAATAGGCTCTTTTTGTTCAATCTTTAGAGGGCCTGTCTTCCCGTGTGGTCATTAGGACTACTAGTGAGAAGAGAACGACCCAAGTGGTAGCGAGGAAAACCCACCTCTTCCGAACCACTATAATCAAATGTATTCATGGTGAAAACTATGAATAACGTGTGCTGATTAGTTCATACCGACACTATGTCTCCCCATAAACCCGTTTGATCAAATTTATTTGATTATTTGTAGGGCGTAACCCCTACCGGCTGGGAGCCTTCTGTATTTACAGAGCTGAAAGTGCCGCATGTATGGCCACACGAGCGGATGCCCTTACTAGCACCTCTTCGTTTTAAATGCCCAAATCCTTCTAGTTGTTGAGGCAGGAGGTCGGACCTCTGGTAGCGGCCCACACACATACGGTTCTTAGTAGAGATACAAAGTTCGCCATGGGGAGTTTTCATGGGGACTGATGCTTGGCTGACCCGAGAAGTGAGTGCCGAGGGTGGAGCCAGTGAGGTCAAGCATCTAAGTATCTGCTCTGAATAGCGTAGCCTCGGGGGTAAAACCCTATGTGGGATCAACAACTATTGTCTTGGCCAGCCCTAAGATTTGTGCTTGTCTTATGCTAAACACTCAAACATTCAAGACAAAACAGCAAAACATTGTGTCTTTTGTGTCTTCAAGTGTATGCAAAAACTTTTTACATCAAACAACACACTTTTGGAGTCTAAAACAGTTTGCAAACATTGAGTCATCAACATTGTGTCCTCTTGTCACGAAAAATAGTCGAAAAATCAGATTTGGTCACAACAAAACAACTTCACAGATAGGAAAAATTGCACTAAGGTTACAGAAACGCGTCTATGTCTGTTCAAACCGCGTCTGCATCAGATAAGCGCGTCTGTGAAGTACAGAATAGCGTCTGTGTTTTTATCAGCGTCTGTGTCAAATAGAGAGGCGTCTGTGTCTGGGAATCGCGTGTGTGAAGTATATAGAGGCGTCTGTGTCAGGATTTGAAAACTTTAACAGTCAAGCAAACAAAGAAAATCAGTTTCGGAATACTTGAGCTTCCTAGGTTGTTTCTTCAGGTTTCATCTAGCATTCAGCCTGTTCTAAGGTTTCACACAGTCCATCATTGCTTCATACCTCATTTTACATTCATACTTGTCTAAACTTGAGTCAAAAGGTCACTTGCTTGTCCTCATCATACTTTGTCAACACACTACATACAATTACACTTTGCTAAGTGGTCCCTCATCAAGGTTTCTTACCTTTGGGTCTCATTTGGTCTTACTTAGAGTCAAGGTCAGCTTACCTCATCAAGAGAAACTATCCTCTCTTTGGAAGTCACACCTACTCTACTACTTACATACTTGGTCTTACACTTTGGACATTGCAAGTACACCTCAAGATTCACTTACACTCCATACAACTCTTGGTCTTCCGTACTCTCGTCATTTTCATCTAGTCTCTCACATCTTGGTCTAACACCTAGTTAATGGTTGAAACTCGCCTTCAAAAATCTAGGAGAATAGCTAAAGAAGCTCAAGAATCCGTAAACATGAGTTCTTATGAGTATGACAATGATCTATTCTACAATCCTGAGCACACTACATTACCAGACATGAATGTTTATAGACACAATCCAAATGTGGAAAGCGCAAACACTATAAACAACAATGCTACACACAATGACAATGTTGACAATTCTTCAATACTATCAGCAGACATAGAAGAATCCATAATGAATCCTCAATTCAATAGATTGGTTGAAGAGATAATGAGGAGAGATCGACAATACTTTCTAAACATGATGGCACATAGTGGAACTAAAATACCACATGATTTTGACTTATCTCAACTTATGGAAAGTCGACCCTCACAACAAATTCAACCCAACATGGATCAAAGGAGACCAAATAGTGGAGGAAATAGAGGACCGAATAATATGATGCCGGAGTCACCATCAGCTTTGCTTCAAAAGCCAACAATCTCACATACACAAGCTCAAACATATGATACTTATACTCAAAGACCATCATGGAGGCCTTATGCTCAAACACACGCTCAAGGTATGGATCAACCAAAACAAGTGGATACTCAAGGACATCCTCAAAATTTTGACACAAGGAGACCTCATGTCAAAATTGGGGGCAACACAATGGAAAATGAAAGGCCTATTGAATATGGTTTATACATACAAAATAGATATGGGGTCCCTCAACATGAAGTTATGCCAAGTGCTCCATATATGTCGCAACAATATAGACCTCCATATGGACATGTCTACGATCAGTATCATCCATACATGCAACAAGCTCCTCCTCAAATGGGCATTTTAAACATGGGGTATGCTACATGAAATCAATCTCCTCTCGAAAATAATTTGGAGCAACAAATAAGAGATTTACAAAAGAAAGTGGAGGACATGAGTACATCAAAACCTACATACACTATGAGAGATATATGCCCTTATCCCTTCGATAAGAGCATTCCAATGCCTCCATTTCCTCCACACTTTGTGACACCAAAATTTCAAAAATATAGAGGGAGAGGAGACCCCAAGGCACATATAAGACAATTCTTCACAGCTTGCATTGAGGTAGAGGCAGAAGAAACATACTTAATGAGCTTGTTCCCACAGAGCTTAGGAGATCAAGCTATGGAATGGTTTTCTCAATTACCTCCTGGTATTAAGTCATGGGGCGACATAGCAGAGGCATTCATTCAGCATTTCTCTTACAACATTGAAACAGATGTCTCAGTTACTACCTTATGCAATACTAAACAAAAGGAAGGAGAATCTTTCGCAACATTTTTACAAAGATGGAGAAACTTAGCTAGCAGATGCTCTTGTGAAATCCCGCAGAAACAAATGGTGGAGATGTTCACACAAAACGTTAATAAGGCTATTGGCTATGATCTCATAAAAGCTTGTTTGTCCACATTCAAGGAGGTTATTGAAAAGGGCCTAGCAACATAAAAGGGCTTAATTGAACAAGGAGTTATCAAACTATTCAAAGAAAACAAAGAGGACTTTAAAGGAAAGGACAAACCAAAATTTTGGAACAAGAACAAGAACACAGTTAATGATGGTGTTGTCGATGCAAATACAGTGAGACCAAAGTTCATCTTTTCTGGATCAAGTTCTACCAACAATCAGGTGAACAACCAAACAACTTCAAAACCTCGAAGGAAGTACACTCCATTGGGGGAACCACTTGAATCAGTATTCAAAAAGCTTGTGGCAAACAAAGTGATCACAGTTCCAGATTTTCCTCCATATGAACCAAAGGTCAAACCAAATTGGTGGAATGATGATGAATTTTGTGAGTTTCATAAGAGAAAGGGTCATAAGACAAGTAATTGCCATCGATTGAAAAACATTGTGCAAGATCTCATTGATAGAGGCGACATTTAGATTGAGGGACATTCATCTAATCAAGACCATGAGATGTTTAAGGAACCATTCCCAAAACAGGACAAAGGAAAAGCCAAAGTCACAGATGATCAAGCCAATTACACTAGAGCACCTTACAATTATGATTCTACTATCAATCACATCTCGATGGACAATCATATTTCTACTATCACTGTCAAAAACAAAAATCCTAAGAATCCTTCTCAGAGACCCAAGATTGTCCTAAAAGGTGTGGGATCTTCCTCCGAATCTACCTCTGAATGTCATGTTACAACCCGTCGAGGTAAGATTACATTGCCAGGTGCCTCCACTAAGAATACCAATCCTTTATCAATTAGGCCTGAGTACGACCTTGTAGAACAATTAGGGAAAACACCCGCGCTCATCTCCATTCTGGAGCTTCTACGTATATCCCCTGCACATAAAGCTATCCTTGACAAAATCTTGAGAGACACTGCCGTCCCTACTGATTTGAATGTGGACCAGTTTCAAGCCATGGTGGGATACCTATCTATTCCACATTCCCTTACGTTTACAGAAGCCGATGACGCCTCCATAAGTCAGCCACATAATGCACCTTTACACGTTGAAGCTTTCATACATAAACATCGAATAAAGCGAGTCTTGATAGATGGAGGAGCAGGTCTTAATATTTGTACATTGAGCACCATAAGACAATTGGGATATTCTGACAAGGCTGTGAATGCTACAAACCAAATCACCATCAAGGCTTATGATGATGAAGAGCGCTCGTCCAAGGGCACAGTCACCTTACCTCTCAGAGTTGGGCCAGTTACAAAGGATGTGGTTTGTCAAGTCCTAGATCTAGATCTCACGTATAACATATTGCTAGGACGTCCGTGGATTCATGAAATGAGGGCAGTCCCATCAACATACCATCAATGCATAAAGTTCCCTCACAATGGAGTTGAGGTAACGGTCAATGGTGATCCAAATCCATTCATATATTGTAATAACTTGAGATCACATAGTGAAACTATCATTCCCAGTAATCGTGAGGCTACTCCTTCTTCGGCATACAGTGATCCTGAGTCATTAAAACCCTCGACATCCAAACAAGGTGAACTTAGAGGCAAGTTTCAAGACAAAGGCATGGGAGAATACACTCTGAATCAGACAATGTTTTTACGACAAGTCCTGAGCTCTCCAAAAGAATATGGGAGGCCACATCCTAACAAGCAAATATCCGTCATGATACTCAAATGGGATCCTACCATCTTTCAAAAATGGGGTGAACTAGAAGAAGAAAATTTATATAAAATGCTCTATAAGGACGTTGAAGAGGACACACATGATCAGATTATTATACCCTGTGAGAACTATGGCAAAGACTTCAAAATTTTGCAAAGATTCGGGTATGATGGAAAAAGCCCTCTCGGACTACGCAAAGAAGGTGTCATGGAGCCCTTACAACCTGAGCTAACAACAAGAAGGGAATGCTCCAAGGGGCTTGGTTTTCTGAATCCCAGACTACATAATAAAAGAACAAAAGAGGTATGGCAAATTAAAGTTGCCGAAGTTCAACAAGAGGATTACTATTCCACAGACTCCAATGAGTGGGAATGGGGCTCAGACAAATCCTCCAATGACTATGAGCTCACCGAGACATTCAGAGAGCCAGATGAACCCACAGAAGAGGAGGAATTTTACAAAAAGTTTAGAGTTGGTCAAGAACCAACCCATAAGGATCCCGCACAAGCTTCGTTTCAAGGTCCTAGGTCAAAATCACATAGGATGAGGACACCTATCCCAGAAGGCTCTAAGAGTGATGACAATTTGGATTCACTCACGATCGAAACTGATGAGGAGAGTGCCATTGATGACCTCGACGATTACCTTGACATACCTGAATATAACCACATCTTCACTCTTCGTCCAGCAAATTCGGAAAACACTAATGACCTTCCCCTTGTTCATCCTCAACTCATTGACTGGGATCATGAAGGACCAACACAATTTGATACATTTCAAAATGACGAAGCTATTATCGACTACCTTGGCTTTCGAGATGATCTTCCCCCTGGAGACCACAAAGTAGGATACGCCATAGAGCTCAACAACATAGCATACTTTGGTGAAGGTGTCGGGCCTTCTAGTCGCAAAAATGTGAAAATAAAAACAAAACAAGGGTCTTATGGCGAAAACCACACTGTGGCGCTATCTGACTCCAAAAAAGTAAAAAGAAAGGACGTATCTGAGGGTGAAAACCTCTCTGAGGCGCCCGAAGATGGAAGGCTCGACATTCTCCCAGCATCATACGAGGAAAAATCATCCATGTTGGTAGAGGAGACTATAAAGACAAACATTGGTACAGCAGAGGTTCCACACAACATATTTTTGGCTCAATCATTGACAGAGGCCGAGAGAGAAAAATTCATAAGCTTCTTTAAGGGACGACAAGTCAACTTTGCATGGTCATACGCTCATATGCCTGGACTGGATCCGGATTTGGTTATGCATCATTTGACAGTCAAACCGGGGGCAAAACCAGTAAAGCAGAAATTAAGGAAAATGCATCCACAAGTGGCATTGCTAGTCAAGGCAGAGCTGGAGAAATTACTAGATGTCGGATTCATACGCCCAATTGATTATCCTGAATGGATTTCCAATTTAGTACCTGTCAGCAAACCGGATCGCAGCATCCGAATATGTACAGACTTTAGAGATATCAACAAGGCTTGTCCAAAGGACGATTTCCCATTACCAAACATTGACTTGATCGTTGATCTCACAGCAGGTCATGAAATGTTATCCTTAATGGATGGATTTTCTGGATATAATCAAATCAGGATCGCACCTGAAGATCAACATAAAACATCATTCACTTGTCCATGGGGAACCTTCTGTTGGAATGTCATGCCTTTTGGGTTGAAAAATGCAGGTGCTACTTATCAAAGAGCGATGACTACTATCTTTCATGATCTCATGCACATAATAGTGGAAGATTATGTTGATGATCTCTTGGGAAAATCAATAGACAGAGATACACACTTGGACATACTTTCAGTTGTCTTTGATCGGCTGGAAAGATACAAGGTAAGACTAAATCCAAAGAAATGCGTCTTTGGAGTAACCTCTGGGAAGCTCCTAGGATTCATTGTGTCTAAAAGAGGAATAGAAGCTGATCCAGCAAAAGTCAAGGCTATCTTGGACATGCCGCCACCCAAGAATATCAGTCAACTTCGGTCTTTACAAGGGAGACTCCAGTCCATATGAAGATTCATAGCACAACTTGCAGATAAGTGTAACCCTTTCCAGCACCTGCTACACAAACACATCAAGTTCAAATGGGATGAGAACTGTCAACAGGCTTTTCAGGTGCTCAAAGACTATCTTTTGAACCCACCAGTTTTGATGTCACCAATTCTAGATCAACCATTGCTACTTTACATACCGACTACTCCGACAGCACTGGGGGCACTCCTAGCACAGCAAATACCTAACGGCAAGGAAAAAGTAGTCTACTATATCAGTCGCACATTGGTGGGATTGAGCTAAACTACACACCAATCGAGCATGCATGTCTCGCTGTGGTCTTTGCTTCACAAAAATTACGACATTATATGCTCACTCACAAGACTAAGTTGATTGCCAGAATTGATCCACTAAAATATCTTCTTAACAAAGCTACACTTACTGGGCGGCTGGCCAAGTGGGTAATGATTTTGAGTGAATTCGACATTGAATACGTGGACAGAAAAGCTATAAAAGGACAAGCAATTGCAGATAAACTGGCAGATGCTCCCATGATAGATGATGCTACTCTACAGTCAGAATTTCCAGATGAGTCCATTCTAACAATATCACCTGCAAAGCCATGGCAATTATATTTTGATGGCTCATACACACAGCACGGGGCAGGAGTGGGTATACTCTTTATAACTCCCCAAGGCTATTCTATACCAAAGTCATACCGCTTATCATTTCCTTGCACTAACAATATAGAGGAATACGAGGCATTAACAACTGGGTTAAGAATTGCAGTTCAATGGAAGATCCAAGAACTTCGTGTTTTTGGGGATTCTCAACTTGTCATCTGTCAAGCAACTGATGATTATCAAACAAAAGATGAAAAGCTAATGCCTTACAAACAACTGGTAGAGGAGCTGAAACAACACTTTGCAAAGATAGAGTTTGAGCAGATACCAAGAGAACAGAATCGCGCTGCTGATGGCATGGCTACAATTGCTTCGCTCATTGATCTACCGCAAAATGAGACCTGCTATGAATTCCTGGTAGACAACCTATTGATTCCCTCATATGAAATCACTCCTACGAAAATGATATGTGTTGTTGTTCCTGAATCCCAGTTATATGGTTCCATATTCACATACCTTCGCGACAATATCTTACCTCCCGATCTATCGAACAATCAACGCCGCACTTTCATTTGCCAATCCTCTCGATACGTCATTTTAGCAGATATCCTATACTGATGAGGTCTAGACGGCACCCTTCTTAGATGTTTAGAGAGTGACGAAGCTCAGATTGCGTTATGAGAAGTGCATGAAGGGATATGTGGTCCGCATACTAGTGGTCCTACCTTGGCCAAGAAACTCATCAGGACTGGATACTACTGGCCTACTATGGAAAAAGATGCATATCAGTTTGTCAAGAAGTTTAAGCAGTGTCAAATTCATGGAGACCTCATACATGCACCAGCACAAGAACTACAACCACTTGCATCTCCTTGGCCCTTTTGTCAGTGGGGACTCGATCTCATAGGCAAGATTCACCCTCCTTCTTCCAATGGACATAAATTCATTATCACAGCCACAGAGTATTTTACAAAGTGGATTGAAGCCGTGCCTCTCACACAAGTTACGGGGAAACAAATCGCTACCTTCATCTTGAACTACATCATTTGCCGATACGGGATTCCTACTTCCATTATTACTGATAACGGGCGTCCTTTCAAAAATTAGGATGTTCGTGAACTCTGTGAGCACTTCCATATTGCCCACCGTTTCTCCACACCATATTACCCCTAGGGTAATGGCCAAGCTGAGGCGTCTAATAAAACAATTCTCAAAATCCTTAAAAAGACAGTCGACGACGCTGGCCGTAACTGGCATATCCAACTCAATCTTGCACTTTGGGCCTATCGCACAAGTGTCCGCACACCTACAGGAGCTACACCCTACTCACTTGTCTACAGCTCTGAAGCCATCTTGCCTATTGAGGTCGAGCTACCTTCTTTACGGGTCTCCTTGAGAAACATAATCAACGATGAAGACTACAGAGTCTCTCACTTACAAGAACTAGAACTGCTGGAGGAACGAAGACACACTGCTTTTAATCATCTCAAGGCTTACCAACAACGAATGAGTCACAGTTACAATCACAAAGTTAAGCCTCGCACATTTGAGGTAGGTGACTTAGTACTCAAAGAGAACCCCAAGAATCAGCAAGACAGAGATAAGAAGGGCAAGTTCGAACCAAACTGGCTTGGTCCTTACATCATTACAGCGGTATATGGATCTGGGGCATATCAGCTCTCAACTATAGAAGGTGAACCCTTAGAGGATCCTATCAATAGCATGCACCTTCGCAGGTTCTACACATAAGCTCTTCGGAACATCCTAATTCAATAATACAAAAAAAATCAAAAAATTCAAAAATACAAAAAAATAAAATTATAAAACAAAAAAATCGTTACTTGGTGAAAACCTGACAAACAGGCACCTTGTGACACAAAAAAATTGAAAACATCAAAAAAGTAAAGAGAAATAATTTCGTCCAACAGTGAAAACCACTTCGGTGGCACCCTGGGCAAGTACCATGGTGAAAACTGGGTCACCAGTGCCATGCGTAGAGACTTTGTTCCTCTCTCCTTCCGGATTTTGTTTCATCCTTTCACTTTGCACACACTCACAACCTATTCATCCATAATAAACTTACCCATTCCCATCATGGCTTGTTATTGATCTACCTAAGATTGGTTAGCCATTCATAATAAACCTCCCTTTTCACATCCCTTTCCATCCATAATAAATCCGATCCTATCTGTGGCTAAGGCAAAATCCTACGTCTAGTGATGGGTGTGGAACTGAGAACATCACATGTTTCGAGGAGTACAGTTTCTTCCATCTTCCTTCAAGTCTATCCACGTACAATCCGCAATAAAGCAACATTTGCATCACAGATCCACAATAAAGTTCCATCTTCTCCACAATAAAGTATACGTTTCATGGATTCAGTCAGTTTCAAATGAGACACAGCAGCAACAATGAGCTTCAACAAAATCAAATCTTTCAATAGACTCAGACAACATTATAGTTTAGTGTTAATCTATCCCTTTTGTGAAAGTGAACATTGTGACCACAATCAAATAAGACTTATACAAGTGACAAGAGACACTAAACTTGAGGACTACAGTGGATGTTGGTGTCAAGTCTTGGTTTTCTTTTGATTTTATCTTTTGGTGACATGTCTTTTAGCTTTTCCAGGATGTCTTTGACTAGAGATTCTATCTCCAGGATGTCTTTGACTAGAAAGGCGAGGATGGGGTATCATCACCTATTTGCATTTGTTGTCTGTGGATTGTCTCTTAGTAATGCTATGACTTGTCCAAGGATATGAGGACACTATGAGTTTAGTGTGAACTGGGGCATTCCTTGTTTGTGACTGTCTTATCTCCATGCAAACGGGTACAATGACTTTCTGGGTTGAACATATGCCTCGATTGTCATAACCTACTTGCCATAATAAAGCTCAATGATGATAACGCACAAGAAGCTCTATCACTTTCATATCTTCTATCTTTCATCCCCCTTTCTTGATTGACTTCCATCATCCTTCTCGAGTCTGCGTAGCCTGCTATCACATGACTGAGTATAATGACACACCAAAAACATTTGCATTTCATATAGTTGCACCTGCATTACCACATATAAGCATCTCATACATATGTATAAATATCACAATTGCATCACATCCTGCACACAACACCTGTTAGCACAATTTACATCTGCATTATCATATTCATCTGCATTACATACATTCACATTTGCATCATGCATACACATATAAAACATAAAAGAACAAAAAAATATTGCATTGCATCATATACATATTTGCATCCATATCATAAGCATCACATAACAACATCTCATCATATAGGTACACATGCATATACCTGCCGCAACGACGAATCATCTCGTATATATATATATATATATATATATATATATATATATATATATATATATATATATATATATATATATATATATATAAAGTGTCATGATACAATGATGTCAAAATCATATGGCTACAATCACCCGCAGGTGTCTACATCATTATACAAAATGGTACAAAACTGATACAGAGGAACTCACTGATCACTCCTACCAACACTATTGGTAGTGCTAATCCTATCCATGTCATGGTATCCCATGCCATGTGTCTCAAACCCATCTCCTTGATGGCAGCTCTATCCTGAAAAGACAACTCAGGTCGCAACCTCTGTGTGGACGGGAATCTCTCCTGTGACTCTAGCATAGGCAAATACTCCTGCAGTCAAACAAATCAATCATGTCAGTCATCGTGGCATTCACTGTTCATCACAAAATGCTACTTGCTATCTAAATGCATATGGTTATTTATCCTAGTGACACTCACTGTTCATCACAAAGTGTTGCTATCTATCCTAGTAGTACTCCCTGTTCATCACAAAGTACTACGTGTGTGACACTCCCTGTTCATCACAAAGTGTTACTCACATTTGCACTCCCTGTTCATCACAAAGTGCTGCTCATTTTTCAGTACTCCCTGTTCATCACAAAGTACTCCATCTTGGTACTCACTATTCATCACAAAGTGCCTTGATCTATCCTAGTCTTCTTAGAGGACTTGCTTGAGTGTATCCTCTCAGTAGCTTATCCAATCGACAGCGTATGTTCATCACAGAACTGCTGATTTGACCTAGAAGATACAAATTCATACTTTTCAAATGCAAACGTGCTTTCCTAACATAAATGTGCATTTATTACATTACCTAGTATGAATTAATGACAATAATAAATGCATCAAAGTACGAGGCGGTTTTGTGGTACTCACTGACTCTCCTGCCTCCGTTGGCCTCTAGAATCGGCGAACACGATCGAATCTGTGAACAAAAGCCATCGCTGCTGACTGTTGCTGCTTTATTTTTGCTTTGCACTATGCTCTTGTGACGGTGTAGATGACAATGAGGATGTATTTTCCCCCGTGGTCTATCTTATAGATTGCCCTAGCTCTCATTTCCCGAGTCAGTCTTCCTTATCCCGTGACTTTGTCACTTTATCTGATCAGTCCATTCTATCCCGTCTTTCTTATCGAGAGATTGTCTGCAATCTTTTCAGACATTTTCATCCAATCTCTCAAGGGGGCATATAATTCCCATCTTGGGGCAACTCTGTATCAGTTCATCTTATCTTCTTTGAAACAACGTGACAAGCCGCATTGTCTCAAAGAGGGGCAAAATGTAGACACTCAAAATTGTCATGTCTAATTAAAAAAATATTTTATTTATTTAATTATTTAAGCCTAATTCTTCTATTAATTAAATAAATCTTTATTTATTTAATTAATTCATTTATCCTCTTCTAGCCTTATTTCTCATTTAAATAAATACATTTATTTATTTAAATTATCCCTTTCCTAAATTAAATAAATATTTTATTTATTTAATTGTCCTACTTCTTCTATTAATTAAATAAATCTTTATTTATTTAATTAATTCATTATCTTTTTCTACACATGACACATGTCATTCATCTCTTAATTCATACACTACCTACCTCTTTCATTATTTTGGTATTTCTTTTACCTACCCTCTAATCATAGCCGACCTCCTTTTACACCTCTCAATCTTATCCCTCCATTTCATATTGTGTCTTCTATTTAAGGAGATGCTTTCTTCATTGTCAAACCCTAACTACTTGATCAATTGGCTACACTGCGATCCTACTTGCAACCACATTCCGTTCTTTGTTGAGCTCTTGTGCATATAAAAATCTGAGAGCAAATATATCAAGCAAGATCAATGGAGATAGGAAGAATGGAGATCAAAACCCTATTGGGCATGTGATGGTATAATCTTTGTGATTTTGAGTTATTTTGCATTGTCTTAGGTTATCTTCATATGTTATGGTGGATCTTTGTTGATTGTTAGGCTAGGGTTTAGTGGTTGGATTCATTTTAGCCTTTCAATATTGTTGTTTATTGTTATCCATTTTCACCATAAACAATTGCTACCTAGCATGCATTAATGACAAAACTTGAAACGCGTGAAAGTACGAGGAGGTTTTGCGGTACTTACTGGCTCTCCTGCATCTGCTGGTCGCTGGAATCGGCGAACGTGGTCGAATCTCTGAACCAAAGCCATCGCTGCTGACTGCTGCTGCTCTTCTCTCGCTTTGCACTGTGATCTTGTAAGGGTGTGGATGACAATGAGGATGTCTTTTGCCCGTGGTCTATCTTATAGCCTACCCTAGCCCTCGCTCTCATTTCCCGAGTCAGTATTCTTCTTCCTGTGACTTTGTCACTTTATTCGGTCAGCAAATTCTAGCCTTTCTTTCTTATCGAGAGATTGTCTGCAATCTTTTCAGACATTTTCATCCAATCTCTCGAGGGGGCATATCATTCCCATCTTGGGGCAACTCTGTATCAGTTCATCTTATCTTCTTTGAAACAACGCGACAAGCCGCATTGTCTCAAAGAGGGGCAAAATGTAGACACCTAAAATTGTCATGTCTAATTAAATAAATATTTTATTTATTTAATTATCTAAGCCTAATTCTTCTATTAATTAAATAAATTTTTATTTATTTAATTAATTCATTTATCCTCTTCTAGCCTTATTTCTCATTTAAATAAATACATTTATTTATTTAAATTATCCCTTTCCTAAATTAAATAAATATCTTATTTATTTAATTATCTTATTCTTCTATTAATTAAATAAATCTTTATTTATTTAATTAATTCATTATCTTTTTCTACACATGACACATGTCATTCATCTCTTAATTCATACACTACCTACTTCTTTCATTATTTTGGTATTTCTTATACCTACCCTCTAATCCTAGCCGACCTCTCTTTTTACACCTCTCAATCTTATCCCTCCATTTCATATTGTGTCTTCTATTTAAGGAGATGCTTTCTTCATTGTCTAACCCTAATAACACATCCTAATGACCTAATGACTGATTTTGAGTACTTGGCTACACTACGATCCTACTTGCAACCACATTCCGTTCTTTGTTGAGCTCTTGTGCATACAAAAATCTGAGAGCAAATATATCAAGCAAGATCAATGGAGATAGGAAGAATGGAGATCAAAACCCTATTGGACATGTGATGGTATAATCTTTGTGATTTTGAGTTACTTTGCATTGTCTTAGGTTATCTTCATATGTTATGGTGGATCTTTGTTCATTGTTAGGCTAGGGTTTGGTGGTTGGATTCATTTAGCCTTTCAATATTGTTGTTTATAGTTATCCATTTTCACCATACACAGCTTCTGTAGTACTTTATTCTTCTTTTGAATGGCCAATGGTTTTTCCTGTTCGGCCTTTGCTTTGCATAGTTCACCGAAATCAATAAGTGCTTGCCCTTTTAATTTTGAGATATCCACATTGGGCAACGATATTGGTTTAGTTAAATAAACTTTGAAACAATGCTTTCTCACCTTCTTCTCTTTACCTTTGATCGGTTGTACTAAGACAAGTGCTTGTGAGGCTTACTGACCCTCGGTAGGTTGCTCGGTAGATGCAACACTTTGGTTAGTTTCTGTAGCTGTTGTGGTGTCTTTGGGTGTCTCGGTACTAGGGATCTCAGCTGTAACATTTTCAGTGCTTGACGATGCTTGAGATGTCTAATCTTTAGTTGTATCTTCTACTACTTCAGACTTGTTACCTTTAGTGCCTTGTTCTGTATCCTTAGGAACTTCGGTTGAGACAGGTGGCTTGACCGGCGGATAACGCTGAACTTGTTCTAAGATAGATTCACTAGATACAAGTTTTGCATAGGTAGTGCCTTCAATCATTTCCTGCTTCACTACTTCTGCATCCATGACAGCTTCATCCATTTGAATAGTGTCAACCGAGTCTTGCTTGGTATCATCAGGACCTTGCTCAGTGACATCAGGATCTTTCTTGGTGACATCAACAATTTCAACTTGAGATTGTTCACCGACATCCTTTAGTTTGAATATTTCCTGCCACTTGGCTTTTGTCTCATTTTCCACATCAATGTATAGCCCATTCATCAATTTTAAGGCTCTCTGTTTGACAAGAAATTTAGAATTGTATGTTGTCAATTTCTCCTTAATTTCTACTACAGACATATCAGGAAATAGATTGACTAGAATTATTTCTCTTATTTGTTTCTCTAAGTCCATTGCATATTTCCATTTGTTATCAATATGTAAGTATAATTCACTCGGAAGTGACTTTACTAGTTCTAATGGAGCTAGTCGAAACTTTAGAAGTGTGCAGATGACAACTTCTTTAATTTGTCGCTTCTCATCATTATTCCTAGTCTCATACTTAACATATCTAAATCCTGCAAATCCACCATATTCTTTAAGATTGGCACAAAAATTTTCAACACTATGAATGTTTACCTTCTTGCTTTTTACAATCTGAAATTTGTTTGCATCATCGGATTCTGTATCACTAGAATCTTTTGCCAAAATGAGTCTCCGAGTAGATGTCTTGTAGGTCTTGGTTACCTTGGGTACAGTAACACTCTTTTGTTTCTTACTCGGTGACGCATCTGATGCTCTAGTGTTAGGTCTCTTTGTTGGTGGAGTCGGTAGGGCCTTTGAAATGTCCTGTTTCTTTCTTTTCAAAACTTTACCCTTAGGCAACTCGGTACTTAATGTTATTGCTACCTCTTGAGCTTCTGATTCCTCTTCGGTAATGGCAAGAGTTCCTTTGACAGGTGTAGAGGAGGATTATTCTTTGAATTTCTTAGATAAAACCTTTATCATCTTTGTAGCCTTTCTTGTAGCTTTGGGTACTACAATTCTCATTTTTACTTTTTCTTTCAACTCTTCATAAGTTCCATATCTTAGTTTGGTAGCATGCCTTGGCAATGAAAGAAAGGCATCAATTTGCTATTGTGTTATATTGTAGTCGATCTCATAACCCATTGGTGGCAAAGATTGAGTCCTTGGTTCAACAACATTCATAGAACAATAATCGATGTCTACCTCAAAACATATGTCATCCTTATATTTCTCTACCAGCTGTGGTGGAATTTGGTACTTGTTGTGCATCTTCTCTTGAACTTTGCTGAAATAGTCATCCATGATATCATTAAAATTATCTCCTAATTTCTTGATAAAATCATTGATTTGATGGGTGATAGGTCGGTGTAGCTTCCAAACTACTTTACCGACTGAGGGAAAGAACTTCTCAAAGTAGAAAACATACATACAAGAAGTGAACCAAACTTCAGTATATTTGCTGAGTTGTTCTTCTTCGGCTTCCTTATTGTGTTCAGGTTCTCAAACAAGTTCTTTAGTAGCACTTCACATAAATCTACTTTCATTCCCTTTTTCACTATTTTATAGGCTAAGTCAACTACGACACATGGTACACTATTTTCCCTTACTGATTGGAAGAAACAGCAACCAATTACTCTAATTGCAAACTTAAGTTTTGCATCAGTGACATTGTTCAATTTCAATCCTCGGTAATCAGATTCTACTCTAGTTAGACTAATTAGCTCCTTCTGTGATATCATTTTCTATGCTCGTGCATGATCATAGATAGGATACCTAGTGATCACATGAATGATTTCCTTGGTGATTTTGAATGGTTGCTCCTCTAGCCACATAAAATCATCATGAACTCTGCTTAAAACAAACTTAACCCACTAGGGTTTGAACACATGGGGATAGGCTAGGGCTTCAGTTAATCCCTTGATTTTGATATGCTTGAACTTGCTATCCATTTTGCCATCGGCACAAAGTTCATCATATGTGTCACTAATCTCAACATGACCAAGTTCTTCAACACGAGATTTGGTGAAGAATCTAACATCTTCGACTAACAAGACTCGATCAGGGATGAGTGAAAATGCAATTTTGTCATCTGGTTCAGAGGCGACTTTAGGAGTCAAAGAGTACTTCAAGGAGGGCTTCTCCACATTCTTGACAACTATGGGATCTTGGATCTTGGGCACCATTGTAGGTTTTAGGTAAAAATTTAGCAAACTATCCTTAGGGTTTGATGGTTTACAAACGACTGACGCTTTACACTCGGTAGATAATAGCAATTTTGACAAGATCGAAAACCAGCTTAACAGTGTGATGAGATTTGATGTAAATACCTTGAAATTTGCTTTGAATGAAATTTGATCGCCTTGATTCGCTCTGCTCTGCTCTCTTGAAAACTTGGTGAATGAAAATAACCACAAAAATACCTTTAAGTACAAAATACCTTATTGGGCTCCATGCGAGTTAGGTCAAAACATTAAATGCACTCGGTTCACCTTTAACCGATTTACTCCCTTTTTTTCATTTTAACCGACTAACCAAATTCCCTTCATTAACCAACTTGACAGGCTTCCTGTATACACTAACTTGATAGGTTTCCTGTAAAGTACTTTGATAGAATTTCAAACTTACTAATTACATCTTAACTACGCAGATTTTGAATTTTGTATGTAATAGAATAGGAACTGTTATGATTTAACCTTTAGAGAATGCAGTCCCTTCATACCTTTTCTGATTAATTTGGAATAGGTGCACCTAACTCAGTAGGTAAGGTGCTTTCTTTATCTAACATGATTTCCTTCTTTTTCCAAATTATCTTAAATTTTTCTTTTATCTCTTCAGTGTCTCTTCTAGGTTGATCTCTGCAATCTCTAGCTAAATGTCCAACTTTGTGACAATGAAAACATGCCATACCAGGATTTCTCCATGATCTTCGGTTGTTCGTTCCAAACCTTATAAAATAGTTGGCACTAATATGTCCATATCTTCCACAACATTCACACCATATCCTTGTATTGTAATCCCATGATACTGCTGCATATTGTTGGTAAGGATCTGTGTGAGTTCGGTAACCTCTAGTGTCTGCTCGGTGTGGACACCGGATGTAGTTCTTTTGCTTAGACCAGCACTTCTCGATACTATGTCCATATCTATTGCAGTTTCTACAAAACCCTTTGAATTTTGCCTTTTGATAGTTGTTAATAGACTTTTTCCTACATTGATTAGATGTGTGACCATATTTATTGCAATTGTAACAATATCCATTGGACTTAGTGATATTCGGTTGCTTACCTTTTCTAATTTGGCATATGTTGGCAGTATGACCTTTATTTCCACAGTAGTAGCAAATAGGCTTCTTCCTTTTGATGTTATTCCTGTTTCCAGCTTGCTTTGATGATTCTCCTCTCTCGGTAGTATGAATTCCTTTCTCGGTTGATTCTTTTCCTTTGTAACCGAGTCCTGCATCTTTGTTGGGTCTTCTTGTATTCAGTTGCTCATCCAACATCTTTGATGCATCATAACTCTTCTTCAATGTTTCTTTGGATTTCTTCTCTGCTTCAAGTTCATTAGTCAACCTTGATACTTCAAGTTTTAATGCTTGATTTTCATCATTCTTTAGAATTGCTTCATGATGTGCATAACCTAGTTGATCTGTCATGTTCTGTTAAATCCTAGTTAACCTTATGATTTCATCATTCTTATCAGATACTAAGACTTCAAGTTGTTGTTTCTCTCTTTGTAGATCTCTTGCTTTATCCTCTACTATCCTCAATGCATCTAGGTTTTTAGTCATCTGTGTACTGAAATGTTCATGTTCTCTTTTCATTGCTTTTAGTTGAACAACCAATGCTTTGTTCTTTTCTTTCAATACTCCAATCATTTCTTTAGTCTCTTCAGATATACTATTCTCAGATTATGTTTCAATTTGTTCCACTAACTCTTGAGAATCCTGCAAGTCATCAGATAATCTTCTTCTAACTTTTAGAGATTTTTGCATTCGCCTTTGCATGTCTGCTGTAGACACCTAAAATTGTCATGTCTAATTAAATAAATATTTTATTTATTTAATTATCTAAGCCTAATTCTTCTATTAATTAAATAAATTTTTATTTATTTAATTAATTCATTTATCCTCTTCTAGCCTTATTTCTCATTTAAATAAATACATTTATTTATTTAAATTATCCCTTTCCTAAATTAAATAAATATTTTATTTATTTAATTGTCCTATTTCTTCTATTAATTAAATAAATCTTTATTTATTTAATTAATTCATTAGCTTTTTCTACACATGACACATGTCATTCATCTCTTAATTCATACACTACCTACCTCTTTCATTATTTTACTATTTTCTCTACCTACCCTCTAATCCTAGCCGACCTCTCTTTTTACACCTCTCAATCTTAACCCTCCATTTCATATTGTGTCTTCTATTTAAGGAGATGCCTTCTTCATTATCAAACCCTAATCACTCATGCTCATGACCTAACTACTTGATCAATTGGCTACACTACGATCCTACTTGCAACCAGATTCCGTTCTTTGTTGAGCTCTTGTGCATATAAAAATCTGAGAGCAAATATATCAAGCAAGATCAATGGAGATAGGAAGAATGGAGATCAAAACCCTATTGGGCATGTGATGGTATAATCTTTGTGATTTTGAGTTATTTTGCATTGTCTTAGGTTATCTTCATATGTTATGGTGGATCTTTGTTGATTGTTAGGCTAGGGTTTTGTGGTTGAATTCATTTAGCCTTTCAATATTGTTGTTTATTGTAATCCATTTTCACCATAAACATTTTGGCACGCCCGGTGGGACTCTTGTCCCTTTGCATTTAACAATTTTGTTGCAGATTTTGCATTTTTGAAGTTGCAGATCGGACAATTTCGATGATATTTTAGGTTTTTTCCGCGTCTGCGAGTGTTCGGATCACGTTTTTGTGTTTCAGAAGTGTCTGCGATAGAGGGAATCGCGTCTGTGTTTCTGTCAATTTTTATTTTTGCAGGATTCCGAAAGGTGCGTCTGTGACTCCTAACCACGTCTGTGCTGCATCGGACCGCGTCTGCATCATTTAAAAGCGTCTGTGATCTCTGAGCGCGTCTGTGCATAACAGAACCGCGTTTGTGTCATACAGACGCGTCTGTGTCTGGTATATAGGCGTCTGTGCTTTCTGTTTTGCAATTTCAATTTTTCTGAGATTCGGGTTTTCGGATTTTGTACTTAGGGTTTCAGATCTGGTTTATTTTCGGCTAACCCTTGCAGATCTAGCTAACCTAGTTTGTGCAGCTTGCTTTGGAGGCAAAAACATTTTTGTTGAAGGCCCCTTTTCACAAAGTCTTTTGGGTTTTCTAAAATTTACCTAACTTGTGTGCTTGCAGGAAGGGGTGATCATTTGAAACAACCCAAACTACTAACAATTTTGTTGCAGGGCCTTGGCTAGGGTTTTTTTAATTTTGTTGTGTGCCTTGTTTTTCATAGACTAGCAAACACTTCAATTGGTGCACTAAAATTGAATCATTGTCTTTTGTGTCTTGAGCAATAGGCTCTTTTTGTTTAATCTTTAGAGGGCCTGTCTTCCCGTGTGGTCATTAGGACTACTAGTGAGAAGAGAACGACCCAAGTGGTAGCGAGGAAAACCCACCTCATCCAAACCACTATAATCAAATGTATTCATGGTGAAAACTATGAATAACGTGTGCTGACTAGTTCATACCGACACTATGTCTCCCCATAAACCCGTTTGATCAAATTTATTTGATCATTTGTAGGGCGTAACCCCTACCGGCTGGGAGCCTTCTGTATTTACAGAGCTGAAAGTGCCGCATGTATGGCCACACGAGCGGATGCCCTTACTAGCACCTCTTTGTTTTAGATGCCCAAATCCTTCTAGTTGTTGAGGCAGGAGGTCGGACCTCTGGTAGCGGCCCACACACATATGGTTCTTAGTAGAGATACAAAGTTCGCCATGGGGAGTTTTCATGGGGATTGATGCTTGGCTAACCTGAGAAGTGAGTGCCGAGGGTGAAGCCAGTGAGGTCAAGCATCTAAGTATCCGCTCTGAATAGCGTAGCCTCGGGGGTAAAACCCTATGTGGGATCAACAACTATTGTCTTGGCCAACCCTAAGATTTGTGCTTGTCTTATGCTAAACACTCAAACATTCAAGACAAAAGAGCAAAACATTGTGTCTTTTGTGTCTTCAAGTGTATGCAAAAACTTTTTACATCAAACAACACACTTTTGGAGTCTAAACAGTTTGCAAACATTGAGTCATCAACATTGTGTCCTCTTGTCACGAAAAACAGTCAAAAAATCAGATTTGGTCACAACAAAACAACTTCACAGATAGGAAAAATTGCACTAAGGTTACAGAAACGCGTCTATGTCTGTTCAAACCGCGTCTGCGTCGGATAAGCGTGTTTGTGAAGTACAGAATAGCGTCTGTGTTTTTATCAGCGTCTGTGTCAAACAAAGAGGCATCTGTGTCTGGGAATCGCGTCTGTGAAGTATACAGAGGTGTCTGTGTCAGGATTTGAAAACTTTAACAGTCAAGCAAAAAAAAAAAAGAAAATCAGTTTCGGCATACTTGAGCTTCTTAGGTTGTCTCTTCAGGTTTCATCTAGCATTCAGCCTGTTCTAAGGTCTCACACAGTCCATCATTGCTTCACATCTCATTTTACATTCATACTTGTCTAAACTTGAGTCAAAAGGTCACTTGCTTGTCCTCATCATACTTTGTCAACACACTACATACAACTACACTTTGCTAAGTGGTCCCTCATCAAGGTTTCTTACCTTTGGGTCTCATTTGGTCTTACTTAGAGTCAAGGTCAGCTTACCTCATCAAGAGAAACTATCCTCTCTTTGGAAGTCACACCTACTCTACTACTTACATACTTGGTCTTACACTTTGGACATTGCAAGTACACCTCAAGATTCACTTACACTCCATACAACTCTTGGTCTTCCGTACTCTCATCATTTTTCATCTAGTCTCTCACATCTTGGTCTAACACCTAGTTCATGGTTGAAACCCACCTTCAAAAATCTAGGAGAATAGATAAAGAAGCTCAAGAATCCGTAAACATGAGTTCTTATGAGTATGACAATGATCTATTCTACAATCCTGAGCACACTACATTACCAGACATGAATGTTTATAGACATAATCCAAATGTGGAAAGCGCAAACACTATAAACAACAATGCTACGCACAATGACAATGTTGACAATTCTTCAATATTATCAGCAGACATAGAAGAATCCATAATGAATCCTCAATTCAATAGATTGGTTGAAGAGATAATGAGGAGAGATCGACAATACTTTCTAGACATGATGGCACATTGTGGAGCTAAAATACCGCATGATTTTGACTTATCTCAACTTATGGAAAGTCGACCCTCACAACAAATTCAACCCAACATGGATCAAAGGAGACCAAATAGTGGAGGAAATAGAGGACCGAATAATATGATGCCTGAGTCACCATCAGTTTTGCTTCAAAAGTCAGCAATCCCACATACACAAGCTCAAACATATGATACTTACACTCAAGGACCATCATGGAGGCCTTATGCTCAATCACATGCTCAAGGTATGAATCAATCAAAACAAGTGGATACTCAAGGACATCCTCAAAATTTTGACACAAGGAGACCTCATTTCAAAATTGGGGGCAACACAATGGAAAATGAAAGGCCTATTGAATATGGTTTATACACACAAAATAGATATGGGGTCCCTCAACATGAAGTTATGCCAAATGCTCCATACATGCCACATCAATATAGACCTCCATATGGACATGTCTACGATCAGTATCATCCATACATGCAACAAGCTCCTCCTCAAATGGGTGTCTCAAACATGGGGTATGCTACAAGAAATCAATCTCCTCCTAAAAGTAATTTGGAACAACAAATTACAGATCTACAAAAGAAGATGGAGGACATGAGTACATCAAAACCAACATACACTATGAGAGATATATGTCCTTATCCCTTTGATAAGAGCATTCCAATGCCTCCATTTCCTCCACACTTTGTGACACCAAAATTTGACAAATATAGAGGGAGAGGAGACCCCAAGGCACATATAAGACAATTCTTCACAGCTTGCATTGAGGTAGCGGCAGAAGAAACATACTTGATGAGGTTGTTTCCACAGAGCTTAGGCGATCAAGCTATGGAATGGTTTTCTCAACTACCTCCTGGTATTAAGTCATGGGGTGACTTAGTGGAGGCATTCATTCAACATTTCTCTTACAACATTGAAATAGATGTCTCAGTTACTACCTTGTGCAATACTAAACAAAAGGAAGGAGAATCTTTCGCAACATTTTTACAAAGATGGAGAAATCTAGCTAGCAGATGCTCTTGCGAAATCCCGCAGAAACAAATGGTGGAGATGTTCACACAAAATGTTAATAAGGCTATTGGCTATGATCTCAGAAAAGCTTGTTTGTCTACATTCAAGGACGTTATTGAAAAGGGCCTAGCAACAGAAAAGGTCTTAATTGAACAAGGAGTTATCAAACTATTCAAAGAAAACAAAGAGGACTTTAAAGGAAAGGACAAACCAAAATTTTGGAACAAGAACAAGAACACAGTTAATGATGGTGTTGTTGATGCAAATACAATGAGACCAAAGTTCATCTTTTCTGGATCAAGTTCTACCAACAATCAGGTGAACACTCAAACAACTTCAAAACCTCGAAGGAAGTACACTCCATTGGGGGAACCACTTGAATCAGTATTCAAAAAGCTTGTGGCAAACAAAGTGATCACAGTTCCAGATTTTCCTCCATATGAACCAAAGGTCAAACCAAATTGGTGGAATGATGATGAATTTTGTGAGTTTCATAAGAGCAAGGGTCATAAGACAAGTAATTGCCATCGATTGAAAAACATTGTGCAAGATCTCATTGATAGAGGCGACATTGAGATTGAGGGACATTCATCTAATCAAGAGCATGAGATGTTTAAGGAACCACTCCCAAAACACGACAAAGGAAAAGCCAAAGTCACAGATGATCAAGCCAATTACACTAGAGCACCTTAAAATTATGATTCTACTATCAATCACATCTCAATGGACAATCATATCTCTACTATTACTATCAAGAACAAAAATCCTGAGAATCCTTCTCAGAGACCCAAGATTGTCCTAAAAGGTGTGGGATCTTCTTCTGAGCATACCTCTGAATGTCATGTTACAACTCGTCGAGGTAAAATCACGTTGCCAGGTGCCTCCACTAAGAATACCAATCCTTCATCAACCAAGCCTGAGTACGACCTTGTAGAACAGTTAGGGAAGACACCCGCGCTCATCTCTATTCTTGAGCTCTTACGCATATCCCCCGCTCGTAAAGCTATCCTTGACAAAATCTTGAGAGATACTGCCGTCCCTACTGATCTGAACGTGGACCAGTTCCAAGCCGTGGTGGGATACCTATCCATTCCACACTCCCTCACATTCACAGAAGCCGATGACGCCTCCATAAGTCAGCCACATAATGCACCTTTACATGTTGAAGCCTTCATACATAAACACCGAATAAAAAGAGTCCTAATAGATGGAGGAGCAGGTCTAAACATTTGTACATTGAGCACCATCAGACAATTGGGATATTCTGACAAGGCTGTGAATGCTACAAACCAAATCACCATCAAGGCTTATGATGATGAAGAGCGCTCGTCCAAGGGCACAGTCACCTTACCTCTCAGAGTTGGGCCAGTTACAAAGGATGTGGTTTGTCAAGTCCTAGATCTAGATCTCACGTATAACATATTGCTAGGACGTTTGTGGATTCATGAAATGAGGGCAGTCCCATCAACATACCATCAATGCATAAAGTTCCCTCACAATGGAGTCGAGGTAACGGTCAATGGTGATCCAAATCCATTCATATATTGTAATAACTTGAGATCACATACTGAAACTATCATTCCCAGTAATCGTGAGGCTACTCCTTCTTCGCCATACATTGATCCTGAGTCATTAAAGCCCTCGACATCCAAACAAGGTGAACTTAGAGCCAAGTTTCAAGAAAAAGGCATGGGAGAATACACTCTGAATCAGACAATGTTTTTACGACAAGTCATGACCTCTCCCAAGGAATATGGGAGGCCACATCCTAACAAGCAAGTCTCCATCATGATGCTCAAATGGGATCCTACCATCTTTCAAAAATGGGGTGAACTAGAAGAAGAAAATTTATATAAAATGCTTTATAAAGATATTGAAGAGGACGCACATGATCAGATTATTATACCCTGTGAGAACTAGGGCAAAGGCTTCAAAATTCTGCAAAGATTCAGGTATGATGGAAAAAGCCCTCTCGGGTTACGCAAAGAAGGTGTCATGGAGCCCTTACAACTTGAGCTAACTACAAGAAGAGAACGCTCCAAGGGACTTGGTTTTCTGAATTCCAAGATTCACAATAAAAGAACAAAAGAGGTATGGCGATTTAAAGTTGTCGAAGTTCAACAAGAGGATTATCCTTCCACAGATTCTAATGAGTGGGAGTGGGGTTCAGACAAATCCTCCAATGACTATGAGGTCACCGAGACATTCAGAGAGCCAGATGAACCCACAGAGGAGGAGGAATTTTACAAAAAGTTCAGAGTTGGTCAAGAACCAACCCATAAGGATCCCGCACAAGCTTCATTTCAAGGTCCTAGGTCAAAATCACATAGGATGAGGACACCTGTCCTAGAAGGCTCTACTAGTGATGACAATTTGGATTCGCTCACGATCGAAACTGATGAGGAGAGTGCCATCGATGACCTCGACGATTACCTTGACATACCTGAATATAACCACATTTTCACTCTTCGTCCAGCAAATTCGGAAAACACTAATGACCTTCCCCTTGTTCATCCTCAACTCATTGACTGGGATCATGAAGGACCAGTACAATTTGATACATTTCAAAATGACGAAGCTATTGTCGACTATCTTGGCATTCGAGATGATCTTCCCCCTGGAGACCACAAAGAAGGATACGCCATAGAGCTCAACAACATAGCATACTTTGGTGAGGGTGTCGGGCCTTCTAGTCGCAAAAATGTGAAAATAAAAACAAAACAAGGGTCTTATGGCGAAAAGCACACTGTGGCGCTATCTGACTCCAAAAAAGTAAAAAGAAAGGACGTATCTGAGGGTGAAAACCTCTCTGAGGCACCCGAAGATGGAAGGCTCGACATTCTCCCAGCATCATACGAGGAAAAATCATCTATGTTGGTAGAGGAGACTATAAAGACAAACATTGGTACAACAGAGGTTCCACACAACATATTTTTGGCTCAATCATTGACAGAGGCCGAGAGAGCAAAATTCATAAGCTTCTTTAAGGGACGACAAGTCAACTTTGCATGGTCATACGCTCATATGCCTGGACTGGATCCGGATTTGGTTATGCATCATTTGACAGTCAAATCGGGGGCAAAACCAGTAAAGCAGAAATTAAGGAAAATGCATCCACAAGTGGCATTGCTTGTCAAGGCAGAGCTAGAGAAATTACTGGATGTCGGATTCATACGCCCAATTGATTATCCCGAATGGATTTCCAATCTAGTACCCGTCAGTAAACCGGATCGCAACATAAGGATATGTACAGACTTCAGAGATATCAACAAGGCTTGTCCAAAGGATGATTTCCCATTACCAAACATTGACTTGATCGTTGATCTCACAGCAGGTCATGAAATGTTATCCTTAATGGATGGATTTTCTAGATATAATCAAATCAGAATTGCACCTGAAGATCAACATAAAACATCATTCACTTGTCCATGGGGAACCTTCTGTTGGAACGTCATGCCCTTTTGGTTGAAAAATGTAGGCGCTACTTATCAAAGAGCGATGACTACTATCTTTCATGATCTCATGCACATAACCGTGGAAGATTATGTTGACGATCTTTTGGGAAAGTCAATAGACAGAGATACACACTTGGACATACTTTCAGTTGTCTTTGATCAGCTGGAAAAATACAAGGTGAGACTAAATCCAAAGAAATGTGTCTTTGGAGTAACCTCCAGGAAGCTCCTAGGATTCATTGTGTCTAAAAGAGGAATCAAAGCCGATCCAGCAAAGGTCAAGGCTATCTTGGACATGCCGCCACCCAAGAATATCAGTCAACTTCGGTCTTTACAAGGGAGACTCCAATCCATACGAAGATTCATAGCACAACTTGCAGATAAGTGTAACCCTTTCCAGCACCTGCTACACAAAAACATCAAGTTCAAATGGGATGAGAACTGTCAACAGGCTTTTCAGGCGCCCAAAAACTATCTTTTGAACCCGCCAGTTTTGATGTCACCAATTCCAGATCAACCATTGCTACTTTACATATCAGCTACTCCGACAGCACTGGGGGCACTCCTAGCACAACACATACCTGACGGCAAGGAAAAAGCAGTCTACTATATCAGTCGCACATTGGTGGGATATGAGCTAAACTACACACCAATCGAACGTGCATGTCTCATTGTGGTCTTTGCTTCACAGAAGTTACGACATTATATGCTCACTCACAAGACTAAGTTGATTGCTAGAATCGATCCACTAAAATATCTTCTCAGCAAAGCTACACTTACTGGGCGGCTGGCCAAGTGGGTAATGATTTTGAGTGAATTTGACATCGAGTACGTGGACAGAAAAGCTATAAAAGGACAAGCAATTGCAGATCAACTGGCAGACGCTCCCATGATAGATGATGTTCCTCTACAGTCAGAATTTCCACATGAGTCCATTCTAACAATATCACCTGCAAAGCCATGGCAATTATATTTTGACGGCTCATACACACAGCACGGGGCAGGAGCGGGTATACTCTTTATAACTCCTCAAGGCGATTCTATACCAAAATCATACCGCTTATCATTTCCTTGCACCAACAATATAGTGGAATACGAGGCATTAACAACTGGGTTAAGAATTGCAGTTCAATGGAAGATCCAAGAACTTCGTGTTTTTGGGGATTCTCAACTTGTCATCCATCAAGCAACTGATGATTATCAAACAAAAGATGAAAAGCTAATGCCTTACAAACAACTAGTAGAGGAGCTGAAATAGCACTTTGCAAAGATAGAGTTCGAGCAGATACCAAGAGAACAGAATCGTGCTGCAGATGCCATGGCTACAATTGCTTCGCTCATTGATCTACCACAAAGTGAGACCTGCTATGAATTCCTGGTAGACAACCTGCTAATTCCCTCATATGAAATCACTCCTACGGAAATGATATGTGTTGTTGGTCCTGAATCCCAGTTATATGGTCCCATACTCACATACCTTCGCGACAATATCTTACCTCCCGATCTATCGAGCAATCAACGCCGTACTTTCATTCACCAATCCTCTCGATACGTCATTTTAGCAGATATCCTATACCGACGAGGTCTAGATGGCATCCTTCTTAGATGTTTAGAGAGTGACGAAGCTCAGATTGCGTTACGAGAAGTGCATGAAGGGATATGTTGTCCGCATACTAGTGGTCCTACCTTGGCCAAGAAACTCATCAGGACTGGATACTACTGGCCTACTATGGAAAAAGATGCATATCAGTTTGTCAAGAAGTGTAAGCAGTGTCAAATTCATGGAGACCTCATACATGCACCAGCACAAGAACTACAACCACTTGCATCTCTTTGGCCCTTTTGTCAGTGGGGACTCAATCTCATAGGCAAGATTCACCCTCCTTCTTCCAATGGACATAAATTCATTATCACAGCCACAGAGTATTTTACAAAGTGGATTGAAGCCGTGCCTCTCATACAAGTTACTGGGAAACAAATCGCTACCTTCATCTTGAACTACATCATTTGCCGCTACGGGATTCCTACTTCCATTATTGCTGATAACGGGCGTCCTTTCAAAAATCAGGATGTTTGTGAACTCTGTGACCGCTTCCATATCTCTCACCGTTTCTCCACACCATATTACCCCCAAGGTAATGGCCAAGATGAGGCGTCTAATAAAACAATTCTCAAAATCCTTAAAAAGACAGTCGACGACGCTGGCCGTAACTAGCATATCCAACTCAATCCTGCACTCTGGGCCTATCGCACAAGTGTCCGCACACCTACAGGAGCTACACCCTACTCACTTGTCTACAGCTCTGAATCCATCTTGCCTATTGAGATCAAGTTACCTTCTCTACGGGTCTCCTTGAGAAACATAATCAATGATGAAGACTACAGGGTCTCTCGCTTACAAGAACTAGAACTGCTGGAGGAACGAAGGCACACTGCTTTTAATCATCTCAAGGCCTACCAACAACGAATGAGTCACAGTTACAATCACAAAGTTAAGCCTCGCACATTTGAGGTAGGTGACTTAGTACTCAGAGAGAACCCCAAGAATCAGCAAGACAGAGATAAGAAGGGCAAGTTCGAACCAAACTGGCTTGGTCCTTACATCATTACAGCGGTATATGGATCTGGGGCATATCAGCTCTCAACCACAGAAGGTGAACCCTTAGAGGATCCTATCAATAGTGTGCACCTTCACAAGTTCTACACATAAGCTTTTCAGAACATCCTAATTCAAAAATACAAAAAAATCAAAAAATTCAAAAATACAAAAAAAAAATTATAAAACAAAAAATCGTCACTTGGTGAAAACTTGGCAAACAGGCGCCTTGTGACACAAAAAAATTGAAAAATCAAAAAAGTAAAGAGAAATAATTTCGTCCAACGGTGAAAACCACTTCGGTGGCGCCCTGGGCAAGTACCATGGTGAAAACTGGGTCACCAGCGCCATGCGTAGAGACTTTGCTCCTCTCTCCTTCAGGATTCTCTTTCATCCTTTCACTTCGCACACACTTACAACCTATTCATCCATACTAAACTTACCCATTTCCATCATGGCTTGTTATTGATCTACCTAAGATTGGTTAGCCATTCATAATAAACCTCCCTTTTCACATCCCTTTCCATCCATAATAAATCCGATCCTATCTGTGGCTAAGGCAAAATCCTACGTCTAGTGATGGGTGTGGAACTGAGAACATCACATGTTTTGAGGAGTACAGTTTCTTCCAGCTTCCTTCAAGTCTATCCGCGCACAATCCGCAATAAAGCAACATTTGCATCACAGATCTGCAATAAAGTTTCATCTTCTCCGCAATAAAGTATCAGTTTCATGGATTCAGTCAGTTTCAAATGAGACACAGCAGCAACAATGAGCTCCAACAAAATCAAATCTTTCAACAGACTCAGACAACATATGGTTCAGTGCTATCTATCCTTTTTGTGAAAGTGAACATTGTGACCACAATCAAATAAGACTTATACAAGTGACAAGAGACACTAAACTTGAGGACTACAGTGGATGTTGGCGTCAAGTCTTGGTTTTCTTTTGATTTTATCTTTTGGTGACATGTCTTTTAGCTTTTCCAGGATGTCTTTGATTAGAAAGGCGAGGATGGGGTATCGTCACCTATTTGCATTTGTTGTCTGTGGATTGTCTTTTAGTAATGCTATGACTTGTCCAAGGATATGAGGACACTGTGAGTCTAGTATGAACTGGGGCATTCCTTGTTTGTGACTGTCTTATCTCCATGCAAACGGGTACAATGACTTTCTGGGTCGAACAGATGCCTCGATTGTCATAACCTACTTGCCATAATAAGCTCAATGATGATAATGCACAAAAAGCTCTTTCACTTTCATATCTTCTATCTTCCATCCCCCTTTCTTGATTGACTTCCATCGTCCTTCTCGAGTCCGCGTAGCCCGCTATCGCATGACTGAGTATAATGACACACCAAAAATATTTGCATTTCATATAGTTTACATCTGCATCACCACATATAAGCATTTCATACATACATATAGATATCACAATTGCATCACATCCTACACACAACACCTGTTAGTACAATTTACATTTGCATTATCATATTTATCTGCATTACATACATTCACATTTGCATCATGCATCACATATACAACATAAAAGAACAAAAATATATTGCATTGCATCATATAAGCATCCATATCATAAAACATGCATCACATAAGAACATCTCATCACATAAGGTACACATGCATATAGCTGCCGCACAAAATGGATCATCTCATATATAATCAAAATGTGTCATGATACAATGATGTCAAAAGAATCATATGGCTACAAAATCACCCGCAGGTGTCTACAATACAAAAATGGTACATATACTGATACAAAGGGGAGCCCTCTATGGCTATGATGAACTCCCTCCCTCGGAGTTGCCTGGCCTCGACAGAGTCTGAGCTCTAGATGGTCCCGCTCCAGGATCCCCCTGCCTATCTGGTGGTGGTGGAGGACCCATGACCCCACCGCTGGATGCCTGCCTCCTACTACTCCCTCCCGTAGCCGTCGCTGTGCGCGACGATCTATGGAAGCTCCTCGCCCGCTGATCCGCTGGCACGGCACCATAGTACAGATCCCTCCAGTAGGCGATCTCCTCTCCGGCTCACAACACATATGCGTAGCCTGCCCCTGCATCCTCTGCTGCCCGCCTCCTTGCCCTCAGAGCTGTCTCGGCCTCAGTATATCGCTGGATGGCTTGGTCTCTCTCCCGCTCTGTGTCCCTGAGCCTGATCCTGAGGCGATCCCTCTCCCGCTCCAAATCCGCAATCTCGTCTGCCTGGCCCTGACAGATCTCTCTCAGCCCTAGCAGCTCATCCTCCTCAGGATCACCACCCTCAGCCTCTGCCTGTGGCTCCTCCTCTGCAGGTGCCTGCACCTGTGCCTCCCCCTGTACCTGTTTAGGTGCTTGAATAGGTACCTGTCTCTGCACCTGTCCCTGTCCCTGCACCTATCTCGGTCCCTGTGCTCTAGGACCCTGTGCTGCTGGTACATGTAGGGGCAATCCACCTCGACCCCTCACCACCTGGGCTGCTCTCTCCTGTCCTTCCTCCCTCCGAGGTGCTACTCGCCTCTCCCCCACTACTCCCCTCCGCCTCCGTCGGCCCCTACCTCCATCCCCTCCACCATCATCATCATCATCCCCTCCCACCTCTCCCTCCAGCAGCTCTCCCGGATCTGTCAACCTTGGAAATGGATGCTCTGTCGTGACTCCAGCATAGGCAAATACTCCTGCAGTCAAAACAATCAATCATGTCAGTTATAGTGGCATTCACTGTTTATCACAAAATGCTACTTGCTATCTAAATGCATACGCTTACCTATCCTAGTGACACTCACTGTTCATCACAAAGTGTTGCTATCTATCCTAGTAGTACTCCCTGTTCATCACAAAGTACTACGTGTGTGACATTCCCTGTTCATCACAAAGTGTTACTCACATTCGCACTCCCTGTTCATCACAAAGTGCTGCCTATCTTGGTGCTCCCTGTTCATCACAAAGTGCCTTGATCTATCCTAGTCATCCTAGAGGACCTGCTTGAGTGTATCCTCTCAGCAGCTTATCCAATCGACAGCGTATGTTCATCACAGAACTGTCGATTTGACCTAGAAGACTTAAACTTATGCATTTTGACACACAAACGCGGTTTACACTCCTAAACGCGCTTATAGACTGCACAAACACGCTTCTGCAACACAG
Source organism: Cryptomeria japonica (assembly GCF_030272615.1). Taxonomy (NCBI): domain Eukaryota; kingdom Viridiplantae; phylum Streptophyta; class Pinopsida; order Cupressales; family Cupressaceae; genus Cryptomeria; species Cryptomeria japonica. Next base: position 904,214,993 of record NC_081407.1, read on the forward strand.
ACGTGCTTCCTGAACACATACGTGCCTATACCATTCACAAACGTGGCCAGGGAACACAGAGGTCCCTACATGACATAAACGCCCCTACAATTCTCAAACGCATCCGCATTCAACATAAACGCGGTCCCAAGCATAGACGCGCCTGGACCCGACACAGACGCGCCTGTTGGACACAGACGCGCCTGGCACTGACACAGACGCGGTTGCGCGTTTTTGCATTTTTTAACTATCCTATTCCTAGCGCATTTATTGCTACCTAACATGCATTAATGACAAAACTTGAAATGCGTGAAAGTACGAGGAGATTTTGCGGTACTTACCGGCTCTCCTGCCTCTACTGGTCGCTGGAATCGGCAAACGCGGTCAAATCTATGAACCAAAGCCATCGCTGCTGACTGCTGCTGCTCTTTTCTCGCTCTGCACTGTGATCTTGTAAGGGTGTGGATGACAATGAGGATGTATTTTCCCCCGTGGTCTATCTTATAGCCTACCCTAGCCCTCGCCCTCATTTCCCGAGTCAGTATTCTTCTTCCTGTGACTTTGTCACTTTATCCGGTCAGTCCATTCTAGCCTTTCTTTCTTATCGAGAGATTGTCTGCAATCTTTTCAGACATTTTCATCCAATCTCTCGAGGGGGCATATCATTCCCATACTGGGGCAACTCTGTATCAGTTCATCTTATCTTCTTTGAAACAACGTGACAAGCCGCATTGTCTGAAAGAGGGGCAAAATGTAGACACCTAAAATTGTCATGTCTAATTAAATAAATATTTTATTTATTTAATTATCTAAGCCTAATTCTTCTATTAATTAAATAAATTTTTATTTATTTAATTAATTCATTTATCCTCTTCTAGCCTTATTTCTCATTTAAATAAATACATTTATTTATTTAAATTATCCCTTTCCTAAATTAAATAAATATTTTATTTATTTAATTGTCCTATTTCTTCTATTAATTAAATAAATCTTTATTTATTTAATTAATTCATTAGCTTTTTCTACACATGACACATGTCATTCATCTCTTAATTCATACACTACCTACCTCTTTCATTATTTTACTATTTTCTCTACCTACCCTCTAATCCTAGCCGACCTCTCTTTTTACACCTCTCAATCTTAACCCTCCATTTCATATTGTGTCTTCTATTTAAGGAGATGCCTTCTTCATTATCAAACCCTAATCACTCATGCTCATGACCTAACTACTTGATCAATTGGCTACACTACGATCCTACTTGCAACCAGATTCCGTTCTTTGTTGAGCTCTTGTGCATATAAAAATCTGAGAGCAAATATATCAAGCAAGATCAATGGAGATAGGAAGAATGGAGATCAAAACCCTATTGGGCATGTGATGGTATAATCTTTGTGATTTTGAGTTATTTTGCATTGTCTTAGGTTATCTTCATATGTTATGGTGGATCTTTGTTGATTGTTAGGCTAGGGTTTTGTGGTTGAATTCATTTAGCCTTTCAATATTGTTGTTTATTGTAATCCATTTTCACCATAAACATCTGCAATCACTTGATTTGCATGATCCAGCTCTTCTTGCAGATACACAATCCTCCAAGATTGTTTATAGCCTTCCATTGATAAGATCTTTCTCTTTAGGTAGTTAAACCCTTTTCCAAGATTCAAGCTCTGATACCAATTGTTAGGCCCAATATGGGAAGCTAATGTACTGAGAGGGGAGGGGTGAATCAATACTTCAAAAAATTTCTTGAATAATAACCTTACTGTTATGCATAAACAAAATAGTGCAGTAACATTAAATAAAGTTAAAACAAATAGATAACAATCATACATGACTCACTCCATAACACATATATTTTGGTTATGCAGAAACTCTTGGTTAGAGAGAAAAACTACGGTGGGGATGGCACCCACAACTTCAGTACTGCAATAATAAAGAATGCTTGGTTAGAGCTACATTTAGCTATTTCTGATAGCTTACCCTGTTAGGAGTAACAAGATCTATTAGATCTACCTTGCTAAAGGATTTTACAACATTTATTCTGAATGTTGTACCTGGTTAGAGGCTTTACAATTTATAGACTTGGTTAGAGTCTTTTACCCTGTTAAAGGTTTCTCTTTCACAATATTACAATAAAATCATTACAAATATCTGCAACTTTACATCTAAAATGTTATAGGAGATTCTATGTGCTCAGAATAAGATTACCTTGCTTATAGCATTCCTCGGTAACTCATATAGTAACTTCTTAAACCCTTCTGTTTACTCTGTTCTTCAACTATTCTCTGAAAATCTTCTCGGTGACCTCTGTGTCTTTGTAACAGTCTTCCCTTCATACATATATGCACACACCTTGTTCTTAATTCATGCTGTATAAATAGATCTCTTAAAACGGTGATCTAATTCATTGCTTCAATCTTACAAACAAGATTCCTCAAATGAATAACTAAACAAAATATTTCATTGGTTAGATTGACCTCGCAATCATACACAATCTTCTAGTGCAATTTCCAATGTAATAACGGTTAGATGTGCCTCGATCTTTGTAACACGTTTTCATATGCATGTCCAAGTTCAATGTATCTGGTAACACGTTTCACTCGGTGAATATCAACTCGGTGTGTTAACTTTACTACTCGGTAGCCATAAAAAGATACTCGGTAGATAGCTCGGTGTATACTGAGTTCTGTGACTGTTTTCTTCTATAAGATTCCTCAAATGAATAACTAAACAAAATATTTCATTGGTTAGATTGACCTCGCAATCATACACAATCTTCTAGTGCAATTTCCAATGTAATAACGGTTAGATGTGCCTCGATCTTTGTAACACGTTTTCATATGCATGTCCAAGTTCAATGTATCTGGTAACACGTTTCACTCGGTGAATATCAACTCGGTGTGTTAACTTTACTACTCGGTAGCCATAAAAAGATACTCGGTAGATAGCTCGGTGTATACTGAGTTCTGTGACTGTTTTCTTCTATACCCGACTAGACTGTGCATACCGACTTCTCTGTTTATACCGACTGCATGATTCGGTAGTGCTAACCGACTAGAATATATAGTATGGCTTTGAATATAAAAACTAATGGCAACTTGATAAGTAGTAATAGAACCTAGGGACACCTCTCCTTACTTCCACATGGCCAATAATACCTTTTGTGCATAGTGATACAACACACTATAAAACTCCAAATTCATATATCTCTCAAATGGGAGAGAACATCCTTAAATATAGGAGGAAGGGCGGCTTCACTAGTCACACCTTTTCAATAGCCCCCATTTGTAAATAATTAATAATTTAATAGTCATTAGATTATAATTATTTCAAATAGGGTATGCTTAATAAATAATATAATATATAAGGTTTTATAACCTTATATTAGAACACTATATAAATGTTATAAGGGTGTGGCCCCTAATAATATAATGTTATAATAGATGATTTGATCTTTAGAGTGATTCCTTTGAACATATATGGCTAGAGTCTTTGCAACTGTATTTTCTAGTCTACTTTTGGTTATCTCATCACCATTGTAGAATTATTCATCATTGTCATCTTCATCTAATATTTTAGTTGACTGTATTATCTCATCAACAGTCACACTAACGCTTCCCACTATCATTTGCAATATTTGATTATAACATTTGTAGGCCTTGCTTCTCATAGAATAACCAATAAAAATAATTTCATAAGATCTAGAATTGGACTTCCCTAAGTTCTCTTCATCCTTTTTAATATAGAACTTACTTCCAAATATTCAAAGATGACTAATTGATTTCAGTCTTCATTTTCATAGCTTATATGGATTCTTAGTGGTCCTTGTCCAAATCTGTGTTCTATTCAAAACATATACTTATGTTTGAACAACTTCTCTCTAATACATAATCAAAAATTTGCTTGACTCGACATTGTTCTTTCCATCTCTTGTACACTTATTTTGTCAAGGGGTCCTTGAAGCAGAGTATTGTCTTTGGATTTCATTCTCCTCATAGAATTATTCATATTTGCAAAAGGTAAGTGCTCTACCTTTATCTAACCTTAAGCAGTTGATTGTCCTACCTATCTCATTCTCTACCATTTCCTGAAATGCTTTAAATTTTTTCAAATGATTTTGATTTTTCTTTTAGAAAAATAATTCAAGATATTCTAGAATAATCATTAATGAGCATCATAAAATACATCTCACCTTATAGACTCTTTGTCCCACATATATATGTATGAATCTAATCTAATAGTTTTGTACTGGAATATTCCTTGGTTGGAAATTTAGTTCTTGTCTAATTTCCTTCATGGCACGGTTTATAGTTGTTGGCTTGATGATGATTGTAATGTATTCATCACTTGTTGTCATTGATGAAACACTCTCTCACACACATATGATTACATTGACTACCGGTGTAAATTCATTGGTTTACACTGTTAACCAGTATGTTTAAGGTTCATCTCTAGCTGGTACTCTATGTCAACCGGTATGTGCATAAGAGATAACCTGTGATTACATTAAGTTGGAATCAAAATAAAAATGAAGATGAAGATGGAGATCAAGTGAAATATTCCAGGACAACGGTTCACATGTTTTGTTCCAACCAGTATTGATTGTTCTAACCGGTATCTATTTTTGTGATGAGTTACCAGCACCGTTTTCTTGGCAATCATTTTTGTGATGAGTTATGTTTACTTGTCTAGATACACTGCACCTAGGAAATTGTGTTTTGATTTCATATGACCGACATAAAATTTGAATATCTATTTAAAGACATCTTATTGAATCATTTCAAACATATAACTGATATAGAAGAGGAGATTATGCGAATACTGATATGCATAAATAGTCAAATCTTTTGTTGAAGAGCGATAAGTGTTAAGATGAAGAGAAGTACTGAATGTACTTAGAATGATCTGATCAAGCAATTATTGTGCTACTCAAAATAAATCAAACCATTCTTGTTGTTTACTAATCATTACAATAGAATCAAATCCCCTAACTGGGTAAGCTCTAACAAGCTTCATTGTACAAATCCTCTAACAAGGTGATCCATTAGTTTGGATTCTCAAATCCTCTAGCGAGGTTACTCCTAACAGGGTAGTACTCTTAACAGGATATAAGCTTCTAATCAAGCTTGGGATCTCTAACAAGATTCGCTCCTAGCAGAGCACTTTGTAAGACCTTAACCGATCAATTATCTATTAGTGCAGATAGTTAACTTGTGAGTTCCATCTCACTATGGTTTTTACCTATTTGGGTTTTCCACGTATAAACACTTGTGTTATGGTGGATGTGTTACTTTTTGTGGATGTTGTTATTTCATTTTGGATAGCATGTATTTTGTTTAAATGCTTGGTTAAGTTCATCTACTAGTTAGTGTTTGAAGTAGTGTGTGTTTTGGTGTCACTGATTCACACCCCCCCCACTCTCAGTGCTTTTCAAGTCCATCAATTGGTATCAGAGCCTAACTTCTTTGAATCCTAACCACTTAGAAGGGAGTCTTGAAACTATCATGGGGGATAGGAGCTACTTTGAGATGGTTAAAGAGCTAGAAGCTAGCAGAAATGAAATTGAATCCCTTAGGGGCAAATTGAAAGTTTCTCAAGTCAAAAGGAGAGAACTATCTGAAAAATTGTTAGAAATATCTAACAATAGTTCTTCAGAAGAAGCCAATATTGAAGCTTTAGCTGATGAAGTGGAAAAGGTGAACGGTGAGAAATTGAATCTAAGGAGAGAGATAGAAGGTCTCACTATCCGCATGAGTCAGGAACTGGAAGCCATAAGAGTTGTTGAAGATCTTATCAAGGTAAGAGATCAAGAGATCATAAAGATCAAATGGGAAAAAGACACTATGCATGAGGACTTGATTGCTTAAACAAAAGAAAATGAGAACCTAAAGCTAGACCTTGAGTTGGAATCATCTCTAAAAGAGAACCTGTCTAAGCATAATGAAGATCTTGTCAAAAAGCTTACTGAAGCAAATGAGAAATTGGAGAAGTTTGTCAAAATTTCTACCATGTTGGAAGAACAAATTCAATCACAAAGAATGAAGGGTGATATCTCTGGACTTGGTTTTCATACAACTGAAAAAGGCAAATCCTCTGGTACAAAGAGCAACTATCCAAAGAAAAAAACTGCTCCTAAAGTCAATAAGACTACCGGTAAGAAGAGTTTTAAACCTGTCTACTTTGTTTGTCATAAGCCTGGTCATACTACAAATGTCTGTAGAGATAAACCTAACAGAAATTCAAATTACAATACTAATGTTAGGTATGTGTCTAGAAAGTTTGAAGGTCATTTCTACACTTGTGGAATGTATGGGCATAAACATATTGAGGGCAGGTATGGAGCAAACAATCTCATACCACACATGCATCCTAGACCAAATGGTGACCAAATAAGGAAATTTGACAACCGAGTAAACTGGAATTGGCAACGATCCTATGGCAACTGGTTTAGTCCATTCAAAATAGAAAAAGGTAACAAATGTTGTTTGCACCTTTTGTAATCACTTTGGTCATGTGGCTATGAACTGCAGAAGAAGAACAAGAAGAGGAAATGCAGGACCGTGGAGTTCATCTGGTATGGTCTGTTATCACTGCAACAAACTGGGGCACTTAGAAAAATTTTGCAGATCAAGAAATAGTAAACCGGTCAACTCTTTCAAGGATCAGAAAGGCAAGTAGAAAGTTGATATTGAGAAAACCAAAGAAGATATGAATCAGATTTGGAAAAAGAAAGGTGATGAATCGCCTGGAGAAGAAATTGTTCATTCACCCAGTGAAGAGAATCCAACACTGGTGACTTAAGCCTATTTAACATGGCTAAGGGGAGCTTAACAAGAAAACATCTCCGAGCCCCTTGTAAAATGAGTGGGAAAGAATTTTTGAATTTTGAATTTTTGGTGATTTTTTTGTTGACGTGTTGTCAACCGGTATTTCACTTAAGCGATAAAATTAGGGTTTGTAACCTAAAGTGAGAGCATTTATTGTAGTTGGTAAAGAGGATACAAACAAGTTTTACTTTATCATTTTTACCCTAACTCTTTCGAAAAAGAAATTTGAAGCGACTGCAGAGCAGAACAAGTTTGTCTTGGTGTAAATTGGCAAATTGCTTTGTGATTAGAGAAATCAAGCGGAATCAGAAGTTGTAGAGAGGTGAACGGGTGTGTATTTGAACATTTCAACTGAGAAAAGGAGCAATGTACAAGATATAAGGTATTTCTTTGTATACCATTTTGAAACTTGTTTATCTAGAATGGCATCTACTTCTAAGTCTGTAGAGAGGTTGATGATCACTACTGAGCCTGAGGAAGCTCTAAAGCCAGATGAAATTATGTTTTATAATGCATTGTCGCAAGTCCCAAGCTGTGTTGTGGTCAAAGGTGACTTGTCCAGCTATATAGATTACAAAATAGAAGATTTAGGAACTCTACACATCTATACTCAGCTGAAATCACTCTAGGATAAGAGTAGAAAGATTGAAACCAAATATGCTAGGGTTTTTGAAAAAGGTTTTCATAATTCCACCTATTTTTTTGAATATTTTGAGGACGATCACATCAGGATCATTTTGAGTCGAGTCCACGGAGAGAATATGTATTTGGAGAGGACTCACACAATAACCAAGGAAGCTATTAGGGTTGTAACAGGTTATTTCTCAACTGGTGAAGTTCCTGTCTTCAAGTTAACTGGTTCTACATCTGATAAGCGTGCTTTTTCTATCAACAATATTAGAGACCTTGCGGTGAAACTTGTAGCAATGGTGATAGGCTACCGAGTATTCTACTCTAGTAGAATTAACAATATTCCATCTACAACAATTCATACAACACATAGAGTGATTGTTGATAATGCAGATTATGATATTTGTGAAGCCATCAAAGAGCAACTATTTCAAAATTTGAAATCCATTAAGAAGGAAAACACACAAAAGTTCAAAAATGGTCAGCTATTAACCGGGTTATGTTTCTATTTTCAGAACTTCCTACTAGGTATAGGAGACATTGAATGGTCCAGAGAACAACCGGTCAATGCACAGATCAAGAACATCATTAAGGCTATGAAGAATACTTTTTCAGTTGCCTTGAACAAGTATTTTAATGAATTCTAGAAAAAGATGAGCATGTAAATGAGGCTACCAGAAGATGTGGTAAAACACCTTGCAAAAGACATAATCTTCACGGTTACCACTGACTTTTTCTTGATGCAAGCAATTGAACCTAGAGAAGAAGATATGCACGATATGAGCTATGAGGTCAATCATGATTTACTGGTCAGCTATGCTAATACCCTGTTAGCATTGCCTAAAAATAAAAATAAGGCAAAATTGGACATTGTGGCAGTCCAAGTTGCACCAACTGAAACCAGTACTAAATGTGTGTAGCTAAAGTGAAAGGAAAGAAAAATAAGTCTGATGAAAAATCTCCTGTGAAAAAGACCACAAGGGTGACTTGGAGTGTCCTAACCAAGAAGGAACCAACACCTAAAGTATATGTAAAGAAGGAGAATGCACCAAAGAAGAGAAATCGGAAATTGATTTTACAACCAGAGTCTGAGAGTACAGATTCTGAAGAAGAACCAAAGAAGGAAAAAGCAACCAGCAGGACACCCAAGAAGGTAAAGGTAGTGCCAAAGGCAACTACACCTATAGATATTGCTACCTACAAACCTGACACAATTTTTGAGAGAACAATGAAGACATTAAGAAGAAACATGTTTGATAATGTCAAAGAATATTTTGATTCTTTTACTAAAGATGAGCAGAAGCAAGTAATCCAATAGATAATAACTTATTTGGGTCACTACAATAGATTTCCGCATGACTTGGAAAAAGATATTTCAATCTCTTTGTATAATACTCTATTAGATAAATGGGAGGAAAAGAAATTCAATTGGAAAAGAAGATTATTGATGAAATATTTGTGCAATATTTTCCCAATTTATCATCGGATGGAATTAGTGCTTTAGTGGAGCAATACAAAGTATATTTTGATTTTAAAGGGAGAAGATTGAAGCTTCTTAATGCAAATAGGTCAGTTGTTGAGTCTGAGACACATCAGCTAGCTTGTGTAATAAAAAAGAGGGAAGAATTCATCCACTCTAGCAATAAGGATGACACTACAGATGATGTTCTTTGATTAGAAATGGATGAAGAGGAATTTGTTCAAGCTGACGTAGTCTATCCAATCAAGAAGAAGGATGATTCCATTATTCTTGTTGATGAAGATGTTCAAGACATAGTAGACCTATCTGGAGACAACACTACACCAGATATGGAGCCTCCTACAATCACTGAAGTACAGGTTTCATTAGTTGAACAAACGGGTATTCAACTAATAGTGGACAATGAACCGGCAAAAGAACAACTGGAGAAACCCCAATCTCCACCGGTTATTGAAAATACTTAAAAGGAGTCTACTAAGAAAGTTGTCACTCAGTTACCTGAAGAAACAATAGAGAAGAACACATAAAGAGCTATCATTAAGAGTGTACCCCTTGAACCAGCAAAGTAGAAGCTACTTGAAGATGATGATGATGATTCTTTAAGTCTTTCAAGACTCATTGACATGAACACCTTGAGTGCATCTAAAATGATGAAGATTGCTAATGTTATGCAATCTCGAGCACACAAGAAGAGACTTAAAGAGCAAAGGATCGAAGTAGAGACAATCCTGAATGCAGTAGAAATTTTGTCTGGTTTACTACCAGAAATAGTTGTTGCACATCTTCCTACACCCATTAGCAAACTTGGTCAGTTAGTTGCAGATGCATCTGATCAAATCAAGTCACTTGAAGATGCTGCTCAAATGTCTACTAAGAAGAGCCACAAGAAGAAATATGGAGATAAACTGGCAAAGAACATTGAAAGTGGTAAAATGGCTTTATCTCATAATGGAAGTCTGTTGAAGAAAGCTATTGAATCTGGAGGAAAGTATGTTGCCTCTACCTCCAATGTTAATTTCTTATATTTTGATATTTCTAAGAGTCAAGTTGAAACCGAGCAGGAAATAGAAAGGTTATGCAAGGCATTGTTGGCGTATGCACACTCCAATGAGACATTGTAGGTGATTGAAGGTTTTGTCATTGATGGTAACCTTACAATCCTATGACATTGGAAAGGCATTCCACCGACACTAACAAGATCAGACTCTGCATTAGCACTCAGATCACCGGCATTGGTAGTGAAAGGAAGCATACCGGCATAGAGGCCGATAGGATTTTTGTTATTAATATATTTTGTTTATTATTGTAAAATCTTTGTAAGCCGACTTGGCAAGTTGTAAAATGACTCTTATATAAGAGAGATCATTGTAGAACATTTGTAAGGAAGTAAGAAAATTGTAATTAGGCGAAATAAGGCAGACCTATTATGCGAATTATAGGTTAAGGGTTTATGTAAGAAGTAGAGCAGAAACTGGTACTGGATTTGGTATTATAGATGCTATTTTGAAGCAGTACAAGATAATGGATTTATATAATCCATTTTGTAAGTTAGTGAGACTTCCTATTTTGTATTTGAGCAGTGAGCTCTAGGCAGTTGGCCTATCTGCATGTGCAGGCCCTTCTTGTAGCAGTAATATTCTCTTATTGGCCCGTAAGAGAATATTGTGGGTCACAAATCCCACCGAGGTTTTTCCCACACCAGGTTTCCTCGTTAAAACCTTGTGTTATGGTTTATTTTTCATGTGGTTGTTTTTATCTCTGTTTATTGCATTACTTTATGCTTACCGGTACATAGTATTAATATGCTCTACATGTTTTAAGTAAAGAAAATCTACTAACCGGTCAGATACTGATTCACCCCCCCCTCTCAGTATATGTGGGAATCCTAACAATTGGTATCAGAGCTTGGTCCTCAATTTTCAGAAGCCTAACAACTTGAGGAAGATCTTGACATTGGTAGAGATGGAAAATCTGATGAAGCAACTTGAAGGAGCTCTCTTAGACTATGATGCAGAAAAATTGAAAAATATCAAACTTGAAGATGATCTAAAGGCTACTTAGGATATTATTCAAGCACTTCAAGAGAATATTACTATTTCAAGAAACAAGAGAAGAGAACTTTGTGAAAAGATGCAAAATGAGAATGATGAAAAAGAAACTCTTAATGATATGATAAACAAGCTGAAGCAAGAGAACATGACAACAAAGAATGAGATGCAGGATATGACTATGAGATTTTGTAAAGAAATTGATGATAGAAAGAAGAATGAAGAAGATTTGACCAGAAGACTAAGTGATGCTGCAAATGAGAACACAAGACTTAGCTATGAAAATGATTTGTTGAAGACGGATCTAATGCACACTCAGAATGACTCAAATGAACTGATGAGGCAAAAAGTTGTCTTAGAAAGAGAACTAGATACTGCAAATCAACATAAAGAAAAATTCAAGAAAAGCTCAGAGGAACTTGGTAACTTGCCGAAGAATCAAAAACCTAAAGGTGACACTTCTGGAATTGGCTTTGAAATTGGTGAAAGCTCCAGTACTGCAAACACACAGGATCATAGCAAACGGGTAAGACAACCTACTACTTATAAATTCAATGGCAAATGCTTTAATTGTAACAAGTATGGTCATAGAGAAAATGAATGTAGATCTAGAAACTATCAGAATACCAATACACCCACCGGTCAATGTTCAAAATGCAACAAAGTTGGTCATAACTCCGAGAATTGTAGAATGAATGTGAGATGTTATGTTTGTGGAAGATTTGGACACTTATCTAATCAATGCAGAACACAAACCGGCATAGGTTATGGAAAGGCTATTCAGAAAAATAATGTGACTTGTTATGCATGTAACAAAATTGGGCATATTGCTAAATTTTGTAGAAGCAAGTCCTCACCGGCAGACAACAAAGGTCCTAGTTGGAAAGGTAAAGAAAAAGTTGAAGAGGTTAAGCAAGAATTTTCAAAACAATGGATCAAGAAATCAAAACTGAATGTGGATTGGAATACTCCTCCACTGGTAGAACCAAGCAACACTTCACCCGCAGGACAGAGTAGCACTCCATCGGTAGAAGTCTCTTCATCAAATTGAAGAAATTTCTTTAAGGGTTTGGAAATCAATGAGATATATGATATTATTCCCTCGGTTGATGGTAAGAAGTCGAAATTACTTCTATATCGGTAGTTATGTTAAGTGATTACTTAACCGGCATGCATTAAATGTGGTAGTTGGTAGATTGACATTATAAATTAATGTTTTTGGCTCCATTTCACTTCACCAAGCATTCAAACATTCAAAGAGCATGAAATTTCCAGAGCTAAGGCATTTCGAGCAAGAGGCAAAGCATTTCAGCGATCAATCCTTCCAAAGGAAGAAAAAGGTATTTATAATCATGGCATTCTCTTCTGTACCTGAATTCATAGCAAACCCTACTATGGTCGAGGTAATAATACACCCTAGGCCCGTATTTCAGCTAGTTCCTGAGATAGCTAAAAAGGATGACAATGTAGGTGCTTTTTCCCAAATTCCCAAAGGAGTTGTTTATGCAGAAGACCCTAGAATTTATATCCATTGCCATATAGAAGAATTAGGAGATGAAGAAATCAAGAACATGTACAAATCTGTTATCTGTAATGACTCCAAAAAATGTAAAACCTGAACACAAAATTGCTGAAACCCTAGGATTCATAGAAATCCTCTGCATTCGGGAATTCCCCAAGGAAGTAATAAGGATAGTATTGAGCAGGGTACATGGAGAATTCTTTTGGCTAGATTCAATTCATAAAATTACCAAGGAAGCTGTGAAAGCTATAACAGGGTTACTGTCCATCGGTAATAGACCAGACAGGACAAAGAAGGTCTCAAATGACTAATAAACCTAACTGGTGCAACATCCGACAAAAGGTCTCTAAGGGTTAATGATTCGACTGATATAAATGTAAGATTTGTTAGCATGATTTTAGGTTACAAAGAAACACATACAAACCGACTTAACTCAATTTCCAGTTTATGCATAAAAAGTGCACATGATATGGTTAAAGAAAATGTGAAAATTGATGTATGTGAATGGCTAAAGGATGAATTGATTGACAATTTAGGGAAGATCAAGAAGGATAAGAAAGGAACATTTAGATTTGGTAACTTACTTGTATGCTTAATGCTACATATAACAAAACAGGTGCTCGGTATAGGTATCAAGAACCTTGGATTTGACATACCGGTAGGAAAATAGTTATCAGACTTATTCAACAACATGGGTGAAAACAAGGAAAAGAATATTAATGAGTATTTTCAAGCAATAAAGGCCAGAATGAACAAAAGAGTGAGACTGTCACAGAAAATTGTAAACAAATACAAAGATGATATATGTTTTGTGATAAAAAAGGATGAGATCTGGATGGAAGCAGTTATCCCAAGAACCATTTGGGTTGCTGAGATGGGTTATGAAACTAATGACTACATCATTGAAACATATGCTAAAGCACTTCTGGAAGCACCAAATGAACCTAAGGAAGAAATATTTGGTAGTGTTGAGACCATTGAAAGCCAAATTCAATCTAAGAAGAGAGTTAAGAAAGTAGAAGCAACAGTGAGGAGAGGTTCAAGGCAGGCTAAGGCTATAAAAGAAGATGTACTAAAACAAACCGGTATCATTGAAGATGAGTTACAGGCACAACAACCAAAAACTCACCTTTCACCGGTAGCAACTTCTTCAGAGAGTGACATGCCAGCTGAATTTAAAAGAGTTGTAAGGAAAAGACAACCTTCACCAGTATCCACACCCTCGCCTAGAAGAACTAGACAAAAACAACAGGCAGTGAGGTTTCCAGTAAAGAAGACAACCCGAAAGAAAAATATAACACCTAAGAAGAAAAGGACTCCACAGAATATTTCTCCAATTGACAGACTATTGGATGAAATCATAGAAGAAGGAAAACTCAAGAACATAGAAAAATTATATGATACACTATCAGTAGATGAGAAAGAGCAAGTTGAAAACAATCTTATTTTACACCTGGATATCTATAAGAATTTTTTGATGGAAGTTGTAGATGAACTAACCGGTTAGATACTGATTCACCCCCCCTCTCAATATCTATGGGAATCCTAATAGGCATATGTCCCACTCCAGGATTCCATTCATGCCTTTAATCGACCAGTAGATGATTTGCATGATAGATTGAATAGGAATGATAATGAGAAGGCTAAGAGATTCGGATCTCTAAGAGAGCTCAAGAGTCAGCTCACCTCACAAGTCGACATTCTTTAGAGAGCCTACTCCAATGTAGAAGCTATTCTTGCTACTCCTGAAACCTGCACACTAGACTCAATGGAAGAATTCCATTCCCAGTTGGTGTCTACATTTTAGTATACTGATAACATACTGGAATCATGGGAAAATGCTTTATCCCAGATGAAGCAAAACTTCAATGATATTTCTATGAGACTAGCCAATGCATGAACGTTTTTTTAATTTGTAATGTATGTTGAACACTTTGATACAGATTTTCTATATATATGTATATATTTTACTTTATCATTTTGGCATTGTTATCAAAGGGGGAGTAATAATATGTATGTGTGTTTTTGAAAATTTTGTATTTTTGCATGCATTAAGGGGGACTATTGCATTAAAGGGGAATATGAGCACATGTGTAAATATGTTGTGTATGCACACTTAGCAGTATTGTATTACTCTAAAAAAATTCTAAGTGTTGCCATCAATGCTAAAGGGGGAGATTGTTGTCTTGATGATGATTGTAATGTATTCATCACTTGTTGTCATTGATGAAACACTCTCTCACACACATATGATTACATTGACTATCGATGTAACTTCATTGGTTTACACTGTTAACCGGTATGTTTAAGGTTCATCTCTAACTGGTACTCTGTGTCAACCGATATGTGCATAAGAGATAACCCATGATTACATTAAGTCGGCATCAAAATGAAAATGAAGATGAAGATGGAGATCAAGTGGAAGATTTCAGGACAACGATTCACATGTTTTGTTCCAACTGGTATTGATTGTTCTAACTGATATCGATTTTTGTGATGAGTTACCAGCACCATTTTCTTGGTGGTCATTTTTGTGATGAGTTATGTTTACTTGTCTAGATACACTGCACCTAGGAAATTGTGTTTTGATTTCCTATGGCCGACATAATATTTGAATGTCTATTTAAAGACATCTTAGTGAATCATTTCAAACATATAACTGATATAGAAGAGGAGATTATGCGAATACTAATATGCATAAATAGTGAAAGCTTTTGTTGAAGAGTGATAAGTGTTAAGATGAAGAGCAGTGTTCAATGTACTTAGAATGATCTGATCAAGAAAGTATTGTGCTACTCAGAATAGATCAAACCATTCTTGTTGTTTTCTAATCATTACAACAGAATCAAATCCCCTAATCGGGTAAGCTCTAACAAGCTTCATTGTACAAATCCTCTAACAAGGTGATCCATTAGTTTGGATTCTCAAATCCTCCAGCGAGGTTACTCCTAACAGGGTAGTACTCTTAATAGGGTATAAGCTTCTAATCAAGCTTGGGATCTCTAACAAGATTCACTCCTAGCAGAGCACTTTGTAAGACCTTAACCGGTGAGTTATCTATTACTATAGTTAGTTAACTTGTGAGTTCCATCTCACCGTGGTTTTTACCTATTTGGGTTTTCCACGTATAAATAGTTATGTTATGGTGGATGTGTTACTTTTTGTGGATATTGTTATTTCATTTTAGATAGCATGCATTTTGTTTAAATGCTTGGTTAAGTTCATCTACTAGTTAGTGTTTGAAGTAGTGTGTGTTTTGGTGTCACTGATTCAACCCCCCCTCTCAGTGCTTTTCAAGTCCATCAATAGTTGGTAGATACATGCTTCTTGTGTGAGAGTCAACTCTCACACAAGATCATCATAACTAATCCTCACAAGATCATCAAAATTGATATGTCCCAACCTTTTTGTGTGAGAGCCAACTCTCTTTCCTCTATACAAAAAAAACAATTATTTTTATTAAATTCACTGTTATGATACACATCATTATCAATCCTACTTCCTTCTATAATTAATTCACCAATATCAGTCTTCCTAATTTCACATCCCTTTGCATGAATGAGAAATTATAGCCTTTATCACGCATCTAACTCACACATAGAAGATTATGTTTCATACCTTCTACATACAAGACATCATAGGCTTTGATCTTTCCACCATCAAGACTCAAAGTACCCTTGCCAATAATTTTAACAACTGATTTGTTACCAAGAATCATGGCTTCTCCATGAAAATTTTTGAAGTTCATGAATTTTATCTTATCTCCAACCATATGACTTGAACATCTACTATCAATGATTCATAGATTTTTCTCCTTCTAAGCATGAAGTGCAGTCTATGTAATCATAGATTTTTTTGATCTCTTGTCTTTCTAACTTATTTTTTCAAAATTTCTTTGTATCACTCTTTTGATTTGTTGAGTTATTTTTAGTAAGTAGATATTTTTTAATGAAATCTTACGCAGACATCATGAATAGTGAAATGAAGCCAATGGTTAAAGAATTATCCCAATATCTTGTGGCATTTAAGACATGTGTCAAGTTTTCTATGAAATTTCTCTAATATGGCTTCAAATAAAATTTTGAGGGACTTAGAGGCCTCACATGGCCTTGAAAGTTATCAAGGGTGTGCAATTGTAGATATCCTCACAAGCTTTCCAACAACATATGACGATTAAAGATCTAACAATTGGTTTGGAAGTTATGGCTCCCAGAAGTTTGACTACCGAAAATACACTAAAATATTAGTGAAAAAGTGGTCGGTTAGTCTTTTGGTGCACCAAAATAAGGGATTTAACTTTTCAAAAAAATATAGGGTAGTTATTCTTTCTCGATAAAGAAGGTAAACGTGGGTTACAAAACATAGTTCCAATAGTACAGATTGTTGCTTTGGCTTGCAGATTATTGTAATGAGAAAGCCCATGTGGTTGGAGTATGTTATTTTTTGAATGTTGTAGTTTAATTTCATTGGGATAATAGAAAGCAATTGTTACATTTAAAAAAAAAAAGTTATATGTCATTGTTGTGTATTTGGGTTTGTAAGGGGAGTACCCTTCATCAATATCTAGCTTAGGAAGACTTTGCAAAATTACTTCTACAGTTTCTTACAATATGCCCAAAATAGTTGCACTTCTGAAAGATAATATTGATATCAAACAAAGGTGAAAAAACATTTTTGCTAGCAAAGTCATTCCTTCTTACAAGAACCCTTCTACAATTCATTTTCTTATGAACAAATTGACTGCAATTAAAATAGTAACAAAAAATGAATAATAGAACCTGATATTGTATACTTGTCCTCTTGAAACTTGTTTTCTAGATATCCTATTTTATCTATGCACTTAGTGAAACCACCATCTTCTCTCGTTAAAGTTTATGATTTCCTAGAATTGTTCTAATCTTGAATTTCCAAAGCCATTCTCTTTTGGATTCTCAGTGTTTGATTTCATTGTGATCTTATTAATCAATATCTTATTGAATCCAATACCAGATTTGAAATGTGATAATCTTTGGCTACTTATGATCTCATATAAGATCTTAGTGCTTTTTCCAAACTTAAATCTTAGTTGATTATTTTATTTCTCCAAAACCTTTCTTAATGCCACAATTTCTGCTTCGAATCTTTCATAGTCCTTATCTATTGTATGTAATATTTCTATCATAACTTCTTCTATCCTCTTCACCTATTCCACCTGGATTTTCAAATCAATGACCAACTTCTCTTCTTTCTCAAGATTCAGGGATAACTTCTTTATCTTTTAATTCTTATGTAATTATTTTCTCCAGTCTTTTGATTTCTTTGCCTACGCATAGTTCTTTCATAAGATATACCTCCTTATTTTCATTTATGGATTTCACACCTCCTACGTCACTCTTTTTAGTTTTCATATCCATGAGTATATACTTTTCACCCTGATTCCCAAAAGTACATTGATCATCTTGATTGGATGAATAACTTTTTTCATTAGTGAAGAAACTTTTATGGTTCTTTTGAAAGTTCTTCACTTTTTTAAAGGGCTTCTTCTAATTTTTTTGATCTTCATTATTAGAATCTTTGTATGGACACTTATCCATGAAAGTACTACTTCATGAAAGTAATACTTCACCGCAATTAAAACGTTTAAAAGGTAAGTTACCTTTTTATTTTTTGGAAACTCTCTGCAAGTTTTTGACAAATTTTTCTTCCTCTAGAACTGATTCATCATTAGAGTCTAGATTTGTTTGCTTCTTGGACACTTTGAATGTCATCTCTTTCCTAAAAAAAATTTCATTATCAGTCCTCATTTTGTAAGTAGACAAAAATCTATGTAACTCATCCATAGTTAGTGTGTTCAAATCTTTAGCTTGTTCAACTACAAAAAACCTTGGGGGAAGGGATCTAAGTACCTTTTCATAGTCACTACATCTTTTATCTCTTCACCAATCCTTTATTAGCATTGACTATTTCAGCAAACCACATCAAGAAAGTAGCAATGTATTCTTCTTCATTTTTAGACTCTCAAATTGACCTTGGTATGTCTAAAGCTTTTCTTGGTTGACCATGCCATCTCCTTCATAGATATTATGAAATTTATCTCATACTTCCTTTGCAATCTTGCAGTGCATTATTTTTACAAACTCAAATTTAGATTAACCACATATTATATCATTTTTTCCCTTGGCATTATTCTCACAAGCCTTCTTTCTAACTTTATCTCTTGGGGAATTATCAGAGAATTCACAATTGTCCACAACAACTTGCCAAACATCAAACCCTAGGGTCATAAAATAGGATTTCATCCTTAAACTCCAAAATGCATAATTAGATCCATCAAAAAGTGGTGGCTTTTTGAAGAAAGACCTTTTTGAGAAATTGAGTGTGCCATCTCAAATATACCTCAAGTTTTTAATCTTCTTCCAAGGAACTTATCTCTGATACCAATTGTTGAGCACATAAATATATTGATAGGGGGTGAATCAATATATGTCAATCCTCAAATTTTTTCACCATTAATTATCACTAGTAACTTCTCCAGGCATAAAAAATAGACTCAAACCCAGATCATCATTTGTAGCACTTACTAGTATTTCTTTAATCAAGAAGCAACTTATCAAATGATGAGCATGAACACACATCTACACAAATAAATACCAGATTTATGAGGAAACCTAGAAGTGAAAAAGAACAATGAGAATAGCTACTTGGATCTACTATCCAAATCTAGCCTCACAAAAATATAATAAATTTGTAATGGTGGATGGTTTGTATTTACTAACACGAAGCCTCTTGTGAAGTTTTTCCTTAGTGTATAGGTGTTGTTTAAAGTGGTGGTTGAGTGGATTGGAGATTAATTTGTCCTCATCCTACCTCCTATTAAAAAAATTGGTGGTTGGTTAATGAGTGGTGTTAGGTCCTAGTTGTTCCACTGTTTGTGGATTTCTATGTGTTGTACAAGTTTATAAGTGGGCCTTGGTGTAGATTCAAGGTTGACGATTCCCTCACCACATCCTTGTGTAGTGTTGTGAGAGAACATGATTGTGGTTTAGTGCCTTATCATCATATGGACATTATTTTCCCCTCATAATTCATCATGGTAGATTTTTGCCTTGATTGATAAGTATTTTATTGGTGCCGCGTTGCTTGTATCAATGGTGAGGTTGTTTATGTAGTTAGTGCCCTTGTGTCATTGTATTTATTCAAAACTAGTGTTCATGTCATTGTGTAAGTATGACATATTGTCATACCTCATTGTTGTTTAAAATAATTCACTCTATCAAGTTTTGCTCTAGGTGTCTTGACTTGAGGCATTACAAGCACACCTACTCCTACATCTCATGGAAACTTGCCTCACCTAAATCAATTTCTCTCTTCCACCTTGTGACACTTGTTACATGACTAGAATCCCAATCCATGCACTCATTCTAATGAGATCTTAGTTCTTTATCAACTTTACATCCTAGCCTTCTATTTTCTCTACCAAAAAATCTATAAATTGGATGTTGTTTCTTATGTTCTCATATATACAATCCTTATGCTACATACATGTTTCTCTATTTAGAATCATTCATATCCACATGCTAAATTTTATTTTTTTGATTTGTTGAGATTTGTGAGAATATTGAGTAAAGCTTTGGGTGTAGTTCTCCTTCTAGCTCAATCACAAGAGCAAGGTAATACAATATAAGTTTTCATTTTTGTGCATATGAGTTCTTGTTTTATGTTTTTTTCTCATCTTCAAAATGTGTGTACTTATAATTAATGTACTAAAATATTTGCAAATGTAAGTTTACTAAATATAATCCACCATTCTTATGTGTTGTTGACACATACTACATGATTGCTACACACTACTTTAATCTACACTATATCAGTTAATAATAATTGATCTATACATCATGTTCATATAACCTTCTATTCAATCCTCACATTAGTACAACTAGCTTTAAATTTATATCTGATAGAGAGAAAAATAAATAAACAAACCACAACTTCAACTAATGCTAAAATTTAAACCACTTGATTTCAATTCAAAACCAAACTAAAACATTAATAAATTAACTAAAATTTAAATTTAGATTCAATTATAAGATTCAAATTAAAAAGTAGATTGAACTATTATGAAAAACTAATGATAGATTTACTTGTAAATATTCTAACTTTATTTATTTGAAATTCTTAAATCTTGTTCTCCTAATGATCTATCTCTCACTTCTCACTTTATTTACAAGATGCTATCATTTGTCTTGATTTTTTTTGTTTTATTCCTAAAATAGTTATCAAGATAATATAAATTAATAAAAGAATATAAAGATAAATATATAATTTTTAGCTATTTTAAAATAAGAATGATAAACATTAAAGATTTATATTTTTTAATGGTAAAATTAATTAATAAAGAAAAAATATATATATATTTTGGTAAAAGTGGCAAAGCCATTATATATATGTATATATATAAAATTAATTACAAAAGTCTAGTTCGGACAGGCATATCGACAGGAAAGAATCACGCAAAGAAAACTTTCAGTTGTAGCCCTTGACCAAAAACTCATATAGTTGAATAACCCAATACATGATAATAGACCCAACCCCACAATGATCAGCCCACAAAATTTCAACTAAGAGCATTATATTATGCCTCAAAAACCATGAAAATGGACAATCCTCCCAAGGTGCAGAAGAAGAAGGATCACATCATCAAACGAGGAGAAGCAGATCCAATCTATCCAATTGTCCAAGCTAGACAAAATCCATAGAACACATCAAGAGTAGAAGCAAGACAAGGAGGGAGAACA
Organism: Cryptomeria japonica; assembly: GCF_030272615.1. Taxonomy (NCBI): domain Eukaryota; kingdom Viridiplantae; phylum Streptophyta; class Pinopsida; order Cupressales; family Cupressaceae; genus Cryptomeria; species Cryptomeria japonica. Next base: position 904,236,254 of record NC_081407.1, read on the forward strand.
TGGTCACAGAGCCATTGGAGCCTCAAAATTGCATCAACAAAATAGTCACCACATAGTCCGCACCTGGCTACAAAAACCAATTCTCCAATCCATCTATTAGCAAGAGACATATTGAAAGATATGAAACCACTGTGAGGGAGCAAACCATAATCAAGACTGTAAAGATATAGATCATAGCCCAAATCAAGAGAAGAGCAAGATGATGAGACCAAGAATTAATCAGCCAAAGCCCGAACCATATGAGTAACCATAGAAGAAACCATATAAACAATAAGAAAACAAGAAACCACTTTAGATATATTAAAACCTTGTTGTCCTCGATTTCAGTGCGGCCAAAATCATGAGGCAACCCTATGAAACTGGTATGTTTCGTACCTTACGACCTCCAGGAGAGCTTGATCGACTTCATCGGTTAGCTCATTTAGCTTTTCTCTTTTCATTTTTATTGTTTGCAAGTTTTTAAGATTTGCAATTTTTCCTGCAGGTCGGACTTTTCCTTCTTTTCAAAGGTAATTGCACATTGGACTTTAAAGTCTGATGTGCAAAGGTTTGGTTTTATCCCTACATATCAGACTTTAAAGTCCGACCTGGAGATAATCCTTCCTCTGCAATTTGGACTTTAAAGTCTGATTTGCAGGATGTTTGGTCAAAATTACATGTCGGACTTTAAAAATTGAACAGGTAGGAGCTAAGGGCCGAGTGGTGGATGAGTGGATTGCATGGCTGAAGTCAGAAGGGTCTCAGTCATGGACACTGAAGCTCTTAATAAAACTGAACAGGTAGAGCCAAGGGCCGAGTGGTGGATGAGTGGATTGCACATCTCAAGTCAGAAGGGTCTCAGTGTCGTTAGGATTGCACGTAGGAGCCAAGGGCCAAGCAATGGATGAGTGGATTGCACGGCTGAAGTCAGAAGGGTCTCATTGTCATGTGGTTTGGATTGCATGACTGAAGTCCGTCGGTAAGTGTTGTCAGCATGGAATTTCCCTCAATCCCAAGAAATCTATTTCTGGGGTTACCGAAGGTAAGTTACTTGGGCATATTGTTTCAAAAAAAGGTATAAAAATTGATGCTGAAAGAGTGAAAGCTATTCGTGATCTTTCCATGCCAACAAGTAAGACTTGCATATCCTATGTTGAGGTCATGTTGAGGTCATGGGGAAAGTTGTTGTCCTCGATTTAAGCACGGCCAAAATCATGAGGCAACCCTACAAAATTGGTCTATTTCATACCTTATGACCTCCAAGATAGCTTGATCGACTCCGTCGATTAGCTCATTTAGCTTTTTGCTTTTCATTTTTATTGTTTTCTAAGTTTTTAATATTTGTAGTTTTTCCTGTAGGGTTCCTTATTTTCAAAGGTAATTGCACATCAGACTTTAAAGTCTGATGTGCAAAGGTTTGGTTTTATCCTTGCAGATTGGACTTTAAAGTCTGACCTGTAGGTAATCCTTCCCCTGCAGTTCAAACTTTAAAGTCTGACATGCACTGCGTAATTGGCAATTAATGATCGCATTTATTGCTAATTTTGGAGATTATTTATTAATTTTTGGAGGTAATTTCTTCGTTCCCGTTTTGCAAATTCTGATAGTTCTGATACTTAATGTTAAGTACAGATGCCAAGCTAATAAGATGAGAGGGGGGGTGAATCATACAACCTTAATCTTCCATAAAAAACAACAGATTCAACCTCGGTAACATATACTTTAGTAATATAACCAAAACTGCTAAACATGCAAACTCAAAAGCATATAAACATCATAAAAATCATAACACCAGATTTAACGTGGAAACCTAAATAGGGAAAAACCACTGTGGGATTTCAGACCCACTAAGAAATATACTCTTCTAGAGTATGCTCGGTTAAAATAAAATCCTGTTAAAGATTACAAACACATTGCTAGTGTAAAGCGGAAAATCGAACCCTAGGTGTTCCCCCCACTCCAAGGAGAGAGAAAGGAGGTCACTAGGATTGACGGTTTTCACTTAGGAGAGACTTTACATTCAAAAGAGGGGTTGAAACTCACAAGATCCAATCCCACACAATGCAAGATTGAATTCTAGATGAGTTTCAAGAGTTGAGACAACAAGGATACCCTCTTTTGTAAGGAATGTAGATAGAATGATTGAACTAGGAATGCATGTAAAGTAAGAAAGATTCGCTTGTAGATGGAGATAGGGGCACGGGATGAAGCTACGGACCTGAAATTAGCAGTAAAATGCTGAGACAATGTTGTCCTGCAAATTTGAGCGAAAGTTGACGGGATGATGGCGCCCGGAGTGCACACGGTCCTCCGAAAAATCCGCAAAATGAAGGGGGATCTGTTCGTCTCTATGCAAGGATTCCAGATCTTCAATTACAGCCGCGTACCTGCAACCTACACACAGAAAAGAGAGGATGATTGGGGGGTTAGGGATTAGGGGTTTGCCTTTAGGTCAAACCCCAGTTTTGGAATTAACCAAGAAATGAGAATGCTATAAATGTAAGTGTTTGTAATGTAATCAAGTACTGATACCTTGTTGTAAGAATGTTTGTATTCTTACATGCGAAGGTGTAATGATGTTGTATGTTATATGTTGTAAGTGATCTCCTCTTCAATGGTTGAATCCTTGTCTTGAATGCAACATCTAGCCTTGAATGGAGACTTAGAATGCTCAATTGAAGGAATGCTTGAATGCTTGAATGTTTGAATGTTTTCCTAGCGCTTCCACCTCTTGCACTTGCTTCTTTTCTTACTTACCCTTTCTAGGAGGGGAAAAGTAGTTTATATACTTGTCAATTAGGGTTAGGAGACTGATTTTTCTGACCTCAGGCTGACCTAGGAACATTATTTTCCAAATTGCAAACTTAAAGACCCGATGCCCAACAAGAGACCGGGTGCAAAATAGGGCCAGGGACCAGGGCGTTGGGCGCCATGGTCCTGAGGGACCAGGGCGCTGAACGCCATGGTCCTGAAGGGCCAGGGACCAGGGCATTGGGTGCCATGGTCCTGAGGGACCAAGGTGCTGAGCACCATGGTCTTGAAGGACCAGGATGCTGGACGCCATGGTCCCACCTCCTGGGACAGTAGGGTGTAAGGAGGATCAGGCCAAGGTGCAGAAAGATGCAGTTTTTGATGTTGCAAGCAGGTTTCGGGGTCTCCATTTAGGTTCAACATTGCACCGCCATTGTGAAGGCCCAAATGTAGTCAAAATTGCAAGTGTCACAATTTTAGGATGCTACATTTAGCCCCCACTTTAGCGGGAGTATAAGTGTACGCCCATACTTCCGGTAAAGTACAAGGAAACAACATTGAAAAACTTTCACCATGTCAAGGAGGCAAGATACACCAAGCCCCCAGTGGACTAAGGATCTTACAACTTCGATTGACAAAGTAAAAGGGAAGATTATGAGGGAGAACCATGACTGTCAGTAGTAAGGCTCCCTCACTATGAGTCATGCAAGAAAAATACCAAAAATTTTCAAGGCAAAGCTATATTCGCCAAGAAAAATACCAAAAATTTTCAAGGCAAAGCGATTGTACAAGCCTCATCGGGGGTGATTGCTTTAAGGTAGTGATACATATAAGAAATGAGAAGAGAAAGGAGCATGTTATCACAAGGATTTAGCACCCAAGTGTGAGATAAGCCCAAGGATAATAGACACAAAACACAAAGCACGAGGTGACTTTTCTTTCCTTGGGGTCAGTATGCTATATGATAATTCATGTATATCATATGTATGTATGCATAATTGTTCTTCATTCCCCAATCAAGGAAGGTGACCTAGAAGAAGGGAACACATGTGTCTCTTGAGTCAACATGAGAGAGACCAAAAGAGATCTCAATGCTTTGCATCATCCTCGAGTAAACAACACTAGGGACAACAAATAGAAGAATGAGAATAACACATAGAAGAAGTAGCAAAAGAGATCAAGAGAGGAGGAGAGAGTCTGCTATGGTAATGAAACTAGTCTAGCACATCATCTACCCCCCGATCTTGCTGATCAATAGTTCAGAAAGGCAGGAAACACGCTAGAGGAGGAACATCCAACACAACAGATGGAGCTATCACAAGATCCAAACAAGGGCTATGTTCATGTTCCACGCCACGTTGTTCTTGTCTAGGAGCTAGGATAAGTGCTTTAGAAAATTTGTTAGATAAATGGTTATCAACATCAACATATTCATATTCACTATCAGAAGAAAGAGGAGTAACATTTTCATCTATATCATCATCAAGATTTATAAAAATAGGATCTTTAACTCACACAGGATCAAGACCATCATGCATCTTATGTTTAGGAGATTTTGGCTCAATTTTCGGCTGAGGAGAAAATGGAATAATACTAGCTGAAGGTGTTTTTGGGGATTGCAAAGTTTGAGAAGTAGCTGTGTGCGCTCTAAGACGACGCTTTCATCGGCATTCACGCGCAGAACGATTTCGTCTAGTCTTAGTAGGAAGTTGAGAAGATTGAGGAGGAGGAATGTTCTCATCCTTATCACTTAAGTGTTTAGGTTGTGGTCTCTTAGGTTGAACAATAGGAGAAGAGGAAGGTCTCTTCTCTCTATAAGAGGAAGGAGGAGGAACTACTCCATATAAAGGAGGAATATCTGGTTTAGGAAGGAGACCAAGTCCATCATGACGAGGAGGTATAGGTCTACTTTTAGAAAGTTTATTAGATATAGACATAGTCACATTCATAGGGATGGGTTGGGAATCTTCTTGAGGAAAGACATTAGTTTTATCTTTCAAAGGAAGAACTTCCTTCTCAAGAATGATAGGAATATCAAGTTTGGGTGTTCTAGGTTCACTTAGAGATAGGATCATATCTTTTTTCCACTTTTGATAAGATTTGAACAGATGATCACTTCGCGGTGGAAGAGATTGAAATTGTTTAGGCCAAAAATAATCAATAGGAACGCTAGAAGTTCTTTCAACTGGTTTAAAGAGACTATGATTGATAGTAACAACTTCACCATTATGGGGAAATTTCAAGCACTTGTGAATAGGAGAAGCAATAGCTTTCATGGAAGATAGCCAAGGATAGCCTAGCTTCACACGAAATTGTTCGGACGATGGAATAATGGCAAAGCTCACATCAAGAGATTTGTTATGGACCTCAATAGGTAATGTAATAGAACCAATTGCAGGAGAAGAAAATGCATCAAATAATTTCACAACCACATTTGTTTTGTCATAGATCACTTGATTCAATTGCAAAGTAAAAAGAAATTCTTCAGTAATGACATTAACCATACAAGAAGGATCAATAAGCACTCCACGGCAAGGTGTATTCTTGACTTTTGCAACTATATATAAAGGACCATCAGGTGCCCTGATAGTTTCACTGGAATCAAATGTGATGGAAGGTTCTTTAGGGATTTTCTGCTGTTCCACAAAGTTAATCACATTCGGAGTCATGGACACAAGACTATCAGGTGAGAAAGAGGAATCATTAGTCTCAATCACATTAGAGGTATGAGAAGGTAATGGATCAGTAAAAATCTTAAGATTTTGGTTAGGAGGAGCTACAGATGTGTTGCCTTTATCATTCACACCAGAAACAGAGATAGTATTATTATCAATCAAATCTTGAATTTTACCCTTCAAAGCAAAACATTTTTCAGTATCATGCCCAGGTTGACGATGAAATTGACAAAACGATTTGTTATCAAAATAGGGTGAATTAATCTTTGTAGGATCTATTTGCTTTATAGGAGGGAGGGTAAGCACATTTTGTTCCAATAACTTATTCATAATACTATGCACTGATTCATTCAAAGGAGTAAACTTTCTTTCTTTCTTGAAAAACTTAGAAATAGGAGGCACACCTGATGCTGCATTCACATTGTTGTTGATGATGTTTTCATTAAACTTAATGACCTCTCTGTTCGGTTTAAACTTCCCAAATGGTTGTTGACTACTATCACCCTTATCACTCGGAGCCATAGGATTTGCTTGTTCCATTTGACTCATAGTCAGTTGATAATTGTGAAGAGTTGCGCACAACTGTTGGAAAGAAGTAAACTCAGAAAACAGAAGTTTTTCTCTAATATCTTTTTGTAAATTAGAAATAAAGATTCTTTGAATATCATTGTCAAGTATTGGAAAAGAAATTTGAGCATACAAATGCTTATATCTACCAATGAAATCAGTTACTTTTTCTTTAACACCTTGTTTACAATGCATTAAATCAATCAAAGTAACTTTAGGACTTATATTGTTTTGAAATTGTTGAATAAAAGCATTTGCAAGTTGCTGGAAAGAAGTAATAGAATAGGAAGGCAACGATCAATACCATTGTAGAGCCTTATCTCTTAATGTTCTAGTAAACAGTTTTGCAAGCAACCTTTGGTCATGAGAAAAATCGGTACATATTGTTTGAAAGGTCTTAACATGTGTTAGAGGATCACCCTTACCATTATAAAGCTCCAATTGCGGATTTCAACATGCTTAGGGGGGATAGCTCAAACAATGTCAAGAGAAAGTGGGCTCGCAACATCAAATGTGGGCACACTAAACTTAGATTGATTCATAGAGGCAATTTGTTGCTGTAAAGAAGAGACAGTTTGTGCAAGATTGTTAATGGTCGCTTCAGTCGAAGAGTTCATATTAGACGTGTTAGATTGTGATGGAGGTATTATGTTATTGAAAGAAGGTATTGGTTGAGAGTAAGGTGGCGGGACACTATGATAGTTAGTCATAGGGGATGATTGCAAAAAAGGAGCACTACAAGGACGAATGGAATGGTTAAATGAATTGCCCCCTTGCATCATGTTCATTTGTGGAGATGTAATAGGGACACTCATTGAAGGAATCAATGAGGAAGTTGGATTGAATGAAGGAAGAGGGTTAATTGAAGAAGAAGGATTGCCCCCATGACTGGTGATCATAGGTGGAATGTTTTGTATTGAAGTAGTCATTACGTTTGATGTAAAAGTAGGTATACTAGCAATAGAAGTTGTCAAAGGAATAGAATGATTGTCTTGAGTAGGAGGTTGTGTATAACCTAAAGTTTCGGCACAACTCTTCATAGGCGTCACATTCGAATCCACAATGTGTGCAATACAACGCAAAATATCAATTCCATTCTTATCACTTTGAACCATACGTTTTAGACCCTTAATCAATGAAAGAGCTTCACTATCGGGGTATTCTTGAGACATCCATTGCTGAAAATCATCAAATTGGTTATCCAATTTTGAAAGTTGTTCCACAGAAACCTCATGGAGAGCTTCTTCATCATTAAGAGGATTAGAGAAATTAGCCATGTCCTCGTTAAAAAGGCCATTCAAATTAGGTTCCATCTCCTCAGTAATTAAACCCTGGAAAGACTTAATTCTAAGGCTTCGTCTAACGGGAATAGTGTAAGTAGGACTTATTGTTGTAAAACTCATGCACTAAAGAGAGAGAGAAGATTTTGAATTTAGAGGTAGCAAATTTCAATAAAATCAGCCAATCTCCTAGATTTAAGCTGTTAAATGCAATCAGGACAATCTCCCGAAATTTCAGAAAAAATGTCGGGGACCGTGGCGAACGGAGTGCACACAGTCCTCGCAACTTTTTTTGAAATTTTTAGAGATGAAAGTTATGGTGATTTTAAAGCTAATCTGAAAAAATTGAGTGATTTTATGATCTATAGACCAAATTAAAGTTGCAATCTCAAAATTGAACCCTACCAAGATTGTTGAAAAATGCAAAATTTGAATTTTGAAAAAGAGAGGGAAACTGAAATTTTGAATTTTATGATTTTAGAGGGAATACTAAAAGCAATGCAAGCTTTGAAATTTAAAAGTTGACTCAATTTCATGCAAAATTCAAATTTGAAAGCAGAAATCAAAGTTGTTGCAATTAAACACTTAATTTCAAAAGTCACAAACTGCAAGAATTTGAATAAAACACTAAAATTTCGAATGAATGCCAACACACTTTTCAGGTTTAGGACTGTAAGAAACACAATTTTAACACAAATTTAAATTTCAACAATTTTTGAATGATTATAAGCCTTAATCCAAGCAATCAATAGACCAACTTTGACTTTAATTTTGAAAGTGTTAGAATTAATGAAATCAACCAAGATTCTGGATTTTAGCAGAAAAATACAATAAGATCTAGCTCCCGAAATTTCAAAAAAAATGTCGAGGATGATGGTGCTTGGGGTGCACACGGTCCTCGCAACTTTTTTCAAAATTTTCAGGGATGAGAGATATTGTGATTTTGTTGCGGAATCCAAAGTTACAGCCAATTTGGAGGTGTTTTGATTACTGAAATCATCGGTCAAAGGTTGAATCAAGAGGGTTTTAAAAATTAGGGTTTTGACACTTAACCACTTAATTTTCAAAATTAAAGTACAAGTATGAATTGACAATTTGCAATAGAAGAGTAGATCTGAAACAAGCATTAACAATTAAACATTTCACAAGCTAATTACTAAAAAGAAAATTTAGGGTTTTTATGCCATTAACCTCTAAAACTTGCAAAAGATCAAACATGGAAATGTAATTAAGGAAGCCAATTTTTCAGATCTAACCATGAAAAATCAGAATTAGGATGTTCACGTCGGGTTCACCAAAATGTAAAGCAGAAAATCGAACCCTAGGTGTTCCCCCCACTCCAAGGAGAGAGAAAGGAGGTCACTAGGATTGACGGTTTTCACTTAGGAGAGACTTTACATTCAAAAGAGGGGTTGAAACTCACAAGATCCAATCCCACACAATGCAAGATTGAATTCTAGATGAGTTTCAAGGGTTGAGACAGCAAGGATACCCTCTTTTGTAAGGAATGTAGATAGAATGATTGAACTAGGAATGCATGTAAAGTAAGAAAGATTCGCTTGTAGACGAAGATAGGGGCACGGGATGAAGCTATGGACCTGAAATTAGCAGTAAAATGCTGAGACGATGCTGTCCTACAAATTTGAGTGAAATTTGACAGGACGATGGCGCCCGAAGTGCACACGATCCTCCGAAAAATCCGTGAAACGAAGGGGGATTTGTTCGTCTCTGCGCAAGGATTCCAGATCTTCAATTACAGCCGCGTACCTGCAACCTACACACAGAAAAGAGAGGACAATTGGGGGGTTAGGGATTAGGGGTTTGCCTTTAGGTCAAACCCCAGTTTTGGAATTAACTAAGAAATGAGAATGCTGTAAATGTAAGTGTTTGTAATGTAATCAAGTACTGATACCTTGTTGTAAGAATGTTTGTATTCTTACATGTGAAGGTGTAATGATGTTGTATGTTATATGTTGTAAGTGATCTCCTCTTCAATGGTTGAATCCTTGTCTTGAATGCAACATCTAGCCTTGAATGGAGACTTAGAATGCTCAATTGAAGGAATGCTTGAATGCTTGAATGTTTGAATGTTTGAATGTTTGAATGTTTTCCTAGCGCTTCCGCCTCTTGCACTTGCTTCTTTTCTTTCTTACCCTTTCTAGGAGGGGAAAAGTAGTTTATATACTTGTCAATTAGGGTTAGGAGACTGACTTTTCTGACCTTAGGCTGACCTAGGAACATTATTTTCCAAATTGCAAACTTAAAGACCTGATGCCCAACAAGAGACCGAGCCCAAAATAGGGCCAGGGACCAAGGCGCTGGGCGCCATGGTCCTGAAGGACCAGGGTGCTGGGCACCATGGTCCCACCTTCTGGGACAGCAGGGTGCAAGGAGGATCAGGCCAAGGTGCAGAAAGATGCAGTTTTTGATGTCGCAAGCAGGTTTCGGGGTTTCCATTCAGGTTCAACGTTGCGCCGCTATCGTGAAGACCCAAATGCAATCAAAATTGCAAGTGTCATAATTTTAGGACGCTACAGCTAGATGTGACCCGGTTAAGGGATTTCCCTCAAATCTGTTAGGATCTTCACCTTGTTAGAAGTGACCTTTTTAAAGGATTTCAAACACTCAATCAGAATGTCACCTTGCTAGAGGGTTTTACAAATAAGACTGTTAAGTCCACTCGGTTAAGAGATTTTCTGTCACTTCACAAAATAACAATAATAAAAATCTATCTGCAACTTTACATCTAAAATGCTAAAGCAGATTCTTATTTGCTCAATACAATCTAGGACTTATCTTGTCCATCTACTAGACTCTATACTATGTTAATCAAACAGGTCTTCAAGCTTCTATGCTCGGTAATTACTATGTAGCATCCTTGTGCATACACTTTCCCACATACATTGTTTATCAACAGTTCCTTATTTATAAACAATTGCTAACCACTTAATCTACTTGATCACATTTCCCATGATCAATCATAGACATAAGATCTTTAAACTTGACTAGGTTCAATGTATCCTTTGGTCTGAAAATGTTTTACCCCGCCTTGGAACTTGCATACATTTCTTGGAACTTGTGCTAGGGTATTGCGGTTCAATCTATGCTGTAGATCTTCCTGTCTATTTTCCTTTGCCATAGATTCTTTAACAAACTTCATGCACGACATACCAATCATTTAACCAGTTCCAGCTCATCAGCTTCCTTCATTAAATAATGCTTTTATTCATTCAATGCATTATGTTATTACTCAGTTGCAACTCGGTAAATACTAAACTTCACTCGGTAGACATTTTTCCTTCATTAACCGATAGCAATAACCTTAGGGTTTACCGACTAGGTTCTTTGCTCGGTAACATAGTATAGTATTAACCTTACAATTAAGAACATATGTAGGATATCAAAACAATCTAAACATCATGATCTCATCATTGTCTAACTTGGTAATAGTTGCCCATTGAAAAACTTATTCCTCCCCTTATTCATCACATTCTTTCTACGTCTTTTACCGACATCTTTATACTCACCAAATCATACTCTTTAAGATATGGCAACGTCATACTGAATTAGAAAATCAATTTCTTGACATCAATGACAAAATAATAATATTAAGATAGTAAACATCCTTAATCAATTATATCCATAATCATCAACAACCTTCTCAATATCCTTATTGAAATGCCAACAATCTCCCCCTTTGGCATTGATGGCAAAACCAATTGATTCAGATTGTTGTGATTCTAAAATGCTGAAATGCTCTCCCCCTATCATCAGTCTTCTCCCCCATACATTAGTCTTCTCCTCATTTCTTCAATCTTCTCCCCCTTTGACAACAATGCCAAAAATTAAAGAACAAAAACATAATTTCTTCCTGTATGAAGTGATTTCTTGCTGTTATGTGTCAACTTAGTCTCGGTCAGAGCATTTTGTCTTCGATTCCTATTCCCTATTATTGTTTCCTACACACCTTTAGAAAACATCCTAAAGTGTGTAAATCAACATCAACTCCTAAAAGATATTCTGTAGAGTCATCGAATTGATGCTTTCACCGAACTCGGTTAGTGAATGGAAGATAGGGGTAGGACCCCTAACTTACTTCTGAGATACTCAAAAGTGTCCCTTGGTAGTGGCTTGGTGAAGATACCTGCTATTTGTTCCTTTGTGCTAACATACTCCGACGCCACTTTCTTCTCTTGAGCTTCTTCTCTAAGATAATGATATTTGATAGAGATGTGCTTTGTCTTAGAGTGCATAGCAAGATTCTTTGAAATGTTAATGGCACTAGTATTGTCACAGAATATAGTTACTGGCTCGGTAACTTTCTCATTTATACCATCCAACATTTGTTTGATCCATGCTATATTAGTACAATTCAATGTTGCAACAACATATTCAGCTTCTGCTGTTGACTGTGAAACACATCCTTGTTTCTTGCTAAGCCAACTCACTAGTCTTTCTCCTAAAAAGAAAGCTCCTCCACTTGTGCTTTTCCTGTCATCAATGTTGACTGCCCAATCAGCATCAGTATAAAATTTTAAATCAAAATCATTTCCTTTTTGATATACTAAGCCATAATCCTCAGTGCCTTTCAAGTATTTGAAAATTCTCTTGATTGTTGTCATGTGTGTTTCCTTGGGATCTGTAGAGAATCTTGCAACTATACCTACTGCATGTGCTATGTCTAGTCTATTGTGAACAACAAATTGAAGCTTTCCAATCATGGATTGGTAAAGTGTCTCATCAACAGATGCAGATTCATCATTCTTTGATAATTTACAGTTGGTAGTCATAGGAGTACTTACTGGTTTTGAATCCTCCATTCCAAATTTCTTCAAGATTTCCTTTATGTATTTGGATTGAGTAATGAAAATCTCATCTTTCATTTGCAGTATTTGTAAACCTATAAAATACTTTATCTCACCAATTAATGACATCTCAAATTCTTTGCTCATTTCATTTCCAAAGTTCTTGCATAGAGAGTCATTTCCAGAAAATATAATATCATCAACAAATATGGCTAAGATCAGTATTCCTTTTTCATCATTCTTCATGTACATATTGTTGTTTTCACTTGTCCTTATAAAACCAATCTTGATTAAATAAGAGTGCAATCTTTCATACCATGCTCTAGGTGCTTGTTTCAAACCATATAAAGCTTTGTTCAATTTACATACCTGATCTTTATTCTTGTCTTCAACAAATCCTTCAGGTTGTTCAATAAAAACTTCTTCTTCTAATATACCATTTAGAAATGCAGATTTGACATCCATTTGATATACCTTGAAATTTTTGTAAGCAGCATATGCCAACAATGTTCTTACTCCTTCAAGTCTTGCCACAGGTGCAAAAGTCTCACCATAATCACTTCCCTCTTCTTGGGCATAACCTTTGCAAACTAGTCTTGCTTTATTTCTAATGACCTCACCTTTTTCATTCAATTTGTTTCTGAAAATCCACTTTGTACCGATTACATTTTTGTCCTTCGATCTTGGGACCAGTGTCCATGTGTCATTCTTCTTGATTTGATCAATCTCTTCTGTCATAGCATTTATCCAATCTTCACTATTAAATGCCTCTTTCACTATCCTCGGTTCAAATTCAGATATCAGACATGTGTTCTGTCTTAGTTTGTTCCTTGTCATCACTGGATCATCCTTATCTCCTATAATCTAACTTGATGCATGATGTCTTCTGACATACTTGGCTAATACAGACTCGGTAGGCTCTGTATGATCTTCTTCATCACTCGGTAACTGGATATTCTCTTCATTTTCTTCAATGGTTCTTTTGGTAAGACTTGTCAGTTGAACATAGACAAATTCATCATAATCTTCTGGTTCCTTGGAATTTCCTTCATCATTTCTTTCTGCAAATTCATCAATTTTCACATTTGTACTTTCTACTATTTTGTTAGATGATTTGATCAGACATTTAAATGCTTTGCTTGTAGAGGAATAACCTAGAAATGTTCCTTCTTCACTTTTCTGATCAAACTTTCCATTTCTGTCATCTTTGTGTACATAGCATCTACTTCCAAAGATTTTGAAGTAACTTACATTAGGTTTCTTGTCATACCATATTTCATATGGTGTCTTCAAAGTTCCTTTCTTCAATTGTACTTGGTTTAGGGTGTAAAGTGTTGTGCTTATTGCTTCTCTCCAAAATGTTTGTGGCACTTTCTTTTCAATCATCAGGGTTCTGGCACAATCCACAATAGATTTGTTTCTTCTCTCAGCTATCCCATTTTGCTGTGGAGTTCTCGGTGTAGAGACTTGTCTTTGAATACCATGATCATTGCAGAATAAGTTGAACTCATCAAATGTGAACTCACCTCCTCTATCAGATCTAAGACATTTCAGTTGTCTTGCTATTTCATTTTCAACTCTTGCCTTGTACCATTTAAACATTTGAAAAGATTCTAATTTTTCTTTTAAAAACATAACTAACATCATCCTTGAGTAATCATCCACAAATAATATGAAATATTTATCACCATAATAACTGTGAACTTTCATAGGACCACAAAGATCAGTGTGCACAAGATCTAAAATTCCCTTAGAAGTGTAGGACTTACTTGTAAAGCTTGATCTTGTCATCTTACCCATCTAGCATCCTCGGCACATAGCATTCTCAGGCTTTTCCAAACTCGGTAGACCTCTTACTCGGTGCTTCTTACTTATTTTGATCAGATTATCAAAATTTACATGACAAAACCTTTTATGCCATAACCAAGTGTCATCTATCTTTGCATACAAACACTTGTTCCAAGTTGAGTCAAGGTGAAATGTGTTACCTTTTGTTTGTGTCCCAGTAGCAGCTAACTTTCCATGCTTGTCATGAACTTTGACAATTCCTTTCTAAAATTCTATTTGGTAACCTGTGTTGTTTAGTTGTGCTACACTCAACAAATTGTATTTCAAACCTTCAACCCAATAAACATCATTGAATTTTACATTGTCAAGAAGTGTTATAGATCCTTTACCTTTTAGTGGACATGGTGCATCATTACCAAATCTTACATAGCCTCCATCATAATCTTCTAATGTAACAAATTTGTGTTTATCACCTGTCATGTGATGTGAGCATCCACTATCTATGATCCAAGAATCATTAGTATTTATGTGAGATATTAGGGCTTTTTCTTCATACCTTTCTTCATCTGATCCATCTTCAATAGCCACATAAACTACTTCCTCTGTATCAGTTTCATCTGATTTATCATCATTGGATTCCTCATCGGCTATTAGGCATGACTTTCTATCTCTTCTTCTAAAATCTTGGTGTCCCTTGTAATGATTATCTTTCTTTCTGTCATCTCGGTAATCTCTCTTTTCAGTAGATTCTTTGTCAGGACAGTTAGAAGCCATATGTCTTATCTTATCACAATTGAAACATTTCAAAGGTAGTTTTCCTTTATACTTACCTTTCCCTCTTGGTAACATTCTGGCTAATAGTGCTTCAAACTCTTCTTGCTTTCTAATCTCCTCATACAGTTTGTGTACTTCTTCCATGTTCTTGCGAAATCTTTCACTTGCTCCACAGTGATCCCCTTTAGTGTACTTACTCATTCTATCATTGTAATCATCAGATTCACCAAGATGAAAAGAACTAAATGCACATTCAACTTTATTTACCAAAGACCCACTATTATCAAAATTACTTAACTCAAATGCATGTAGCTTACCAATAGTAGCATCCAAAGAAACTGGCATATTGGGTATAGACCTCAATTCATTGATTGCAGAGACTCGGATTGCATAAGCTGGTAGAAGGGTTCTTAACAACTTACTTGTTATATCCTTTTCTTCAATAGTTCCACCTGCTCCTTTGATTTGATTGACAACCTCTTTTAGTCTTGTACTGTACTGGGTTATGTTCTCACCTTCATTCATCCTCATAGATTCAAGTTGTCCTCTTAGACTGTCCACTTTTGCTCTTTAAACATGCTCATTACCGCCATACACAGATATGAGCTTGTCCCACATTGCCTTTGCATCATTACAGCCTTCTAGATCATTAAACTCTGAGTCGGTCAATGCAGATGTTGTTTCAATCATTGCTTGGATAAGTTCTTGCTTTGCCTTTATCTCTTCCATTGTCAATGGATAGGTGCTCGATGTAATGAAATCATTCTCCAGATAATATACATCATATTCTCCAACTCCTAATAGGTGCAACTTCATCCTTTTCTGCCATGTAGAGAAACTTGACTTGTTCAGCTTCGGTGCATCCCTCTTATACATCTTTGGATTTTTGCCTCAAGTACCTTTAAACTTTTCTTCTGGAGTCCAAAGCTCTGATACCAATTGATAGTTCTGATACTTAATGTTAAGTACAAATGCCAAGCTAATAAGATGAGAGGGGGGGGTGAATCATACAACCTTAATCTTCCATAAAAACAACAGATTCAACCTCGGTAACATATACTTCATTAATATAACCAAAACTACTAAACATGCAAACTCAAAAGCATATAAACATCATAAAATTGATAACACCAGATTTAACGTCGAAACCCAAATAGGGAAAAACCACTATGGGATTTCGGACCCACTAAGAAATATACTCTTCTAAAGTATGCTCGGTTAAAAGCAAATCCTATTAAAGATTACAAACACATTGCTAGATGTGACCCGGTTAAGGGATTTCCCTCAGATCCATTAGGATCTTCACCTTGTTAGAGGTGACCTTGTTAAAGGATTTCAAACACTCAATCAGAATGTCACCTTGCTAGAGGGTTTTACAAATAAGACTGTTAAGTCCACTCTGTTAAGAGATTTTCTATCACTTCACAAAATAATAGTGATAAAAATCTATCTGCAACTTCACATCTAAAATGCTAAAGCAGATTCTTATTTGCTCAGTACAATCTAGGACTTATCTTGTCCATCTGCTTGGCTTTATACTCTGTTAATCAAACAGGTCTTCAAGCTTCTGTGCTCAGTAATTACTATGTAGCATCCCTGTGCATACACTTGCCCGCATACATTGTTTATCAACAGTTCCTTATTTACAAACAATTGCTAACTGCTTAATCTCCTTGATCACATTTCCCATGATCAATCATAGCGATCAGATCTTCAAACTTGACTAGGTTCAGTGTATCCTTCGATCTGAAAATGTTTTACCACACCTTGGAACTTGCATACATTTCTTGGCACTTGTGCTAGGGTATTGCGGTTCAATCTACGTTGTAGATCTTCCTGCCAATTTTCCTTTGCCATAGATTCTTTAACAAACTTCATGCATGGCATACCAATCATTTAACCAGTTCCAGCTCATCAGCTTCCTTCATTAAATAATGCTTTTATTCATTCAATGCATTATGTTATTACTCGGTTGCAACTCGGTAAATACTAAACTTCACTCGGTAGACATTTTGCCTTCATTAACCGATAGCAATAACCTTAGGGTTTACCGACTAGGTTCTTTGCTCGATAACATAGTATAGTATTAACCTTACAATTAACAACATATGTAGGATATCAAAACAATCTAAAGATCATGATCTCATCATTGTCTAACTTGGTAATAGTTGCCCATTGAAAAACTTATTCCTCCCCTTATTCATCACATTCTTTTTGTGTCTTTTACCGATATCTTTATACTCACCAAATCATACTCTTTAAGATATGGCAACATCATATTGAATTAGAAAATCAATTTCTTGACATCAATGACAAAATAATAATATTAAGACAGTAATATCCTTAATCAGTTATATTCATAATCATCAACAACCTTCTCAATATCCTTATTGAAATGCCAACAATCTCCCTTTGTCTGTTATAATGCCAACAAATTCTCCTCTGCGTGTACCCTCTTCCTTCCACATTTGATTTTGCTCACCGTCCTTGCAGATTTATTGGATTTCCATCATATTTTAATCTATCATGGTGGATTGAGGTAGGTATTTTGTTCTATTTTATTTGTTTCAGGATTTTTGCCCTTGCTTCATTTTTTCTTTTCTTCCCTATCTCCGTCATTTTTCCTTTGGGTTTTTCTGTTGATAAGAGGTGCTTCAGACTTTAAAGTCCGATTGATCTTCAAATCTTCTTCGCCTGCATGACGGGTTTTGAAACCCGATGTGCAGGCTATGCACGAAGATCCCTCTGCATATCAGACTTTAAAGCCCGATATGCAGGAGGGTAAACCTTGCATATTGGACTTTAAAGTTCGATATGCGAGAGGAGATTGCTCGATTGACATGCTAGGCTTTAAAACCCGACATGTCAATCGGTTTCCCTTCCCAAGCACATCGATCTTTAAAGTCCAATGTGCCGGTCTTTTCAATGATTTTTCCCAACTTGCACATCGGACTTTAAAGTCTGATGTGCTAGTGTTTTTTCTTCCCCAATTTGCACTTCAAACTTTAAAGTCTGATATGCAAGAAAAGATGTTTTATATTTGCATGTCAGACTTTAAAGTCCAATGTACAAATTTTGACTCCTAAGGTGCAGATCGAACTTTTTTCCCCGACCTACCATTTTTTACAGTTTTGCTCCCAAGCCTATTTTGAGTTTGATTTTTCGATCCGATTGATAAAATTTGATTTAATTGATGATGATAAATATCAAACGAGCTAATCCTCAGTGTTGAATGTAGTCATTTGCAAATTTCAAGGATGTCTCACGATAAATCAGAGCCTCCTTCGAGTAAGTTGGAATCTTCTCTGGGTAATAAAACATCAGCAAAGAAAATGAAGTACAAGTATGATAAGTACTTGAATTTGTACCCAGAAAGTTCAATAGATTCAAACATCAAGGAGATCAAAGATACAAAAATTTGACATGTTAGTATGTAGGAGTTTATTGATCGAGTTGAGAAAGCTCCTTCTCGCCTATCAAACCTAATCAAATCCGAGTTGCATAAATATGCTTCCTTCCCAGTTGTAGCTCATGATCCAGATTTTGTACTTGCAGTAGCGGATCACTTCGATCCGAATACAAGATAGGTTAGGGGTGCTGATCAAAATGTGATCATGACTTTGGATAGTGTCTTCTTCAACAATGTTTTCAAAGGTTCTTCAGTCGAGGAAGTAGCTGACATTTCTCAAGAAAGTGCTCAGGAGTACTATGAGAAAAATAAGGTCAAATGCAAGAAAGTGATCAATAATGTGTACCTCTTTGCTGCCAAAAATTCTACCACCTTGCAATGGCCTAAGTATTTTCATAGAAGTGACTTCAATGAGGAGTACAAAGATTTGGTCACCATGTTGGCAAGAGTGAAGAGTTTAAAGGACTCTCATTACTTTCAAAGTTGGATGTGTTATTCCATAAATATAATTAGGAAAGGGGTTGCTAGGATTGATTGGGGTGAGCAAATCAGTGATGCACTCTGTGCACAGTTGAAATAAGTCAAAGTAACATTAAAATTTTATATGACTTCTTACCTGGTTTATACAGCTGATTCCACGAGGCAATATCTAGGTTTGTCTACTAAAGGTGATAGGATATTAGTACATGTCTAGGAATACTATGATCAACTCACAATCAAGAATCAAGGTAGCCACTTTACAAGAGTCAATGATGCCTTCTTTGCTGTGTGGAAGTGCATTTTTGGTAAAAGCCTGCAGAAGAAAAGATTAATCAGAGGCTGCATATAATAGGGTATCTCATTTTGGATGCATTTTTCTTCAGTTTCTAACATT
Source organism: Cryptomeria japonica (assembly GCF_030272615.1). Lineage (NCBI taxonomy): Eukaryota > Viridiplantae > Streptophyta > Pinopsida > Cupressales > Cupressaceae > Cryptomeria > Cryptomeria japonica. The sequence goes on from NC_081407.1 coordinate 904,255,156, forward strand.
CACTTACATCTGGATCGAATGTTTCTCAGGTGAACCCTTCATTTTACCAAGGTATCCTTCTGATAAGATCATTCTCATGGAGTTGTGTTGACAACTAATCTATGTGCATGAAAAGCAATTGCAAGCACATAAGATCGGGTTGAAGTTCGTAGAATCTATTGGCAGGTACTCAGTTCTAACTAACCCCAAGGCCAAGAACATGGAGGAAGAAATGCAATGGAATACTATGAGAAGATTCAAGGCACAAAATAATTTTGATTTTTGTGGCATGAAGAACAAGCTCAAGAGGAGTTACACCCATGTCTATAGGCTTGAGGATGTATGGGAAGATTGCAAAGATGAAGAAGATATAAGAAGGATGGAATTTGGTCATCTTACCCTGGAACAGATTGAAAACTTGGATTTGGCAAAGATCCCAATGGCCATGGAAGACATTGATGACATAATAGACCCAGCCTATTATGAAAAGAAGATTGCCGACTCTCAACTTCCATCGGTGCAATGGTCAAAAAAGGAAAGTAAGTCTATCACTCAAAGAATCTCTCCTATTTTGGCAAGCACCAATGCATGGTTGTTAAAAAAGAATCTTAGAATGAAACAGTTTCCTGCTAGTTTTGGAGATGATGATAATAGTGATGGCCTAGTTGGTAAGACAGCTATGGCTGAAACAAGAACCAAGGGCAAAGCATATTCACGCGCATTATCCTCGGCCCCTACAACACAATCCAAGGGGAAAGGACCCAAAATCAGGTTTACAATTAAAGGGTCCAAAAAAGTTGAATCATCTTCAGTAGCACAGGAGACAACCACAAAGGAACCAAAACAACATACTACTATAGATACTGAAAAAGAGAAGGAGACAAAAGAAGGTGAATTTCCTCAACAAGAGGAAGCATAGGTTGAAGAAACATCACATCTTGGTGAAGTTAATGTTCCAGCCACTTCACAGGCACCAACTCATTCAGAAGTGATTATCCATTCATTCTGATTCTGATCAAGAGGAAGAGAAATTTGATGATGAGGACCTGGGCATGGGCATGACTCAGTCAAAGACTACTCAACAATTTTTCGCATTATCCAACTTTTCTAGCCTGGATGATATTCCTTCAACCACTATTGACTCTTCAATGTTGGAGTTTCCTGAAGCTATGGAGCAAGCATTCATGGAACAATAGATGATGACTTTACCTTCCACGGTGGTTATAACAAAAATTCCATCTCTAGTAAGCACTGAAGTTATTTCTACTACGACGGTTATAATAGAAATTCCACCTCTGGTTAGTACTCAAATTGTTTCCACTGCACCTTCCACTCTCTCCTCTATGGCCGTAACTGAAGAAGGGTCAACATCAACAACTGTTACTACATCAATAGGTATATCACTAGATACTTTAACATTGATATCAATAACAACATCTACAACCGCTGCAAGTTCAAGCCAGGTTGCTCCTAAAATACCAAGTGAGACTCGGCAAGAAGCAACTACTCCACCCACCAATCCAGAATTACCACCTTCGATGGAGGTAGTAGTACCTAAGAGGAAGAAACGGGTAATTTTGCCTGATGAGTTTGATTTTGAGCAGTTGGTTCTTCCAAAGCCCAAGGGAACAAAGAAGCCAAAGGTTGTTTCCTAGGTGTTAGTAGACCCGACTTCTAAAAGGAAGTATGTTGAGGTCATGGTACCATCATCAGATAAGAATAAAGATGATATACCACCTAAGGATTATATCATGCAAACTATAGAGCTTGGGGAGGAGACACATGAGAGTGTTAAGTTGGATTCTTAGATGACTTTAAAGTCTTTGTTAGAGAGACTTGACCAAGAGAGGGTTGAGAATAATGAATTAAAATAGAAATGTGAACAATTGACTAATGTTCTTCTGAAAGTTACCCAATCCTCCCAGGAAGTTGAGCCCATAGGATCCTCAATGGACACTGAAGCTCTTAATAAAATTGAATAGGTAGGAGCCAAGGGCCAAGTGGTGGATGAGTGGATTGCACAATTGAAGTCAGAAGGGTCTCATCTCCAAAGTTCAATAGTTGGGTTATTGACAGATTTTGAAGTGATCCAAAATCAGATGCAAAGTGTCAAAACTTCATTATCTCAGGAGATTGAAAATATTGAGAAGAGTACAATCCTTTGGAGCAAAATGGAGGACTTCAGAATAGACATCCTCGTTGAAAATAAAGTGGTTCCTTCAAGGGAAAAATATCTCCAAATCTTATCGCTATTGTCTTACAGGAAAGAGACAATAAGGTTGATGATAGCAGAGCTGGATCGAGAATAGAAGGAAGGTGATGATGAGATTGATCTCATTTCTGCCAAGATTGTTGACCTTCCTTATTATCTGTATGATGACAATCAAAATCTCGTTACTAGTGATGCCATCACATAAGAATTTTTTTCCTTAATGGATCACTGCACGAGATAGGACTTCTTACTTGGTGCATTCGATAAGTTACTGGAGATCCAAGTTAGTTTTGAGGTCCTTGCATCCATGTTGAAGGACGAGAAAAAGAAATATGTAGAGGTTGAGGATACGATTTCCTATGTTCGTGTGATCATAGATTCTACCCAGATGTCAAACCAAGAAGAGATGGAGGCCATCCTGACTAAGTTCGAGGAATTCCACAAATCAAACAAGGAGGAGAAAAATGAATAAAGTGTCCCTTTTTGACATTTTCTTTTCATGCAGTTGCATTGTTAGATGCTACAAGTTTTCTCGCAGCTGCACATTTTCTTTCTGCTATAGTTGTAGTCAAGTGGGACTATGCAGTTGAATTATTCAATTGTGCCCACATTTTTCTCCACTCTTCTTATATATAAGGGGGACCCTCATTTGTATATTTGGATCTTGGATTATGCTAAGCAAAACTCTGCCAAATTTTTGCCTCAACTAAGACTTTGAGCTTTTGTTGTGAAAATTTCATCAAGCAAATAAAGAAAGCGATTTTATTTGATCCCAAACTTTGTGTTGTGTTTAAAATTTTTTCTTATATGAGTTGATGTTCTTGCTTTCATGACTTATATATGTTCTTGAATTTCTTGATATAGGAAGTATTGTTAAGTGAATTAAAGAGCTCTTGAATTGTGACAGTAGACTTTGTGATCTTTGAATATTTGAGAAATTTTCTATTGTTAAGTGATTAGTAGTAGGCTTTGTATTGCTACTATTGCTTGTAGTTTTTAGGATTAAGGAATCATACTTGAGGACTTTGAGCTGCAAGTTGAATTCCTTATCATTGGGATAATTAGTTTAGTTAGTGTTATATTCAAGAAAGACTTTGTGCTTCTTGCTTATAAAATCTTGATATAGTTTGTCGGATAAATTTGTTAATTTCCTTAAGTATCAAAGTGATAGGGAAATTGTAACAAAGTGAAGGGAGAATACGTTAACTCTAAAAAAAGAGAGTTATATGCCCAACACTAACCCACCAATTTTAATTTCTTATTAATTAGAGAAGAGATTTCAAAGGGAACCTCCCCTTGATGAGAGGAGAGATTAATTTCTCAACATAGCTGTGTGTCAATCATATATTTTGTCATTGGTATGCTAGTGACAAAATATTCACCCAATAGTTTTTTGGCAACTCTACTATGGAGCGACGTGCAACCGGTATTTTCCATTTGGGTTGCAGTGCTCTTTTCATTGTAATATCCATTTTTCTATTTTTCTCGAAAATCATAATCTAGTTGATCGAAGTTACACTTGTGGGCAACGATTAGCGGGAGTTGTTGATCCTACTTTTGAGTTTTTGCAGCAACATAATTTTCCTTTTGTGACACCTCCACGAAAGCGTTCTCCTTTGTAGAGGACACGAAGTTTTCCCCCTTCTACATGGTGATCTCCCGTACCAAGTGAGGCATCAAGTTTGCAAGTCTTATTTGTTCCACTTTCAAGTCATTTTGTAATACCACCATATAATCCGTTAAGGATGACTGCTGCTGGCCCTTGGGGTACCACTTTTGGTCCATTGAACTTGACCGCACCTTCGCATGAACTTCCCAAAGGCACACGGATAAATTTACCTAAATTTTTGGGGGATGGTTCTCAACACTCGAACGAACACATTGCTGCCTTCTACATCACATGTGGAGTCCTAGTTGTTGAGCATGAAGATGTTTCAGTGAGATTGTTCATTGAGACTTTGCATGGAGCCATTGTTGATTGGTTCTATCATCCTCCAAATGCTTGTATCACAAATTGGGCAACTCTTAGAACATTGTTTGAAGCAAGTTTTAAGTCTACCGAAGACGATTACGCACTGCTGGCTCAGTTAACTCAAATAAAGAAAGAACCTCAAGAATATATGTGTGAGCTTGTAGTAAACTTCAATAGATTGCACAATCACATTCCAATTGCTTCACAACCAATTGTTGGAAATTTGAAATGCTTCTTTATCAACGCTCAATTGCCAGAGGTGAGCTTTCTTTTGCGAAGGAATCATCCTACATATTTGGCCGCTACACAACAGTTGGCTATATCGATCAAAGATGATCTTATCCTCACCATTAAGATAAGGAGAGATCATAACAAGGTTAGGAATAATCAAATTGCCGATTCATCTTTTTCTTCAACGAATTATGTTGATCCCATGATACAAAAGTTAGCAAATGAGTTGTTAGCACTTAAGAAGAAAATTTCCTCACAAGGAAATAGTTCTTATCATGATGTTCCAAGAAGGACTTATCCAAATAATGCTTCCAATTACGCCATGCATAACGAGAATAAATTACCTCCGGATCCAGAGAGGCTTGCATTGGAAGCACCACCCCAAAATTCAGCTACAGGTTATTATGAAGTTGAATAGAATGATCTTCCCCCTTTTGGTGAAGAAGATGCCAATTTGCATCAAGAAGATGATGCAGAGTTGGCTAGTGACTCTATTATTAGGTTTATGCAATATCAAGAAGATGATATGCGAGACACACGTGATGGGGATATCTTTGTAGTATTCACCCGTTCGCAAGCACAGGCAACTCAGCCACCTGTCATCGCGAAGAGTGATGATCCTATTCAAATCAAGGATTCTCAACGTTTGCCAGTTTCTATTGCTAAGTGTGGGACTCCCATACCAAATCCTGCAAAAGATAATGCTATCTCAATGCATGTCGCGAAGGATAAAAGTGTAAGTGATTCTTCAACTGCTGTCAATTTTTCTGCACATGTCAATTCTTCTACACCTGCATCGAAGACTAGTGTACCTAATATTTTAAATTCTCAAAATGAGAACTTGAATCAATATTTGAGGAATTCCTTTCAGTCATTTGATATTTTAGACCATGCTAGGAAAACCAAAATACAAATGTTTGAGGTTGAATTTTTGAGATCGAATCCAGATCAATTTGACTGTTTGGTCAAGCTTGTTAAAGAAAAAGATACTACCCCTAGTAATCTTCCCAAGTCTAACTTACTTCAAAATAACTTAGTGACTTCCCCTTCTCCTGTAGAAAAGATAGAACCATTCTATATCTCTTTGTTGATAAATGGTTATAAGCTTAGTAACTGTGTAATCGATTCTAGGGCATCTGATAATGTTATACCATCAAAATTTGCCAATGCCCTTGGCTTAACATTGACCAAAACATTTGGAAGATGTTTCTCTATGGATAACAAGCAAGTCCCCTTGATAGGTTAGATCAAGGATGCACAATTTGCTTTTGTTGCATTCCCAGAAAAGAAGATTAAGATGACAGTACTGGTAACCGATGTGTCGGCTTCCTATGGTCTATTGTTGGGAAGAAATTTCTGTAGAGATGTGGGAGGTGAGTTAAACATGGATATGACTGAGGCTAGTATTCCTGTTAAAGGAGTTATCCAAAATTTGCTTCCAGAAAAAGAATCAAAATACACTGTTGTCAAGTCTAATGATCAATGGGCACAGATTCTTTTTGAATCGTCAGGTATGGGTAATTATTTCCTGCATGTTGATGATGGTTTGGAGGTTGATACTGAGATTGAATATGCCATTCCACTCAATGAGGTTCTAGTTGATTGTGAAAGTATTTCTATGGAATCAGAAAGATCTTCAACTTCACAACAAGAAATTTTCGATTTTGATATTGTCAACATTGGTAGTCCAGATGATGTTTGGGTGCTAGAATTTGATGGCAGCTATTCTTCTACTGGATCAGGAGTCGGTGTTGTGTTAGTCTCTCCTAATGGAAATTTCTTCCCTTTCTCCTTCAAATTGTAGTTTGACCACACAAATAACACTACTGAGTATGAATCTCTTCTTTTGGGGATGAATGTTGCCCAAAGGAAGGGGATTAAAAATTTACACGCTCAAGGAGATGTTGAGTTGATAGTTTGCCAGGTTAGGAACATATATCAGACGAGGAGTGATAGGCTATGACATTATCATAATCTTGTATGGGATCTAATAGAGGCATTTGATGCTTTTGATATATTTGCGGTTTCCTATGAATTTAATGACAGGGCAAACTCATTAGCAATATCAACAACTTCTTTGGTTCCTCATAGAGATTTTTTGGGATCAACATACATTGTTGAATTGGTCTTTTGACCAAGTGTTCTTGACAACTCTGATAATAGGCTAGTGTTTAATGACGATCATCATGTAATTAATTTTTTGCAGACAGCTGACAATTTTGATGATCTATATTTTGAAGGTAGTCACTGCCCTTCAAAGGATGCAATTGAAAGTATTGATGCAGAAATGGGAGAGAAATTTCTGCAATTAAAAGGAAACAAGATCCCATAAGGTCTAGTTTCTTTAGAAAAGATTTTTGATAAACATGACCATTATGTAAAAAAGCAACAAAGATTAGTTGCATGCTCAATGGAATATGAACAAGTAAATATCAGAAATGAAGGAAATCCAAAAATGATCAACATTGGAAAGTGTTGTTGACAAGAAGGCATAAATTTGTTGCATTATTGCAGCAATATATTGAAGTCTTGGCCTACTCCTATGAAGATCTAAAGTCTTTTCGCCTCGAATAACTCCATCACGACATTCCATTAAATCTAAGTATCACGCCTTTCCGTCAGAAGCAAAGGCGGTACAACCCAAAGATCTCTGATACTATCTTTACTGAAGTTCAAAAGATGTTGAAAGCAAGGATAATCTTCCTCATTCATCATTCTTCTTCGATAGCCAATATTGTACCTGTACGTAAGAAGAATGGTGAGATTCGGATATGTGTTGATTTTTGGAATTTGAACCAGGCATCCTTAAAAGATAACTACCCTTTACCTGTCATGGATCATGTCCTACAAGTTGTTACTAGATAAGAGATGATGTCCATGTTGGACGGGTTTTCAGGTTAAAACCAAGTGGAGGTTCTTGAAAAATATCAACACAAAACTGCATTTACCACACCTTGGGGCACTTTTGCATATCACAAAATGCCTTTTGGGTTGATAAATGCATGAGCAACTTTCCAATGTGCAATGGACTTGGCCTTCCGAAGTTTCCTTGGTAAATTCATTGTAGTCTATTTGGATGACTTGATTGTTTATTCTAATAAACGTCAAGATTATTTCTATCACTTGCAACAAGTTTTGCGTAAGTGTCGTCAGCATGGAATTTCCCTTAATCTTAAGAAATCTATTTTTGGGGTTACCGAAGGTAAGTTACTTGGGCATATCGTTTCAAAAGAAGGTATAAAAATTGATGTTGAAAGAGTGAAAGCTATTCATGATCTTTCCATGCCAACAAGTAAAACATATTTACTTGCATATCGAACTTTAAAGTCCGATGTGCAAATTGGAAAAAAAAAAAACCACTAGCACATCGGACTTTAAAGTCCGATGTGCAGGTTGGGAAAAATCATTGAAAAGACTGGCACATCGGAATTTAAAGTCCGATGTGCTTGAGAAGGGCAATCAATTGACATGTTGGGTTTTAAAGCCCGACATGTCAATCGAGTAATCTCCTCTCGCATATCAGACTTTAAAGTCCAATATGCAAGGTTTACCATCCTGCATATCGGGCATTAAAGTTCGATATGTGGAGGGATCTCCATGCATTGCCTACAGATTCTGGTTTCAAAAACCGTCATGCAGGTAAGGAAGATTTGAAGAACAATCAGACTTTAAAGTCCGAAGCACCTCTAATCAACAGAAAAAACCCAAAGGAAAAACGACAGAGATAGGGAAGAAAAGAAAAAATGAAGCAAGGGCAAAAAACCCAAAATGAATAAAATAGAACAAAATACCTTCCTCAATCTGCCACGATAGATGCAAATATGATGGAAATCTGACAAATCTGCAAGGATGACGAGTAAAATCGGAGGAGGAAGGAAGAGGGCACACGTAGAGGAGAATTCACAAAACAAGAATGAAGAAATGAACTCCAAAAATTAATAAATAATCTCCAAAATTAGCAATAAATGTGATCATTAATTGCCAATTATGCAATGCATGTCAGACTTTAAAGTCTGACATGTAGGAATAAAACCCTTGCAAGTCAGAGTTTAAAGTCCGACATGCAATTTTGACCCAACAACCTACAGATTAGACTTTAAAGTCCGAATTGCAGGGGAAGGATTGCTTGTAGGTCGGACTTTAAAGTCTGATCTACAGGGATAAAACCAAACCTTTGCACATCGAACTTTAAAGTCCGATGTGCAATTACCTTTGAAAATAAGGAACCCTGCAGGTCAGACTTAAAGTCCGACTTGCAGGAGAAAATGCAAATCTTATAAACTTAGAAAACAATAAAAACGAAAAGTGAAAAGCTAAATGAGCTAACCGACAGAGTCAATCAAGCTCTCTCAGAGGTCGTAAGGTATGAAACATACCAGTTTTGTAGGTTGCCTCACGATTTTGGCTGCACTGAAATCAAGGACAACAAACCTGCAATCTCCACCAGCCAAGATTTACCCACCACCTACCAAACTGCACAACCAACATCTAAAGGAACTAGATGAAAAACCTGCCCAAGTTTCTCATCACCAAATGCATGAAAAACATGAGCTACAAATGAAAAAGAGCAACAAAAGAAGAAACCCAGAGATTAGTAATATCGCAGAGCTCATGATCTAGAAACATAAATAGGCCAAAGCACATATCTAGCCACATCGTAAGAAATAATGCCCGACATGGATGATCGACTTCCCACATGAGCCGAGAGAAATATCCAACAATATTTATAATTAAAACACAATACTCACAAGTTACGACCAACCAAGAAGATGCCGAAGCAAGACACCATGAAAACAAGCAATGTTCCAACATGATTGCAAAGGCACAACTTGGAGAAACAACAACCTATTCATAATGGCAAACAATCGCTTGCAAATGTACAACCCAAAATAGGCAAGTATGGGGAAAGAGAAGAGAGACCACCAATATAGAAACAAAAGATCCCAACTCAATGAAGTAAATGCAAATCTGCACGGCAAAATCATAAGAGAAGCAGGGCAAACAAAAGCCATTCATAACCACATAAGACACCACCCCCAATGATGAGACATACGAATGGCACCACCTCCTAATGATGACACACTCAAATGCATAGCATTAGCAAAAATGCAGCCACATAATCAATATGTGGACAACACCACCCCTAATGCAATACAAACTAGTGATCAACCTTGCAATGAGTGCCAACATAGATACATCCATATAAGGCACCACCCCTCATTGATGAGACACTCGAATGCATAGCATCAGTGAAAATGCACCCACAAAAATGAATATATGATAAACACCACCCCTAATGCAACACAAACCAAATGATCAACCTCACGAGGAGTAACAACCAAATATTCATAACAATAACAAAACCGAGTATAGAGGATGAAGATAACAAGCGCCCGTAGGAATGATGTACACATAAAGTATGCATCCTACGCAGGAGTGCAATGCTATCAAAGCATGTCAAAACCTGCAATCACCATTAAATTCAAAGAAAAGGCCCATATTGACTACCATAAAGATCTACCATTTCATAAAACTAGTCACAGGCTGCCTATCATAACAAACACCAACCCACACCAAAATATTTATCTGTTAGCCTTGAGATATAAGATCAAACAAATCATATGAAAACACCTCCCTTCACTAAGGAGGAGGGAATGTCCAAAGCATAAACATCCAAATTATTAGCTTGCTCATCAATTTCCATATTAGCTAAAAAATTTGCAACTCTATTAACCTCTCTATAGCAATGAAAAATGAATAAGAATCAAAGAACGAAAGCTACAACAAGATTCAATTTTATAGATACTGAAGATGCTAGGAGTGACTTTTCTTATTCATAACAGCTTGAAACGTAACCATATAATCACCCTCAAAAATGATATCTTTAATACCACGGGAGATTGACAAATCCAGACCAAAAGACAAAGCATGAAACTCAGCATAATTATTAGTCCCAATACCAATATCATGGCACCCAACTTTTACAATTTGGGACTTATGATAAAAAAATGACTACTCCAATTCCTACCCTACCTGGATTTCCCCTAGAAGCTCCATCATAATTTAATTTAAATTTAGCATGAGGAGGACACCATTTGGCAACTTTCCTTTTAATAATTGAGAAAATACGAGTAGCAACCGAACCATGAGAAGGAGGAGATTTGAGAGCCTGCCAAAATCTGGTAATCCAACTATCCCATTGAGAGAAGGAATTAAGGCGCTCAAGATTCTTATAAACATAAGAAATGACAACTTCTGAAATTGAAACCTCAATTTTAGTCAACACTTCCTGCAACGAAGAAGACTTCTTAAAAATTCTACTATTCCTTTCTAACCAATTGTTCCACACAATAATAGAAGGAGCCACCACCTATATACATGAATAAAAGGAAGACGGGAATAAGAGAGGCCACACCCTAAACTGAGTCAAGAGATTTGGACAAAGAGTAGAGGACCAACCAAGTTTATCAAAAAGCCAATGCCAACATTCAGATGCAAAATGACAATGCAAAAATATATGGGAGGAGGATTCCAAACAAGAGCCACATAAAACATAAGGAAAAACAACCGTAACCCCAAGCCTATCTAATCTCATGCCAGTAAGAATTATATCCTGAACTGAAAGCCATGAAAAAGCTCTAGCCTTGGGAAGACAACCAATATGCCAAAATAGCTTGGAAGGCCAGGAATGATCGTTTGAGGCAGGCACAAGAGACTTATGGCCTTCTCTAACCGAATATAAACCTGAAGTGTTCTTGGTCCATATCAATTCATCTTCAACATTAAGAAAGACCAGTGGCCTCTTCCGAGGTTCCTCCATATAAGCATTTTTTAAAGCTTGGTCTACCAAAAGAAAGTCAATTGATTTCCATCGAGCCACCGGATATGGGCCCAAGGTATCAACATAAAAATGATCAGCTACATACACACCCCATTTAGATGATAACAAGTTAATAATAGGAAACCAATCCCTCACATTTACCAAAGAAAAATGCCCATTCCACACCTCATCCCAAAACCTATCTTTCCTACCATTATGAATGACCCAAGAGAGATAAGGAAGGATAATAGATTTGCACTTAACCATAAAATTCCAAATGGAAGAACCCTTAGGAAGAGAAGAGGTAGTAAAGATGCTTTCCCTAGCACCCCTTGCCAACTACTTGGAAAACATTGGGGAGGCCCAAGAACTATTGGGTTCCTTATACAATTTCCAAACAAATTTAGCTCCTAGAGCTAGATTCTGATAGTAAAGGTCTCGAATACTAGAACCACCTAAATCCTTCGGGAGACAGACCTTATCCCAAGTGAGGAGAGGAATTTTTTTTTTACTTCCCCTATTAGCATTCCATAAAAAGATATTAGAATAGCTTGTAGCTGAATAATTGAAGCTTTTGGAAGTTTCAAAACTGACATTAAGTAAATAGGAACTGCATCCAAAACAAATTTGATTAGAAGGATCTTTCCAGATAATGTAAGCCATTTATGATTCCAGGACAAAATCCTAGAAGATACCGAAGAGATCACTCTATCCCAAAAATTACACTTCTCAGAGCCCACAAAAAAAGGGACACCAAGATATTTGCAAGGTAAATTGCCTACTTCATAACCCCAAAATTGCTACAACCTTTGCTAAACCAAGGGAGAAGTATTAAGAAAGAAAACTTTAGATTTAGCACTATTAACCTTTTGACCTGAAAAAGCAGAATAGTCAGAAATTGTTTTTGTAATGACCCTAGCTTCTGCCATAGAAGCATACCCAAATAACATAGTATCATCAGCAAAAAGGAAATGATAAAAGGACTATGGTAAATTTGCAAGATGAATTCCTTGGCAAAGGCCAGAAGATCTAGCCGACCTAATGGCATGACTAAATGCTTCAACCAAAATAATGAACAAAAAAGGAGACACAGGGTCTCCTTTCCTGACACCCTAGGAAGAAGAAAAAAAGCCACAAGGGGAACCGTTTATGAGGATCAAGAATATAGCCGAAGAAATACAAGCAAAAATCCATTTGATCCAAGATTTCCCAAAACCAAACTTACTAAGAACTAGAGTCAAAGCATTCCAATCAACCTTGTCATACACTTTCATCACATCTAATTTAAGGATCATAGCGGGAATTTTCTGAGAGACAATGGAATGAAGGATCTCATGAGCCACAATAGCTCGATCTGAAGTTTCCTTGCTAGGAAAAAAACCCCCCTATTCAACATAAATAATCGTTGGAATAAGCTTAACAAGTCTAATAGATATAGCTTTGGTGAAGATTTTATACAAAGTATTGCATAAAGCTATAGGACAAAAGCCAACAAAGGATTTGGGGTTGTCCATATTAGGAATAATGGTGATTAGAGTAGTATTCAATTCCTTAAGAATAACTCTATTCTTCCGAGATTCTTCTAGAGCTAGAAGAAGATCACTACCCACAAACTCCCAACATTTTTGAGCCTTATCTAGCCCCATAGATAAAACCACCTCCTTCACTTCATTAATCGTGAAAGGACCCATTAGCATTTTGTTATCATCATCTGAAATAATAGAAGGAATAGACTCAAACATATCATCATCCAATGAAACAGGTTCAATCGAGAGTAAAGATTTCAAAAATCTTATAGCCCCAACTACAATCGCATCCCCATCTACCAAAAGAGACCCCTTGCCATCCTGAATACAAGAGATTCTATTTCGTTGTCTCTTAAGTTTAGTAGAAGAATGGAAAAATTTAGTATTTCTATCACCTTCAGAGAGCCAGAGGTCCCTAGACTTCTGTCTCCAATAAATTTCCCCTCTAGCTAAGATTTACTCAAGCTAAGATCTAAGGGATTTGAGCTCATCAAAAGATGTGGAATTCATGCCATAACTCAAAACATACTCATTCAAATACTCAATTTCCCTCTGAATTCTACCTTTCTCAAGAAAAATGTTCTTAAAATGAGAGAAATTCCATTCTTTAATTTTTCCTTTAAAAAAGACTAATTTTTTGTGTGAGCTGAAACATTCTAAAACCTTCAAAAAAAGAAGCAGACAACCACCAATCCCTAAGAAAAGGTAAAAATGTAGGACGCCGAAGCCACATATGCTCAAATTTGAAAGGGATCTTATGTGAGGCTCTATCTTCAAGGATGGAAAATAGAATTGGAAAATGATCAGACCCCACATTAGGCAAAACTAAAGAAAAAAATCCAAAGCTAATTCTATCCAATTTTCTGAAACAAGAAAACGGTCGAGTCTTTCAGCAATTTGAGAAAAAACTTTTTGCGTGTTGGTCCAAGTAAAGGGACCATTCTGAGTCTTACAATCAATCAAACTCATATTCTGAATAAAAGAAGAAAAGTCCTCAATAATCTTACTGTTAGGCAAAATCCCTCCAGAATTCTCCTCCAAATCCGAAATGGCATTAAAATCACCACCCAATATTATCAAGCTATTCTTCAGAGGAGAAGAAATATGAATCAAATCTTCCCAAAGAGTTCTTTTCTCCAAGATACCCACGGGGCCATATACATTAAAAAGCCAAAACTTGGTGTCTGAAGATCTACTTTTAATCAAGGCTAACATCCAATTTCTAGAAGAAGCAACCAAAGACAAATCAAGATTAAAATCATTCTAGAGAAAGGCAAGCCCCCCGACGCTCCCAGAGAGGGAGAGGCACAAAATTTCCAAATCTTCCAAGCTGAAAATAGTGATTCAGCAGAGGACAAACTTAACTTAGTTTCTTGCCAGATAACAACATCAAACTTCATTAAATCCAATTGGGACTTAAGCAAGTGTCTTTTGTTAGGGGCATTTAAGCCCCTACCATTCCAAGAAATGATCCACATTGGCTTCGAGGGGAGACTGAGGTTCCCCTCTTTCCTTGAATAGACTCTTGAGAGATCTTTCCCTTATTAAATGAATTCTGCAAACTCCTCTTAATAGCAGTGGCCCTAGTTAGAGGAGGACTATTTTTTTTTCTTTCTCTTCTTGAAAGTATTATTAGGAGATGAGAGTAAAGTAGACTGAATACCAACAACAGTCTCCTGCTGGATCTTAAAAGACTTCGACTTACGACCCCGTTTTGAAGGAGAGGTGAAAGGAGATCTCAAGGGTAAAGGAGTCTGAACAATTGGAAGCTTAGCTTCAATAGCCAAAGGCACCTCAGGGTCAGAAGACATGTTATGATTAATAGCCCCCTTCTCATTTAATAATGCATCAAAAGAATTACATGAAGGAGGGACTACCAAATCATTGCTTAGAACAACAACAATCTCCTATTGAGCCTTAAAAGACTTCATCTTACGACCCCGTTTTGAAGGAGAGGTGAATGGAGATGGGAGCATAGATTCAGTAACCAGTGGCACCTCGGGGTTAGAAGGCATGTTATGATTATTAACCCCCTTCTCATTTAATAATACATCAAAAGGATTACATGAAGGAGGGATTGACAAATCTTTAGGTAAAACAGTCAGATCATTATCAATGGAATCAATCACTTTGTCAGTAGTGATCGAATCCAAAACAATATTATTCTTATTGACCAAATTTTGCCCCTGCACAATTAATTGCTCATCAGGAACAATAGCAGGAATATTTTAAATTTTATTTTATTTTATTTTTAAATGAGAATTTAAAAAAAATAAATTTATTATTATTATAAATAATCAATTAATTAATTTTTATAGATTAATTTTTAAAATAAATTATTTTAAACATTATAAAAAATAAATATTTTAGAAGGCGTTATGGTACATGAACTATTATCAAGTAAAGAAATCCACATCTCGTCTTGGTTATAATCAAGCCTTGGCATACTAATCAACAATATCTGAAAAAGATTGAAGACACATCACCTAGAATATAAATGCTTATATATCTATTCTTATGTATGTAGTTGCTAAAATAATGATCACTTTTGTTTCTTGAAAACAATATGTAAATGATATCCTTTAATGATAATGTGATGATATAAGGTGATGTGTTAGGATCAAGTTGAATTAGGCATGTAATGGGGTTTAAATTTAAAAACTATGGGCCAAGAATGCCTTGTGGTTCTAACCTATGATCAAGGTATTTTGGGTGTCATGATGTAGGACCTGGAACAAGAAGGATGAGGACTAGGTTTAGATCACTAGAGACTAGAGATCAAATTTAAAATAATGTCAACTCTTACATAATGTTCATTACTTAAATTAAAAACTAAATTATATATAAAAAAGTGATTATGTTGTTGTTGTGACCACTAAGGTTCAAAGTTTCGCTAGGCCATTGTGGTTGCAGGCTTGTGCCTTCGTTGATCTAATGTGCTCTCGGGTTTGAGTCTAAGCCTTAGCATTGTTATATGGGGACGAGGTCCCCTATTTGTGACCTCACTAGTTCATAGCTCCAAGTCAAAAGCATTTCATGTGGAGCTAGTAGACATGTTGTGCCAACATCACTAATCACATTAAAAAGTTTACTTGACATTATTAAAAAACTTTAAAAAAAGTCTACATTTTTTTAAAAATATATTAAATGTACACTTTGAATCCCACTAATGTATCAGGTAAACCAAATGACCCTCCTCCTTTTGCTCTACCTCTTGCCTCTTACTAACTTTATTTTACTCTTTTATATTCTAAATTGTTGTCCCATTTGAACTTTACAAATGTGACTATTTCCACACACCTTTTTTATGAATATATATGACACAATTTTATAAATGATAATATAACACTTATTCATAAATCAAAAACTAAATAAACACTTTTTTACTTCAACAGATTTAATAACACGTCATTGCTTTAAAAGTCACTACATATTTCATTCTCTTAAATTTAATCAATATCATAATTAAAAGTGAATTATAATTCTATTTATATATTATTTTGAATATGTATTTATTAAAATTAAACAAATCGACTTGTTTATTAAGTTTCATATTCAAATTAGATCATGGTACGTAATGATATTTCCATGATACTTCCCTTCATTTGCACACTATTTACCAAGCATATCTTACACCTATATAAAACAAATATAATTTTGAATGGTCTTTTGATAAGATGGAGGTAGTGTTTGGATGTTAGTTCTCTTTTTAATTTCTTTTAAAATAATCAATCAATTAATATTATAAAGATTAGGAAATTTATTAATTCCTTTTCATGTCAGGTTCTTCCATTATATAATGGTCATTGTATTTGTCATCTTTTGAGTTCAATTCAATGTTTAATATTTTATCAAAAAGTAATGGAAGTCTATATCAAAGTTTGTTGAAATTATTTGCTTAATCATTTTTTATTTTTTTAAAGAAATAATAATTTAATGGCAAGAGAATTCTCTTAGGGAAAACTTTCGCATCTAAATTATTTATTTGATTATAAATAATAAATCTTATTTTCATCAATTTTTGGTTGGTGGGATGAGATTTCATATGATGTATTGGTAGAGTTCTTTGAGGATAGTTGTATTTCGGTTCTCATTAATATTTTGGTTCTTCGTATGGTTTGTGATCATGAGAGTTTATGGTTTGAATGCCTATTGTTAGAATTCAATTTTTTTGCATGAATACTTATGTCTTGCTTTATCTCTGATTATTTGTTTGGCACCCTTTTCAAAGTTGATATACTTGTATGTGTTACATTAGGGGTGGTGTTGTCCACATATTGATTTTTTGGTAGCACTTTCGCTGATGCCACACATTCCAAGTGTCTTTTCATTGGAGGGTGGTGCTTTCTATGTTCTTCCTATTATGGAATTGCTTTGTGTGGCCTGTATCTTTCATGATTACTCTGTCCTCATTTTATTTGCTTCATTTGGATCGGGTTTATGAGATTGCATATTGGTGAATGATTGTTATTATGTGTGATTTCTTTCCTTCTCCAAACTATATTGCTGCAATCATTATTGTAGAATGGTTTATTTCATTATTGTTGCTTGTATCTTGGGATCAATGGTTTGTTAATTATGAATGTGCGAGTTGATTATCTCGGCTTGTGTGAGATATCGAGCATCTCTTCAAGAAATATTTTCCATGATGTCGTTTGTCATGTGGTTTGTGATATATGTTCGAGGTATATGAGTTGGTCATATTAATGTTCTTAGCATTTCATCCTTCTGTCGTTTCTTTCCTTCTGAGGTTTGTCATTTTCATGCATTCAAAGATGAGGAACTTGGGTGGGTTTGCAATCTGTTTTATTCGGATGGTTTTCATGCGTCTTGGAAGGTGGTGGATAAGTTTTGGCTAGTGGAAAATGCAGGTTTTAGGATATCTGCAGTGGTTTCTTGTTTTCCTATTGTTTGCATGGTTCTTCTTATGGTTACTCATTTGGCTTGGGCTCTTGTTGATTCTTTCGTGGTCTCAGCATCCTGATCTTCTCTTGATATGGGTTATACTTTGTATGTTCATGGTTTTGATTATGGCCTGCTCACTTACAGTGGTTTCATTTCTTTTCTTGAGATTTTTGCTAATAGATGGAATGGAAAATTGTTTTGTGTAGGCAGGGGTGGTGTGAGGATGTTCAATTTTTGCAGTTTAAAAGTTTTCACTGGTGGATGATCTTCTATTGCATTACTGTGGTGTTTCCTCACAGTCAGCTGAAGGGATGAATATGCATCTAGTTTCTTTTTATATGCCATTTATGGCAGCATCTTTTGTACTCAATAGGCTTTCTATGTAATGTGGAAGGGGTTTTTTTTTAATATGCCCTTGAGGCTTCTTGTAATGGGTAGGTAGGCCTTAAGTTTTTTTGAGAAATACTAGAAGGTTTTTTTACTGGCTCTTTCCTTCCAGTGCTCGTTGAACCAGACACCATGTAAAAATTAAAATATTAATACAATTTAGTGGTAAATCCACTTTTATCAAAAAAAAATAAAAAAATATGAATATTAAATTTTTAGTTTAAATAATTTATAAAATATTTTTTAAAAAAGAAGGAATTTGAAAAGTCATCTATTATTATAACATTTTAATATCTATTTTAATTGAAATAAAATTTAAAAATTGAAGATAAATTTTTTAATAATGTAAATTTTAATAATTATTTGATATATACATTTATTAAAATCTTTAATATTTATTTTAAAACATTCAAGAGGAATAATAGTGGGAATGAAATACATAATCTTTAATGCCCATGAGTCATTCTCCATACTCACATAGGATAGTCTATATAAGACTATACATTTAATAACACACAATATATCAACGGATGAGATCCCATTTAGTTGGAGTGCATGTATTTATGCTTATCCTAGGTTTATGACCATTATTGGCTTGACTTCTCCATTTGAATGTGTTTTCTCATATCTCATCCTAGATAAAGAAGGGGCTAACCATAGAAGACGTTTCATATTAGCAATCTATGGAGATCTCTTGTGAAAGGTGAATTGAAGGATGAAGGGTAAGTAAAAGGGTATAACCATTCGAGCTTGTTATTGAGATGATCTTCTTATTTAGCTAACTATCTATTATCTCTCTATAATGATTTGATCATTTGTCTTTTGGTTCATGGGAGAAAGGTGGTTTATTGTACCTAATCTGACCCTTGTTTTTCAAAATTGTATTTTGATGAAACAAAAACTTAATCTATTATGAGCTAAATGACATATTAGAACTTGTACACACAATATTTGAAGCGGTTTCATGACATGGTTTAAAAAAATGAAAGAATTAGAAAAGTCATATATCATTATAGTGAGAATGAAACAAATGACCTTAGATGCCCATGAGCCATTCTCCATATTCACTCACGTGGAATAGTCTATATAAGGTAATAGTTTAACGCTTAATACATTTGATGTAGGAGCATCCCCGATCTATGAGCACTCTTGCATCAACCAAAAATATTTGCTTTTAGTTTTGTTCTTGTTGTAGTTTTTGTGTTACTTTCAACATTTTTTGGTAGTTGTTCCTTTTTCATTGCGCTTCAGATTTTCGGCTTCCAAGATTGTTCTTGTTCATCATTCCAAATTTCCAGTTCATTTGGATTCTTTTTTAGCAAGTTAGTCCTTCCAGAGTGTCTGTTTCTTGGTTCCAGATCAATTTTGAGCTTATCCTCTATGTTGGGGATTTATTCTCGTGTGAAGTGATTCCTTGGATTGCAGAACAATTTGGCACCACACACGATGTCCTTAGGCCCTTGGCCAACCCTCCTTTGTGGTCCACACTTCATGTTTGTTCTTGGCAGATGAGATCTTCATGTTTTGGGGTCGATCTACTTTACACATTTCATTTTCCTTCCTTGGTAAATGTAATGTTTTGTGGTAAACCCGGATGTGTTCTGGAAGTTATATATATTGTTGTATGTGATCCTTTGAAGACAAGCGAATAGTATGATGATCTAGATTCATAAATTGTAATTCAAATACTTCTTGGAGGTTCGAATGAATTGTGTTATGGGATGTAGTTTGTAACTGGGCATGTTAGTCTGCATGTAACTGAATGTTCTGTGATGAATATATGATGATGCAGATGTCTGATTCTTCCATTTTCTATGTTTTGTGTTGTTGCTTCCATTGTGTTACTCTTGCTGCATGATCTGTATTATTCTCTTTGAGGACCCTTTGGGTCATGGTTGCATCATATGGTATTAAAGCTGGTTGTGAACCTTGAGGCATTCCTTTGGGTGAATAGATCACCGATTTGAGGCAGGCTGCTTGTGTGTTCAATAGATCGTCGATAGAGAGGCAATTGAAACTTTGTAGTCAGATCGTCGAGTTGAGGCAGTTGCACTAGAGCAAGGGAGGAGATGTCGTCGAGGAGGATGAACCTTAGGAGGGTAGAGAAGATGATGGAGGATTTCAAGAATGAGACGAGGAATGAGATCCGAAACGCATTGGCTGGTTTGCTAAGGAATACAGAATCAGAGGATGAGTATGAAGAGGCAGAAGAAGAGCTTGAGGCCGAGGAAGTGGAAGGATTGGTAGATGAGGGTGAAGAAAGATTTCTTAGAGCGGTGGCGCGCGTAAGAAAAATTCATAAAGTGGAGGTTTCTAACTTTTCGGGTTTGTTGATTTCGGAAGATCTGATAGACTGGATCAAAAAGTTGGAGGACTACTTTGAGTTTGAAGATGTTAAGGACCCGCAAAGAGTCAAGTTAGCACAGACTAAGTTGAAAGAGCATGTTGGTTTATGGTGGAAAGATTTGTAGAGAGATAGAGTGGAGAATGGTGAGATGAAAATCACACGATGGAGGCAGATGGTTGTGAGATTGAAGGCTAAATTCATTCTGGGAGACTATGAGTTGGAGTTGTTCAAAAGGTTGTTGAACTTGAAGCAAAAGGACATAAGTGTGAAGGAGTACACTGAAGAATTCTACAAGGTGATGATCAGATCTGGTCATCGAGAGATGGATAGGGAGAAGGTGGCTAGATACATAAATGGACTTTGATTTAACATCCAGGATAAGATGAGTGTGCTGAAGATTTCTACAGTTGAGGAGGCTTACTGATATGCTTTGAAGGCTAAAAATAAAGTGAAAAGGAGACAACAAAATAACCCTAGAGGAAAGGAGAGATATAAGGGGCAGGTGAATGGTAGTATAGAGAAGCAGAATGTTGAAGAAGAACCAAAATCTAAATGGAGTAAAGAACTGGAGCATAAGATTCAAAGGAAAGGGAGTGATAGTAGCAATAGAGAATTTTTAGGTAGATGTTTTAAGTGTGGAGAAACCAAACACAGATCATTTGAGTGTAAGGAAGGAATGGCAAGGAATTGCATGGCAAATGATGATCAGGAAGCTAGTGTTACCAAAGAGAATGTGTTAGAATCGGACTAGGGAGAGTCCCTTTTGTTCAGAGGAGTCTTGATGGAGTAGAACAGTGAAGATACCATACCTACTCAAAGGAAGAATCTTTTCCGTACTGTTTGCAAATTAGGTGTTAAGTGTTGTAAGGTTATTGTAGATACTGGAAGTACTAATAATTTGGTATCAGAGGAGATGGTAGTGAAGCTTGGTTTGAAGAGGCTTGATCATCCTGACCCTTACAAGGTGAGTTGGTTGCAAGATGATCATATGGTAGATGTGAAAGAGCAGTGCTTGGTAAATTTTAATAGTGGACCTTTCATGGATGAAGTCTTGTGTGACATTTTGCCTATGAGTGCTTGTCATGTTTTGTTGGGTAGACCTTGGCAATTTGATAGAGGAGCTATCTATGATTGTAGAAGGAACCTGGTCACTATTGAGAAGGATGGGAAGAAGTTCACTTTGGTTTATTTGAAGGAGAAGGAGAAGGAAGTGAAGAATTTGAGTCTTGTGAAGAATTACAGTATTGAGAAGTAGGTTCCAGAGGATACACCAGATGGTGGCATGGATTTGCGGAAGGATCTAGTGATAGGTCTGATAGCAAGGTGGTACTGGATGGCAGAAAGGTTAAGATGATGGTGGTAGATCGGATGAAATTTTGTGGTAGAAATAAATCAGAGTTGAAGAAGAAAGAGAGCATGAGTCAGAGACAGTGTGCAGGTATGAAGCAAGTAAAGGGAGATAAAGAAAAACAAAAGCTAGAAAATTTAGTTGAGGTTCCGGAAGAGGTTAGGAAGAAGTTTGTAGACAAAGAAGACATTTGGATCAGAAATGAGCATAGGATCTATATCTCGAATCCTTTTCGATGTTCATGAGTTGCCTCTCATGGAACATCTTTTTCTAACTAGGGTGTTTGATGCAGGAGCATCCCCGCATCAACCAAAAAATTTGTTATTAGTTTTGTTCTTGTTGCAGTTTTTGTGTTACTTTCAACATTTTTCGGTAGTTGTTCATTTTTCATTGCAGATCATATTTTCGGCTTCCAGGCTTGTTCTTGTTCATCATTCCAAATTTCCAGTTCATTTGGATTCTTTTCTGACAAGTTATTCCTTCTAAAGTGTTTGTTTCTTGGTTCTAGAGCAGTTTTGAGCTTCTCGTCTATGTTGGGGATTTCTTCTCGTGCGGAGCAATTCCTTGGATTGCGGAACAATTTGGCACCACATGTAATGTCCTTAGGCCCTTGGTCGACCCTCCTTTGTGGTCCACACTTCATGTTTGTTCTTGGCGGATGAGATCTTCACGTTTTGGAGCCGACCTACTTTACACGTTTCATTTTCCTTTCTTGGTAAATGTAATCTTTTGTGGCTGACTTGGATTTGTTCCAAATGGCATATATAATGTTGCATGTGATCTTTTGAAGACAAGTGAATAGTATGATGATCTAGATTCATAAATTGTAATTCGGATACTTCTTGAAGGTTTGGATGAATTGTGTTCTGGGATGTAGTTTGTAACTGGGCATGTTAGCCTACATGTAACCCGATGTTACCGAATGTTTTGTGATGAATATGTGATGATGTAGATGTTTGATTCTTCCATTTTCTATGTTTTGTTTTGTTGCTTCCGTTGTGTTACTCTTGTTGCATGATATGGATTGTTCTCTTTGAGGACCCTTCGGGTCGTGGTTGCGTCAACATTAATGTTGGGATCCCATTTAATTGGAGAGCATTTATTTATGCTTATCCTAGGTTTATGACAATTATTGGCTTGACTGCTCCATTTGCATGTGTTTGTTCAAAATATCATCCTAGGTAAAGAAGGGGCTAACCATCTATTATCAATTTATGGAGTTTGTTCACTAACTTGTGAAGGATGAAGGGTAAGTGAATGGGTAGAACCAACCAAGCTTGTTATCAAGATGATCTTCTTATTTAGTTAACTATCTATTATCTCTCTGTAATGATTGATCACATGTCTTTTGGTTTATGGGAGAAAGGTGGTTTATTGTACCTCATTTGAGCCTTGTTTTTCAAAATTGTAATTTGATAGAGCAAAAAATAAATCTATTATGAACTTAATGACAAATTAGAGCTTGTACACACAATATTGGATGAAGGTTTCATAGTTGTGTTAAAATAAGTAAAAAGAAAAAAAGTTGCATACTTTGATCAAAGTTATGAATTGTGGAAATCTGATATCATTAAAGGATACATATATGAGAATCATACCATTTAAAGGAGATATTTTCATAATACACTAGTTACTCAATACTATTGGTACCTTTGTTAACGACAATTGCCTTCAAAAGCAACTTTGATACATCTTTATGCAAAAGAATTGATGAACAAAAAGGGTATCATTTGAAATATCATGATAGAATTGAAGTTTGACATTTAATATAAAAATAATTGAAGATTTCTTAGATTTGAATTTTGCCATAACAATTTAAAATCTATTTTAGATTAGGAAAAAACTTACCTTGAACTCAAATTTAAAATAAAAAACCTAGATAAATATTTAAAACAAAAAGAAACGACAACATGTTCATGGCCATCGTACCATATAAAGAAGATATTTTCATAGTAAACTATGGTTATGTCGATAGGCATAACTCTACAATGACAAGGGGCAACAAATATGATGCAAACACATTCCACTTTTGTTTCAAAGATAATTTATTTTATTTTATTTTTATAACATTTATTGTAACATATTTTACATAAATTTTTAAAATATAGATATAGTAATTAACTGTAGGCAGACAACTTAATGACAGACGTCTCATAGAAATACTTTCAGGTATCCATCTTTTTACATTGTGCAGGTGAGACGGTATACTTTTATTGGTTTCTAAAATCAGAAATAAAGATGTTTTATCCTAAAGACAAACCAATTGCTTGAAGAGTCCAGAGGGAATGTATAAACTGAATCCCCATGGAAACAAAAGCAATATTCACAGTGAAGATCAAGCACTGCTGCACGCAACTTGATATATTCCAGATTTTATCATTTCAGAACTAAGAATGAAATATATCATGAAATTGTCTAAAACCCAATAATTTTTTTTTTAAACAGGGGAATCGGTTTTAATTTTACTTATAATCTGTGCAAAGTCTGTTAAGCTGCACTGTGTAGATAAGATTTTCTTAAACAACTTTTCTTTCTGTTTATCTTTTTAGTACTCAATTTTGTGTTACACACAGAATCTGATTTAGTTTTGGTTTTAATCTATAATCTGCACAAAGTTTTAAGCTGTCCTGTGTGGATAAGGTTTGCTGAAACAACTTTTCTTTCTGCTTTTAGTGCTCAATTTTTTGTTACACACGGAAATCTGATCTAGTTTTAGTTTTAGTCTTGAAGTTAAAATCTGTGCAAAGTTTTATGCTGTAGATGAGGATAAGATTTGCTGAAACAATATTTCTTTCTGTTCATCTTATATATTGCTCACAATTTTGCACAAATAAGATAGCGTTCAGACTCATCGTCATAAGAGGGATTATACAGAATTTTGCCAATCCACCATTAGAGGATTTTGGCCTAAAGAACAATAGCCCAATACAGAAGTGCTAGAGAACTTTACAGTGCTAAAATTTAATTAAATTTCAGAACAGGGGTCTCTGAATAAATATAGAGATCTTCTATCAGATATGTTGCAGAAATTCAAAAACAAACATTCAATTTTCTTTTTCATAGGAAGAAATCTTATCAGCATCCCAGAGAAAATAAGAACTAGATTAGGATTAAAAACACAAAAATAAACCTGGGCCAAGAATTATCAATGTCATTAACAAGATTTAGGGAATCCCAGAGTGCTTGGAATTCCAGATTTACATCTACCAGCATCAAAGCCTGCTCATTTGCTGGCCAGGAGTAGAATCACCACTAAATTTGACAAAGGTCAAGACCTAAAGAAGTATAGATTTAAGCCCTGATGAACAGGGTATAGCCTCAAAGATTAAAAAATTTAAAAAGTTCCCTTACCTTATTTATGTAGGTCAATAATCTTGAAAACGGTGATGACTATGATGCCTCTCTCTAATAATCAAGTTACCCTCACATCACTGAAAAAATTCTCTCATCACTCACAAAAAGTTCCATAAAAGCATTATCACCATATACAAGACTCAGGTGCTTCTGGGTTGTGTTGGAGAATGCAGGGGAAACAGGGGAAGCAACTCTGGTTCCCTTTTCACACTAATTGCAGAAGCCTCAAAATAAAACCCTTGCTCTTCCTCTTCCAAATATGAGGATTGATTGCCAGATGTTGGAGTAGAAGAATAACAACAACTTGGTGATGAATTAAATGGATCAGCAGGTTCAAGAGGAGTGATAGGGCTGGGAATCAGTGCTTTAGGAGTTACAGGAGATAATGAAACATCATTGTTATTACCTGTTAATCTTGTGGGCTTGTGAAGTTCATGATAGAAACTCCTCTTGGTCTCTATTTTCTTCTGAAATTGCCTTCTCTGGTGGAGTTTAAACCCTGATTTCTGAATACCCACTTCAACCCCACCCTTGATCATGTCACAAGAATCTGTTTTCACCCCTGCTCCTACTGCTGCAAGTGCACCCCCTTTTCTTGAATTTCTTGCAGGCATGGTGACAGGCATCTTTTCCCCCTCTGAAACACCAGTAAGCTTCTGCACAAGCTCCCTGAATCCATCTGAATCTGTTTCAACAAATGTGGTATATATAATAGTCTGTTTGGGAGCAGATGCCCATTCAGAATTTGCAGATCCCCACTGCTTTGAACATTCGGCCATGGCCTGTGATTTTGTCATGATCTTCACTGGTTGAGAGAATTCAAACACCCGAATTACTGCAAACAGAAAGGGAAACTCAGCCCAGATAAGCCCTACAAAGTTTAGGACACATAAACATCCGTGAATGAGTAGAATTCCTCTCTTCTCATTTTGCCCGAGTCAAAACAAATTGAATGCAGTGCTGTAATGAGATACTGACAATATTGTTGAGAGAGAATAACACTGTCAACAATACTGTTGAAAACAATGTTTAGGGAGGAAAATAGTCAAAGATGTTTGGTCGATTACCCATGTGGACTACAGTGATGTGAAGTTGAGAAGCTTCCCGTTGAATTTTTACTTCCTTCCTTGTATGTTCTGGACGCGTGGATTCAAAATCAATAATGTACGATTTTCTAAGCTTTTAACTATGGAAATATGCACTTGGGGTTTTCTCATTCATTCACTCATCTTTGCTAGCAAGATGTTAACACTAGGTTATAAGATAATCTTTTTGTATTCATCTTGGTTATCAAGGTCACAATCTAGTGAGTTGGATTGTGATCTCATTTTTGTTTAATAAGAAAATTAGCGAGGTGTGATTCTTTTTTATGTATTTTTTAATTGTATTATGTTTTAAATGAAATTATAAAATATAAATTTATATTTATATATAGATGAGTAATTTAGATTACGATAATTTATTGATATTTTGTGTGTTTATGTAAAATTAAGGTGCATTTTATTTGGAAAGAGAGGTCATAAGTTCAAATCTCACAATTAGGTATGCACTCCTCGTTTCTAGCATAATTAGATGCCTCCACAAGGAGTACGAGGTAGTCCCATATTGTTGTAAGCCATTGGTAGACCTATATACACTAATCTTTCTTTCTTTCTTTCTTTCTTTCTTTTTAGAATTGTAGTGTTTCTCATTTTTTTTATGAAAGAGATATATTTGAACTGTGTTATGTATAAGGGCTTTTAGGAACAAACAAGAAATTATATTAACGTTTATTAATAAGTATAGTAGTGAAGAGTAAGAAAACACACCTTTGGAAATATCTAGGTTGATTAGGTAAAAGAGTTACATCTAGACAAGTACTAAAAAATATGTTAAGATTGATGGAGAAGGGTAGGTGCTCTTGGCTTTTTGGGCAAAGAGGAATATTTTGTTGAAATGTTCACTTTTTATTCTTTTGGAATTTGCCATTTAGATATGCATCTATGTGGCTATGACAAAACAAAACATGAACTATGTTATGCCTAAGCTCAAAATTGTCTTTTGACTCTAGTCCTCAAATTGTGGCCTTGAACTTCTATGTGGAACTAATCCAACAAGTCATGGTAGCAAACCTTGTGCTTTTGTTCTTCATAAATCATGTGTATATTTGATTGGCTAGTGCTTATAAGTGCTATTTGGACTTGCTATCAAATGGAGGGAATATGTTACTTGCCTTGATTATAATCAAGTATGCTATATATTGATTCAATGGTATTTGGAAAAGATTGAAGATGCCCATGCAAAATACTTAGGTGTTTATCCTTATTTATGTAGATGTTGATGCAATGGTTGCTCTAGATGCCTTCTTGTGCATAATAATAAAAAGTATATGTGTCCTAATGGTTTAAATGATCTAGGGCATTGTCCTTCTATACAATACACTAGAATTTAAGTTTGAATATTTTACATGTGACTCAATGGGTAATTACTAATTAAGAGCATGTTAGATTAAACATGTTTAAATTCTAAATTTTAAATTTGAATATTGAGGCCACTCTAGTGACCTAAATCTAGTATTGTTTCCCCATGTGCTTACATCCTGGGACCAAGAATAAAAAGATTAAGGTTTAGATTTAGACCACTTGGGACTAGCGGCTCGAGATTAGTTCTAACATAGGATAAATGTCAACTCTTACATAGTAGTACTCAAATTAAGTATTAAACTAGTAAATAAGAGACAAAAGTCGAAGAAAGTCCAAAATGAGTAGGAAAAAGTGGTATGCTGCATTTTCATATCTACAAATAAATCAGTAAGAAAAACTATTGAGCATATTGTTCATGTAAAGGACCCAAATTTATGAATTTAAACATATTTAAAAATAATAAAAACAGTGATAACAATGAAGTTAGTACAAGGGTGGGATAATCTTAATGGTGGTACATTGATTCTCATTGAAATTCAAGAAAGTGGGATAATCTATGTAAGTTGAGAATCATTATAATAAGTGACTTTAACCCCATATAAAAAAATAGATTATTATTTATATTAAAACCAATAAAATTGAAAGTAAAAATATTATTCAAAATTATAACATTTTTTTTAGTGGACAAACATTTGACATTTTTAAAAAAAAATTTATTAGCATGGGATGTACAAATTATCAATCTCCTTAAATTTAGTGTAAGGATTGATAGCTATGCATTCTATAAAATTTGTTGAGGACTTGAATATGACCTCATCGCTTGGTGGACTCTTTGTGAGATAAACATTCCAACCAATAGATTAATGGCCACTTTGATCAATTAATTTAATTTAAAAAATTTAAATGCAAAACAATATAAATCCTAAATTTTTTATTTTAAATCTTTTTTTATATATTAATAAAATAAAATAAAATAAAATGTATAATTTTAACCAATAAAATATAAACTCATACATTGAATTGTATATAATAATTTATCATACTATTAACCTATTTATATTTTTTCATTATCAATTAAAAAGAGTTCATAAACGTCCAAGGGGTTGAGCTTAACTGGTTAAAACACTGGGTTCTCACTATGGAGACCCAAGTTCAATTCCCAATAGGGACATCTAAAAAAGTAGAATTCTAAGATGTGACTCTTGGCCTTCCATAAAAATGGGGAAGGTCTAGGGTCAATCTAATAAAACATAATAATAATAATAATAATTCAAAATATTGCGGCTTCGGCCTATTACCTACCAAAAAAAAAAAAAAAGAGTTCATAAACAATAGAATAATAAAGTTATTTTTAGGTAATACAACTTCAAATTCATATTTTGTTTAACACTTTAATCAACACCTATACCTATGCCATAAAAAAATAAAGCTCAAGGAAAACGAAGATAGAAAATATTCTTTAGAGACTCTTTGATTTCTTTTCTTTCAATTGTTTTTAGGAATCTCATGCTATTGTAAAACTTTTGGCAACTAGGAAATTGTTTAGCCAAATGATGCATAATCATTGACAATGTTGTTGAAAGGTGGGAATCTAGAAATTCAAGCCCCTAAGGTGTAATGATATGCAATACTTGAGGGTTATGAACCTATTTGCTAAAGGAGAAAGTTAAATTGTGGGTTGGTCTATGTATAGGTGAACCATTAAATGATCTCAATTTTGTTTGTTAAAGTGATAAACAGTGTAGAGGTCCTCATTTATTCTATTAGGATCATTTAGGATCATATAGGTTATGTCTCTATATTTATGTGTTAAGAAAATCTTATAAAAATTTAATTTATAGATATTAAATATAATTATACTTATATTTGTAAAGCTAAGAAATTCATTTTAATCTTTTTTACTGTAGGAAATTAAAGATGGTTACAAAGTTTCAAGTTTTGAAAAATTTAAAAGGTGGTTGAACAAAACTGAAAAAATAAGTTGTATTATAATGTAGTGTCGTTAATTGTAATCCTTTATAATTTCACACTTCTTTTTGGGCCCTTGTCTTATGTGTCCTCTCCTATCTCTTTCAAAGACTATTCTAGCTCATGTATTAGACTGGGTAAGTGCACCAAACTGTTAGACAAAAAGTGGGATATAAGTGGCCACCTTTTTTTTCTTTTTTGAAATCAACCAAACTTGAACTTGGATGAGTAATTTGAGACTTATGCACTCCAAAATTGAAGAAACCAAAAGAACGTGAATTGAATTACTATAAATCTAGTTTCTAAAATACTTCTTTAAAAAAAAAATGGATAAGATTAAGAGGGTCAAATGCTTTATGCACACAAAAGTATTCTTGTTTTTTTCAACAAAACATAACATAGTATCCAGTGTATGCCCCCTCATCTTTTTAGATGCATTTAGAATTTGAAAAACCCATTGGTAGGAATATAGTTAAGAGTGAGCACTAAAAGTTGTGTATTTTTTGTTGAGTATTTTTTTAATGATTTTTCAAAGTCGACACATCATGAAAATCAGATTATCGAGCATGCACGTCAAAAAAGATTGAAAATGTAATTTTGTTTTTGAATGTGTAAAGAATGAATTGTAGAATAATAATATATAATTTATTCCAAATTTGGACAAGTAGATCAAAAGTTATTTAAAAAATGACACACATGTCTCTGATAACTATAGAGACACTGGTAAAAGTAAATAAAAATAAATAGGTCAATGTCGTTCAAATCTGAAAAAAAAATATAACAAGCCCAAACATGTACGTGTTAATAACATGTATGTGTTATTTGAATTATAAACACATATGCATTTTTATTTAGCAAAACACATATAATATTTTCTTTTTGTCTTTTATTTTTCTTATACTTTAAGTTATATTTTATGTATATATTGGCGGGATGTTTGAGAATGGTTTCAAATCTCTAGGAGTCATGATGCAAATTCTAGATTTTAGGAGATCTTATAATTTTTTAGACATTCAAATTTTAGTAATCAACGGACTCCTATCATCATCCTCTTGCTATCTCTCTATATAAAAAAGAAACCATATATAAAAAAGTAGGTTTGCAAATTATATTTCAAAATGGGAAGCCACATGCTAGAGATTTATTCATGTAAATAAAAAAGACTTGGCCAAAACCCTTTAAACCTACTAATCAAACTCTTCTCTACAAAAAAGGATTCATTTTTAGCTACTTTTTCTTTAACTTCAACTCCAAATTCTATAGTCAAGGATGTATTGGCACACAATAGAGGTTGAACTATTTGGGAGAAACCAATAATACTATTCAACAAAGCTAGTTTTTCCCACAAGCGCCAAATATATATGACTTCCCTAGATAAAAAATGGTGATGTTTGTTGGTGTGGAAAGAAGCCACAAGTGCAAATGCCATGTGAAAGAGATGTTGCAAATATAAATTCTAAGAAATGTCATGTGTTAGTTGAGCTTGGGCAGAACAAAAAACCCTAGCCTCTCAAGTTTTTAGTAGCAAAGACATTATTCAACAATTTAACCATCACACTATGTTAATACTAATATTTGCTAAAATGCCCCCAATATATTTTTACGATTTTATTAAATTAATAAAAGCGTTAAACATTAATTCATTTGTAATATTAATGTTTCATTACTTTATATATATCTATAAAAATATACATATAATTAAAATTAATAAAATTATAATTTTCAATTTAATATATTTTAAATTTGATGAATTTATAAAATCTTTAAAGTATATGTTGTATCTTTTCTTAAGTTTTTGAATTTTTTATTTATTATGTTAATTTTATTTAAATTAAAGATTTAGTATGAAAACATTAAATCATGTTGTTTAAATAGTTTGAAAACCTCATTATAAATTTGAATAAGATACAAGATTTTAAGTCATATCTAAGCAATTTAGAACCGTATTTTTAGCAATATATGATTTGAAAGAAAAAATAGTTTCTCAAAATTTGTATGAGCCAAATCTTTTGATTTGAACTTTTGTATAAAAAGAAAGGTTGTTTAATAATCCATAATGTTGTGTGTTCTATTTTGGATCTATAAATGACTTATCTACACTGACTTCATGCTCTTAATATTTAAGAGACACCTAATTAAAAAGAAAAAATCAAACAAATAAATGTGCTCATCTTCCAACCAATCAACTAAACCTCTCATC
Source organism: Cryptomeria japonica (assembly GCF_030272615.1). Lineage (NCBI taxonomy): Eukaryota > Viridiplantae > Streptophyta > Pinopsida > Cupressales > Cupressaceae > Cryptomeria > Cryptomeria japonica. The sequence goes on from NC_081407.1 coordinate 904,286,807, forward strand.
TAGAGGCCCCACCAACCATTAAAATAATTTTATAAGTCCTACAAACCATTGGAATGTTTCTATCCTATGTCATAAAGACACTATATAATACTAATTTTATCAAATAAAAGTCTTGGGACTACATTTTGATGGCAATGGCTAAGTAGGGGACAAAATGGCCCGCCCCATGCCATGCCATGTGATGAGCCCATGCGATGACGTGACCGCCCGTCCAATCAAACCTTCCGTGCCATCTCCAGTCCTTTTGAACATTTTTTAATTTTTTTTTGACAAGTCCGTGGGGGTGGGGGGATTTTTTTTTTTAAAGTATGATTATATTTTTAAATTGAAATAATTTATTTTAATTTATTTATAATTTTTTATTTTAATTTTATTTATAATTTTTATAATAAGTATGACATCTTCTAAAGTTCAATATTTACTTAGTATATTTTCTTTGAATGTTTTTAAGTTTTTATAGTTTGAATTAACTTTACTTATTGCTCAAATTTACAAAATAAAATGTATATAAATTACACACAAGTAAAAAAATTAAATTCAAACTATGTAAATATTGTTTCTAGATTGACAATTTAAAATATATTTATTCAAAATTTCATTTGATAGGTGTATTTTAGATTAATGTTTAATACTGCATATCAAAAAAAATTGTATCTAGATTGACAATTTAAAATATATTTATTCAAAATTTCATTTGATAGGTGTATTTTAGATTAATGTTTAATATCTCATATCAAAAAAAATTGTTAAAATATTTGATTAAATTTATTTATTATTAGATTAAATAATAATAATAATAAACATATAAAGAAAATATACTAAATAAATTTTATTAATTAAATTATAAAAAATTAAATAAATAAACAATTAATAAAACTTAAAAACATTATAACTTAATAATGTAGGTTAAAAAGATTAAAAATTAATAATAAAACTTAATAAACTTAATAATTTAAAACATTTTTAACTCAAAATTAAATATTATAATTGACTATTAATTTATTTTATTTATTATTTCACAAATATTGCTTAAAAAATCGAAAAAATATAATAAATAAAAAATTATGAAAAAATATTTAAATAAATTATTTCAATTTTAAAAAATATAATCAAACATAAAAAAAAACAATAACTTATTATTTAAAAACTTTAAATAAATTATTAATTATTAATTATTATTTTACAAATATAACTAAAAAATAAAAAATTATAAAAACATATTAAAATAAATTATTTCAATTTAAAAAATATAATCATACATTTAAAAAAAAACTTAAAAGTAAATTGATTATAGGAAAGTATTTTTTTTTACATTTAAAATATAATCATACTTTTAAAAAAAAAATTCCCCAACCCTCACGGACTTGTCAAAAAAATATGAAAAAATGTCCGAAAAGGACTGGAGATGGCACGAGGGGTTTGATTGGATGGGGCGGTCACGTCATCGCATGGGGGCATGGCATGGCGCGGGCCGTTTTGTCCGCTGCGTAGCCATTGCCCATTTTGATTGGTTGGTTGACAATTGCTTTCAGATCACACCACCAATAGATCTGCAACAAGTTTATGTTTTTATTGGTTTCTTGAAGAAAATCCTTAGTTTGAATAGAGAGATCATCATATGGGTGGGATCTAAAACTCAACCAAAATGATTGGTATAACAAAGAAATCCATATGCAGAATTATTCACATCAAGACAAACCACCCATCATAATTGTCTGCATTGCATCTCACTTTAATGTATAGGTCTTCTACTTTGTCAATAGTGTTAGGCAATCTCATACTCTAAACATCATTTTCTGCCTCTGTCAAGACATCAATCAGAGGAGCTATCTTGAGACTTATTGCTTCTCTTAACTTTCCAACCTCCCCTTTTATGTGTTCTCTTTGATCTAGTAGTTGCTTTAGTTGGGAGTGCAAGTCCTCCACTTGTGTCCTGATGGCACCATCCTTGTCCTTCAAGGGACCATACTTTTTTGCCAATTGAGTTCTCTGTGACTCAATAGAGTCACTCTTATCCTTTATGTTCTTAGTAGTGCCTAGTCATTTCAAACAAAAATGATACAAAACAGTGGATTCCTCCAAAAATGATACAAAATAGTGGCTTCCACCAAAAGTTGACATCGATGACAACATATTAGCACCTATTGCCAACAACTTATTACTTGATCTTTCTTTATGTACAAGGGTTTGGACCCTTTCAAAATCCCCACTTTTCTTATTAAAAACATTTGCTAAAATGCCCAATATACTTTTACAACTAAATTAAATTAATAAAAGTTTTAAACATTAATTCTTTTGAAATATTAATACTTCATAACTTTAAATATATCAACAAAAAATATGTATAATTAAAATTAATAAAATTATAAACTTCAATTAAATATATTAAAAATCAATAATAATTTAATATATTTTAAATTCAATGAATTTATAAAATCTTTAAAGACTATGTTATATCTTTTTTGAAGATTTTGAATTTTCTACTTAATATTATAATTTCTAAATTTTAAAGATTTAGTGTTGAAACATTAAATCACAATGTTTAAATAGTTTGAAAACCTAACTTTAAAATTTGAATAGGGTACGAGATCTTAAGTTATATCTAAGCAATTTAGAACCATATCTTTTACGTATATATGATTTGAAAGGAAAAACAGTTTTAAAAAATCTATATGACTTAGATTATTTGATTTGAACTTTTGTATAAAAAGAAAGGTTGTCTCTAGTCCACGATGTTGTGCAATCTACTTTAGATCTATAAACAACTTATCTGTAATGACCTTGTACTGCTAATACACAAAACAAAACCTAATTATATTTTTTTAAAATATACCCATCTCCCAACCAATCATCCATAACCAATCGTCCATTGACCCTACCAACCATTAAACCCATCTCCCAACCAATCATCTATGCCCTATGCCCTTCCAACCATTAAAATGTTTCTATAGGTCCTACCAACCATTGAAATGTTTCAATCCTATGTCATAGAGACCCTATATAATACCATTTTTATCAAACAAAAGTCTAAGGTCTCCATTTTGATTGGTTGGTTGGTCATTGCTTTCAAATCACACCACCAATTAGATCAATCCCTCAACAATTTCAGCTTTTGATTGGCTCCTTAGTTTCTATGGAAAGATCATCATATGGGCAGGCTCTAAAACTCAGCCAAAATGCTTGGTGTAGCAGAGGAATCCATGTGCAAGGAGACTGCAATTCTTCACATGAAGACAAACCGCCCATCATAATGAAGTGTGATAATGATATAACCATTTGTGACAAATACAAGTTGCTGGTTTTATGCTTCATAACTTGTGATTTGTCTTTTTCATTCATGGTTGAAAATTTGTAAGTTTTGCAGAGTTGGGCCTGAATTTAAGACATTAAGACAGGCCACCTACAATTAGAGACGTGACACAGTCCTCTGTTCATGCTCACCAATCAATATGAACTTTTTTTTCTAAAGGTGCTCAAGTAACTGTTGCATGGACGGTTTACAAGCATTCCAAGATCTTTGGAGCTAACTTGGACCTTACATTTAATAGAAATGATTCAAAAGGTGGAGGCAGATGATTAGAAGCATTGAAGATGGTGTGGGAAACATATAATGGGTTTTTGAGTTTTTGTGTGCTGCTTTTAGATTTAGATTTTATAGTTGAAAAGTGTATGTTTCACGGTTTTGTTTTTGAATTTTGGAGTCAAAAAGTGTAATGCTTTGTGCTTTTTCTTTATTGCACTTTCTATGTGTTTATACTTTTGAAGGGCCTTTTTGGAACCAGTTATTTTAAGTGGTGTGGAGTTTTTCAACGGTTTTAGGTTTGTATATTGGATTTTTATTTAGAGATGTTATTTTATATCATTTTAATCATGAGGAGGTATTGGTAGATCATTATGGATTAGTAGAATTTTGTATTGAGGTCAACACATTTTCATTTTCATTTTTTTTTTTTTTAATTTTGATTTAGATTAATCTTGAGTTTTGAACATCATCAAAGTCATCAAATATTCTTTCTTCTTTATATACAGTAGGCTTGAAATAATACTATTTAGTGCCACATTTTGTTAGAAAAATTCTACAACAAACAAAATTGTGCACAAAAGAATACATATAAGTGAAATCTCATCTCAACATTTAGAAAGCTTAGGTTTCATTCATCATGAGCCTTTAATCACTAATTTAATACTTATTTGCAATTTTTAGCTCTTTTCCACAACGTCTCAATGCCAATTTCCACAACACATTGAATTCTAGGTTAACCGTAATCCCATCTTGATCATTTCAATATATTTTATCTCAAGGTTACTCATTTTCTTAATGCTTAATTAGTCAAACTAAATTAAATTAATTTAGGATGTAAACATTAGGATAGAGTACCTAAATGAATTGGAGGGTTTATTTAATTTCCTAGGGTGAGGATATTAAGGATGTTAAATTGGGTGTAGAAAAGTGGGACATTTGCACAATGCTTATGTATAACTTTTCATGTATATATATTTTTAGATCTCTCTCTCTCTCTCTCTCTCTCTCTCTCTCTCTCTCTCTCTCTCTCTCTCTCTCTCTCTCTCTCTCTCTCTCTCTCTCTCTCTCTCTCTCTCTCTCTCTCTCTCTCTCTCTCTCTCTCTCACACACACACACACACACACACACACACACACACCAAATAAAATAAAATAGAAATATACATATCTTTTTTCTTTGTTATAACAAGTCTGTGTATAAAAAATCACTGTCTAATTAAGCACATACAATAACACCCAAAAGTGGAGGTGGAAGATTACTATGAGGATGGGGATGAACCCACCTAGAGGGTCCTTGATAATAAAAGGCACATGCATTCCCTAACTAGGCAATGGAACAAAATAGGATCAATGCCATCACAACACTAGCTTAGAGAAGACAAATTAGAAGATGCAACAATATTGCCATGTGAAAAAGGAGTCCTACCTCTTTGCTGAAAAAGAGGGGGGAAGAAATAATGAAAAAGAGGGGGGAAGAAATAATTACCAGTTATTTGATAAAAAAATTAGTTTGGGACCAAATGTGGTAGGTGGATAGTCCCACAATAGTGGTTCCCACTTTTTGACCTTAGTGGAACATTGAAATCAATATTTTAAGCTAAAATTTTACTTTCTATCACTTATAACAAACAAATTGTGAATAATTTGAAGATAATATTTCCTAGAGACTTTTGAGATTTTATATGTAGATTCTAAATACATATAATTAATTTTAAATTTACAAAAAGTCTCATTTTCAATATTCTCTTAATAACTTATTTTTTTATGCTTTATAGTATTTTTAATATGATTTTATTTCATAACTCAACTTTCTATATAGAAAGAAGATAAATTCATAACATTTCAACATAGATCATTAACACTAATATCCAATGCACACATATTATTTCATAATATTTTGTTGTATACTTTATTATTATTATTTTTAATTCAAATTAATTATATTTAAGAGTAATTTTATTCCATAAAGTATAACATTTTTTGTGTGTATCTATTTTGTTTGCTAAAATGAGGACACCAATGTAGAGTATACACATATTTTAATATATTTTTCTACATATTTTATTTTTCTACATGCATCAAATAGAAACCTTTATGTTAGGTGAAAACTGATGTAGATCAAAGGCCAAGACCTCCAAGGAGTGTTAATCTTTGTGGCCCCTTACACAAATCCTTTAATTTATTTGAAATAAATTGGACACTTATGGACAATAAAATGAATCCACAATTTTATTTCAATGAACTCTGAAAATATGCTTATAAAATTATGACAAACTACTCTTTGAAAATAATTTTGATGCAACAAATAAATACATTTTCTTCTAAAAACTTGTATAATGAAATCTCCCACATTCATATATAAGAATACATGTTCATTAAATTTTTCCTACAAATAAGACTATGCTAAAAATCAAACCAAAATCTCTAGGAACCCTTAAAGTCCCACATTTTACAACTAGTTGTAGGCAACATTAAAACAAATATACTTTCTCAAACTTTACAATTTCTGAACAACCTCAATCCATTCACTACAAATCTAAACCAAGACTGTAACTACAAAGGTAACTAGGGACAAATGTCAAAGACATTCTAATAAACACTCAAGTAGCTTATAATATTGTATGTGAAATGATTCCTCTCAAAAAATATGATTTCTTGTAGTTCATTTTAATATATGGTGCAATGCAAGATACCAAATCGAGTAAAGATTTTATGTCTCGAAATTGGGAAAAATACTTTAAGTAATATGTACTTATAGAATGAGAACAAAAAATACACCATTATGTAGAGATAAAAAAACTTAATTTAAAAAAAAAAACATTTAGAAAAGAGCTCGTATGTTAAAGTTAAGAGTATTTTAACTTTGAAAACACATGATTAAATAGTAATTTTTATTAAAAAATTAAAAAATAGGAGAATCCAATCTAGATAAAAGCTATACCATTCTAAGGATGTGAAAATCTACTCTACTTCAAAATAAAATTATCAAATAATACCTATACATGGGAAAATTTTGGTCTATCAAAGTTGGCCTCCTTGACTAGAAAGTATAATGGAGAGAGAGATAGGGGGCCTCATGCTAGGTTGTTGGCAAACTATTGATAATATAGTAGTGCCACTAGTGGTGGTAACAACCAACTTGAGTGTGGGTGGTGTTATGGTGGTTGCTAGTTGGAGAGTCACATGGACAACTACCTAGTGAAGGTTAGGTAACAATTGAGTGGTAGATTCTAGTGGCATTATGTTGGAAGATTAAAAGTGGGTTGGTGGAAGCCTTTGAGGGGTCTGTCTAGGCTAAACCCCTACTTGAAATGAATTATCCTTTAGGGACCATGAGAAGCCCATTTGGGTAACTTTGACCTTTAAGTAAAAATTGAAAATTTTACAAAGACCTACACATAATGCGAACCTTTATGGTTGCATGGCTAAGAGAGTTATAATTTATCTCTAATACACCTACACCCAACTTTGACATTAACAAATTTTGTCAACACATAGCTTTTAACATCCTCAAGACATCTATGCCGGTTTCAACACACTAATTTACTTACAAGTAACGAAAACTATAGGGTGGAATAAAAATTGTCAATTTCTACTTGAAAGGTGGCTAGCCTCAAGAGTCCTTATAAAAAAAAAATTAAATAATACAAATTATTAACCAAAACCCCTTAATTGGAGAGTTCTTTGGTTGGTCTATTCAAATGGCTACATAAATTTTCAAATGATTAGTATGAAAAAGAAGCTTAGTACAAATGAAATACTAATATCCATTGAAATTTTTTAATTTCATTTAAAATCATAATTATGCAAAAGGAAGATAAATATTTATATACAAAATTAATTTAATTTATTACCTATTAAGATCTGAAATTTATAATTAAAATTCTAAACAAAAACTATGTATGAAAATTAAAAAAGAGGAAGGTATAAAGAAAAATAAAAATAAAATACAAAATTTTCATCAATTCTCGTACACATAATTCTACAAATGGATATTTTCAATTCAAAACCAATATCTCCTAAACCTTTTACTTGTAACCTAAACATGAGATAGTGTGATATTTGAATGTAAATTTAAGTTTTTAAATATTTCTACAAGATTGAATATGGTTAGGTGACTAAAAAACACCTCACAATCAACAAGGCATCAATGGTGTAAACACATGTTAAGTCCATCAAAATTTCTTGAATTAATAAAATCATATAAATATATAAAAAGGAAATTTATTTAGTGTTTGAAAATATGAAAACCCAAAAAATAGAGTAAAATTTGGTACATTGCATTCATTGAGTTTCCAATGTTTCCAGCCATTTACGATGAGTTGAAAATATGTATAAATAGGCATATTTGGATGGAAAGATCAACAATTATTTCCTCCAAAGTCACAAAATGACAAATAATTTAGAATGTGAAGGTTCTTTTTGACTTGAGTTTTCACATTCTATTCCTTCATTACATATAATTTAAAATTTGACATTTAGATGCATACCACAATACCTATGTAGAATTCCAAATTATCCTTCACCCATAGATGATCTGATTAGTTTATAAAATATTTTTCATGTACCCATGTATTCCAATCAAAATATCATTGCCCTTATTCCTCCTTTACTTTTAGAATTTGTATCCCATGATTAAAAACCTATTTTGCTTCATCAGGGCTTGGTTTTTCATTTGTACCATTTTCATCTTTCTCTTAGCCCTCCTAGACAACTGTTAATCTTGAGCATGAATCCACTAGCTTCGTTTCCCCCCTACAACTACTATCCTTCACTCCCTAGGGGGCAGTAGAAAGAAACATTTGAAATTGCCTCTTTTTGTGAAAAATCCCTCTTGCCCTAGCTCTTTGTTGATTCCTAATCTTGACCCCATAGTTGTCTCATAGCAAGACACCTCCTTTGAGGTTGAGAATGAGAGGAAGACCCAAGGTCCCACCCCTCGCCAAAAAACAAAGAATTGAGGTCAACAGTGAGGATGAAATGGAGGCCGGGGAGGATGTTAGTAAAAGTGTTAGTGCTAGCTGTAGGTGTTCCAATAAACTGGTTGGCCACCCAATGAGAGGTGTTGTGAAATAGAATTTGGTAGAGTATGAGGAGGATTTTGATGAGGAGGAATTTGTTGAGAATGAGGATGCAAAATAAATTGAGGAGACAAAGGATGATACCTTGAAAGCTGGCAGATCAGCTAAATTGACCACTTAGGATTTACATCAAAGTCAGAGGATTAAAATTGAACCCTTATACCTCACACAAGAAGTGATGCCTAAGGAGGTGGAGATTAAAGGGGTGTATGCGAAGGCCCAAAAGCCAAATTTTTTTAACTTTTTTATTTTGATAATTATTGAAATTAACAATTTTTCTATGGTTCTATGGATTTTCTAGTTGAAATATTGATTATTTTAGCAAGTTTGTATGATACCTAAAATTGTGGGCTCAAGGGTTATGAAAAGCAATTAAGGGTTCAAATCTTGAAATTTACACAAATTCTTAGAAAATCTAAAATAAAATGGAAGTCTGAAATTGGGAAAAATCCTAGACATTATGTGAAATGCTTTCAAATATCTAGAATCTATTTGATGTATCTCTAAATGTATTTATTAATGCAACATCATCTCTAGAAGCTATTTGATGTATCTCTAAATGTATTTATTAATGCAACATCATCATAGATATGCGAATAGTATGATAATGCATGAAGGATCTAACATGTAAATTTGCATCTTAACTTTCACTTAATACTTCTATCACTAACTCTATATTTTTGTGTAGGAAAAATATTAGAAACTAAAATATCATAAGATGATGAGCAATCAACAACATCATGTATCAGAAAGGGTAAAGTATAATCATTATGAACAAGCAATTATCACTAAATTCCTGACTAAATGCATCATAAATAGACCATGAACATTAAATATAAAAGACTAAATCATGGGCTACATGAAGGATATCATCATCATTGACTAAAAAAAAACCATAAATAACCAAATAAGGTAGAGAGTAATCATCCCTAAACATCCCACTAGAATAGAAGGGCATTCTTAGAGATAAATCGCTATCATATGTCATGCACGGATTCCGACAATTATAGTATTCATAAAACAATGGAGAGAAGTCTTCTAATATGATAGAAAATGTACTAATTTTTTTTATGATTGACAAAAACAAAAATAGAAATACTATCAAACAACGGCTTTGATTGATGTGACATTATGCTTGACACATATGAATTATAATATAAATTTGGATATGAAATGAAAGCCTAAAACAATTAAAAGTTGAGTTTGAAGACCTAGGATACAATCACACTACAATTAAAATATAGAGTTTTCATCATATATTTTTCAGTACTCTAAAACTATTCAATTATTATTCATATCCAGCCACATTTTAAGAAAAATGGTATAAAAGTATTATCTATGTAGTTAACAAAATTAGAGAACTCTACAATAAATACAATTCCATTTTATCAAATATCATTAATTCATTAATTTAATACCATTATTTTATTAATTTGGAGTTTTTAAAATTGATTGTGTAAGTATTTTTCATCAACTTTTCAAAGCCGCCTATTCTATAATCCTCCGTGAGAATAAAGATAAATAAAATAGAAAAAAAAAAAAAATTCATATAAATATGATATATGATATATATATATATATATATATATATATATTTTGGCAGGATAGAGACCCTTAAATTCATTTGGATATCCACATAGTGTTGTACAGTGAATAAACAATCTTTCATAGACATTACAGAAAAAGAAACAACAGCATATGCCAATTCAGGTGTTTGTGGGATGCATTGGAGAATGGAGGGGAAAGAGAGGAAGCAACTCTGGTTCCCTTTTCAATCTTATCAATGGACCCTCAAAACCAAATTCATTCACTTCTTCCAAATATGAGGATTCATTGCAGGAATTTGGTGTAGAAGAAGAAAAACAGCAATGACTTGATGATGAAACAAATGGATCAGCATGTCCAAGAGAAGTGATTGGGCTCTGAAACAACACACCATGATTACCTGATGATAACATTGATGTTGTATCATGATTGAGATCCAGCTTAATCTCCATTGTCTTATGAAACTCCTTCCTTGGGTGGAGTTTTAATGGTGATTTATGAGCACCCACTTCAATCCCACCCTCCATCAATGCACAACAACTGATATCTGGTTTGATCCCTCCTGCTGCTCTACCTCTGCCTGGTTTTCTTGCAGGCATGGTGACAGGGAGCTTTTCCCCCTCTGAAACCCCAGTAAGTTTCTGCACAACATCCTTGAAACCATTGCTCTCTGTCTCAATATATGTTGTGTAGATTACTGTCTCTTTGTATGAGGTTGTACATTCAGAACTTGCAGATCCACCATGTTTTGAAGCTTGAGACTTTGCCATGATCTCTTCTCACAAATTACTGCAATTCAAGAAATTTATGGGCTATTATGGGCAGATGTTTCTGAATTAGATTTTTTTCACATCAATGTTTTGGATCACACTCCGCAATCCATCATCAGAATGATGATAGAAAGCTCAAGGAAATAACAAATTTATGAATGCAATACAAACATGACAGTCTAACACGCAATCCATTTTCTTCAGACTGCCCAAAATTCTGAAATCTTCGTTGAAAATTATAAAGCAATCTTCCTGGTGGGCTTGTTTTTTTCAACAAAATGAATGCTTGCGTTGGCAATAAGTCAAAGTTGATTGGACAAGCAATGAGAGGGAGAGGGAGTATGGAATTGATAGCTTGTACGTCTATGGCTAATCATAAATTTATTGCTTAAATACCAAAGCAGAGAAAAGTTCAATGTATTGCTTAGCATTATACAAGTGTAAAAGACAAGTTATTTTATGAACTTCTGCTACAAGTTCTTCTTTTGTATTTTACTTTGAGAGTTGGTCATCAATGGAATATGTGGTGGTGTACACGTTTCTTCTTGCTTCTCTCATTTCATAAGTTTTGAACTGTGTTTTGTTTGTTGTTTTCTTGGTATTCAATTGTGGCTTCTTCTATAATGTCTTTGAATTGACTTTGAATTCTATGACTATCTCAGCTTTTACTTAATAAAAAATGTGAGTTGAGTTTTTTCAATTTTGACCTTGTTAATAATTGAGTTTTATAGTTTTCATATTGGTTTGGTGTATTTTTTTCTTTTTGAGAGCAAACTTAGTCTTCTTTGTAGACAAGTCTTTTTATTATTGTTTAGTCAATGACTTTTCTTATATGTTATTATCTTCTTTTGTAGGTAATAGATGACTCATTTTTGAGTGAGGTGTTTTAATGGTTGTAAATCAATTTATTTTATTTATAATTGGGTATAATTGTTATTAGTTGTAATTGTGTTATTTTTATAGTCTTTTTGTTAATGAAAATCAAAGTTATTAGTCAATTTCGTTGATGAGATTAATAAAGTATTTAATATATAATATTTAATAGAAGGTAATTACACAGGGGCTTCACTTAGTGAATTTGGGTTATATCACGTGTGTTCATGGTATACTAAAGAATCCTCATTTTTTCAAAATATACAGTTTTCCTAATCTCCTTTTTTACACCCCCTCCCAATTCACAACCTAAATTAAAAGCTCCCCTATTTTTGCTAGATATTGCATTTTTTCATAGCTCAAATTATAAACCCCCCTATTTTCACGAATAGGCAATATATTGTACCCTCATTTTTGGGATATTAAACCCCCCAAAATGAATGCACATGATATAATATTGCCTAGCTAGTGAAGGCCCCGTGGGTAATTATAGTTGGTTTGCTTTTAGTTGATTAATATTTAGTTTTTTTTTTAAAGTTGAATTCATATATATGAGACAAAGAGTTTAGAAAGTAAAATGCATATTCAATGTCTTCCAAATGGAATGGAAGACCATCTGAAAATTTGAAGAGCATAATAATACCTTCAATATTATCATGAGAGAAAGTAAAAGAATAAATGCAAATATAAAAGATTCTATCCATTGCAATGTTAGGGATTCCATCTGTATTCATAGGTTGCAACCATGACTTATAAACAATACCTTGTGTTCTTTTTGAGGAATACATCAATGACGAAATGAATTTGTCATCTTCCTTTTAATTGTTGCTTCATGTAATACCCCACCAAGGAACCCTAGAGGATACAAGCATTACACAATAGGAATACATTTTTCTTTTTCTTTTATTAAAGTAAATAAGTTTCATACATTCAACATAACCACGATCTAATGACCAAACATCTAGAAGAGATCAACTTGATGCACAACAATGCACATGTAGAAGACTAGCACAAGAACACCATCACACTCTCTAACTCACTCTAAACTAACACAAGACTCCTCTAAGGGTTCCCAAATGCCATTACTTTGCAATGCAACCCAAATGGGTGAGGACACAAGATGACACTGGAAGATGACTAAATCAATCTCCAAGTCTACACAAGACACATCTATGTTCATTGTAGTGCACCAATTAAAGTGTTCCCATGATAACATCATATACTAGAGTCAAATGAGATGCATATATAATCATGTGTGGTGGCCAGTTCCAACACCAGTCCACTAAAGTCTACCCTAGCCATATCAATATGTTCCATTACATCATTCTCCACTTGGGGTGTTTGTAATCCACAATTTATCAATGATTACAATGCTCAATTCAAATTATGTTCACTTTACAACTTCCAATGAAGGAAGATGAAGATCAAGTAATGGAGAAGGTGAAGAATCTCTCCAAGGTGCTCACAAAGTAGGTCCATTGGTCCCCAATGGTGGTGTACAACACCACCCGACCATGTGGTACCCTTAGGTCCACCCCATCGTGACCATGGAGATAGTCACAATGCCCATACAATGACACACACAAATAAGAGTACAATATACTTACACATACACCAAACACAAAACACAAATGACACATCAAGCATACAAGTTATACAAGGATGCAATGCAATAACAATGATACGGGTGAAACCAAGTCTTGAATCCACAAAAGGTCACTACTCAATCTAAACGGGGTTGGATATTAGAGAACAAGAAGTGGGAGTGTCATTACAAAGCTCGAAGGGATGGCTCATGCAGAACCGAGTAGTCCTTTCGTGAAGACGAGGAGACTCAATCATGCCAGATCAACACCCCACATATGTCCAAGCCTTCCCAACATGCCTTTAACCTTTATAAGTACTCAAGGAACACAAGGGGCATCCATAATTATCTTATTAGTGCTTTTATCCCATTATTTTTAGTTATGTTTTCAATTTTAAATTCAACTCTCCAGTGAGTTACCTTGGTAGCCACTTTGGGCCCTGACACCCATTGAGAGCCACTCCCCTTATTGACTCTAAGTACCCATACTCTAGGATTATCCCTTTCACATGAACGAGGTAAACTGAATAAAAAATGCCAATCCCAAAGATCATACTCAAGAATCATCAATGTAATAATGCATATCAATACCACTAATCAAGAAGTGATCATAAGGCCTCAATAGCGAGAAAATGGACTCAAATTGATTCCAAATAAAGTATAAAAGTATAATTATTCATGTTACAACATATAATCATGCTAAAACTACCATAAATCACTCACATCAGGGTCAATTAGGTCTCAAAAATTAACCTAGAGGCCAAACAGGACCAAACGAGGACTACAAACCAAAACTGATCAAAGGTGTTAGATTGCTAATCAGATGCATCACTTTGGGCATCCGATGCATCATTCGAGGCATTAGGTGTTCTATTTTTCACATCATATGCACCACTCTGCTTTGCATATGTGCACTAACATGGTAGATGTGCCTTGCTACCTAGTCTGGGTCTTAGGAGCATCAAAATTGACAAATGGGGCCAGGGTTTCATCAAATTTGGACAAAATCCATTTTAAAACTAAATTTAAGAAACACAAAAATGAAATCAAAATTCCCCTAGAATCAATCATCAAAATTTGGGAAACATAGCCCCTTGTAAAACCCATTTTTTCCCCATAATTCTACATACATTACAATCAAACAAGAACCAAAATCAACTAAACAAGAGGGTTCCAATTCAATTCACAACACATGTTAAACATGAAAAGGAAACAAAAGTAGGAGAAGCAAGAAAGAACAAGAATCCCTACCTCAAAACTTGAGGAAATATTCAAATGCAAGGAGGAAACTACACACTCCACAAGAAGACACCAATCTTAGTAAGCTTGGAAAACTTCACCATCAAATTAGCCCAACTCAATGCCCACAAAATTTCATCCACAAGGATTTTAAATCCGAGCAATTCCATTCGGGCCCCATAGGGTTTTGAGACCCAGCAAGCAAAAATGACTAAGTGTTTTTAAAAATGAGTTCCACACAACACTTTATCCTCCCTTTTGGAAATGGGATCTAAAATAATAAAAATTCAAATTTAAATTCACAAGACCAATAAACTCCTAAGAAGCCCCCAAAATAATTAAAATCACTCTAAATCCAATACACATAATACACAATTCAAATTAATATACTACATTATCAAATTAAGGATAAAATATCATTGATATTCATATTATAATAACAATAATAGATGATTAACTGACTATGCACATACATTCTAACTAGTCATTCACAATAGTGCATAAGGGCAACAAAACATTACTAGAATGGTAACTAGATATGTGCTAATAAATATTGAGGGATAATCATCAAAATTAGGAATGATGGTTAGGGGTAAGTGACATATTTGGCCATTATGCTATCTCCTATAACCATTGTTGGGGATATGGGCACTCTTAGACCTATGAAGCCAAGTGGAGTCGATGACTTGTACCTGCATCAATCACAACATACAAAGGCCTATGCATACATATACATATAATATAATGTAACCAAAAACATCATTAATCCCCAATTAGGGTCACATAGCAAGCATGGGTAGTAACATCATAAGTCATCTAAACATTACATCATTATCAAAGCATCAACAATTAGTCATATCATTATAGATTCGTGATGCACACATGATCCTCACTGAAACTATGAGTATAACATGCTACCCACATTAGAAATGATATTATAATATGAACAAAAGAATATAACTATGAGTAGGATGCACCACGTGGGTGACAATATAAAAGAATAACATACACATAGTCATGGAATTAAAGCATATGCATATAAACAATCGAAGAACTAAAATCAATGGAAGGGGATTTTAACATCGCATGCATTCTCATATATTCTAATGATGTGATCTACCATCCCTTTACCATCTAAATATCCATTGAAACCTAACCATATTACTTTCAAATAATTAACTGCGTTGATAACATCATCATTATCATCATAATAATCACTAGATCTAGAAAGTATCTCTATCTAAATTGATTATCATTTCAATATTAAATATACTTATTTCATTTGCATCTAAGGGTAGGTCTAGTATCATGATACCTTCCTTACCATGTTTGGGTTAGAGATGTGCTACATCCTTCCCCATTAGGACTTGGCTTACTCATGGAAGCCAAAAAGGCTAAGATGGAAACATAACACACATTCGTTCTGAAACTTCTTTTAATAATCCTCATTGTGTGTTCCTTTCATGGATTCATGCAATAACATAGGTTAAATTCCCATGAAGAAGGTTAGTCAACATGTATAATAATTTAAGTTAATTCATTTCTACCATCTACTATATTTTCAACTTCAAATTGAGAGTAGAATTAAACTCTTCCTTTCACCATTCATTCAAAATTCACACATTACTCAAAGCAAGCAGCAAGTTACACCTTTTTTCACCAATTCAAGTATAACAAGTATGCTATTTCACTCAATTTCATTCAAAATACCATCATTTTCCACAATTTGACATGAAGCAAGTACATTTATTACTCAATACTCTTAAGAATATTATAATTTCCAAACATTATCCATTATTTTCAAGAGGCATCTTGATGCAGAGACTCTTGGAGTTGATCCAAATCACCTAGTTGTCTTTCTTATTCTCTCCAACCTACTAACTACTCAAGCCCATCCAATGGTACTTGGTAAGGTTTCTGCTAGTTAGACCTCTAAGGCCTAATCCACTTTAGCTTGCCTCCAAGGTATAGCCACAAGTGTTTTACAACAACTCTTCCTAATGAGGATTCCACCTCAATCCCTATCACACCTTCCTAATGCTCCAACAACCTCTGCAAAGGATCTTAATTCAAAAACTTGTTCCATGAGTGTAAAGTGAATTCAAACAGTGTATTTGGTGTCTTCTAATGGTTTGGTCACCTTTAAGCCCATTGTCAAGCCTTCCCAAGGTCACCTTGGCTATACCGGGCTCCAAACAGACCTAATTCAATTAGCCCTCCTATTATGGTTTTTAGGGCTTAGTTTCACATCTACCCACACAAGGCCCCAAACAAATTACATTTATGAGTAACCTTTCCCTAGTTACATACAATATTGCAAAATGGTATCTGGGTACTCCGTACACATGGTGTTTCTAGAACTGTCCTATTTTCAAGGGTTTTAGGCCTACCCGGGTGACTTGCAAACTTGGCCTTAGAAGGCTTCACAAGCCAAAACCTATACAAAAACCAATAAAGGATTATCAAAGGGCATTCAATGAGGTCTTCAAAATGTATCCACTTCTATTCTACCAATCTATGTGTGCTCTGAAAACACACATCTTCTGTTGTCCTAGTCTCACCAACTCCTAGCTGTGAGCCTAGGGTATCATTGTAAAACCACCAAACAGGTCTACAAACCTACAAAACTCACACTAAACATATTATAGACCCTAACCTAGCATTCCATAGGATTTCAACCGGTGTCATCAGTGGATGCTCAGGTTAGAGCCATTTCTTGCTTAAACCCTAGCTTACAAGGGTTTTGCACCTAGTCACAAAGAATGATTTGAATCTCTACAACCAGACACAATCAAACCTTGAAATATACCTTGTTGTAAATTAGATTCACCAATCCTTCATGCCCTGCAAGTAGGTTCCTCTGACAAGTCCATACTGGACCGTACAACACAATAAAAACAAAGAAAAAAATAGTGAAAATGGTGTAAAACAAGGTGTTTTCCTTACAACCAAATCTTGCTTTGCATTCCAAATCTTAGAACCTATACAATGATGTTTTCTTTGGCTTTTAACATCATGATTCAGTTGGTTAGAACCAACTTCTTCACCGCCAACAACAAAAAGTGCAACTTTTGCAATGTTGCAAAAATGTTGCTTAGCATTTTTACATCTTTTTTATTCTTAGGGTGCAAACTTGCACTCAAGTGTACTCCAAGGCTCCAAAGGCCCTCTGTGCATTCTAGGAGACCTAAAACAATTCCTTGCACCCTTATTACATGATGACTCTGTTCTTAGAGTAGTGCACCTGTGAACAACATCAACATTACATCTTTCTAGGATATCAATATCCTGAACACAACAAAAGCTTGGACAACTCAACCATGACTTCATTAAGTCCCAAATGGTTGGTCCACTTATTACAACATAAAAGACACATAAAAGATTTAAGAACACACCAAAATTTGCATGGAGTGATAGGTTCCTTGCACCATACTCACCTGTGACAAAGAACTCAAGTCCCTTGAGTTAAAAGGTCTGCAATTTCCACACCATGCTGAAGTATATCTAATTATGACATCCGCATAGCATCTGATTCAAGTAACCCTGCCCACTTTACAAGATAATTCTTGTAGAAACCTTTCCTTGTCTTCTTTATTACCTTGGTGTACAAGATACTTTCCAACTTGACTGGTTGGCTCGATGGTAAATCACTCACCCAATCTTCAGTACTCTGTGATGAGGTGTCCAACTGATGTGTTTGTGATTCTCCCTTGTATGGATAGAGATCACATACATTAAAGATAGGAGAAATACCCAAGGTGGGAGGGAGCAACTTCATATGCATTTTGTCCATATTTATGCACCACCTTGAGAGGCCCAATCTTCTTCATCAATAGCTTAGTAGGTTGCCCTTTTGGAAGTCTCTTTTTCCTTAAGTATGCTAGGACCAAATCTCCAATCTTAAATTGCACATTCCTTCTTGTTTTATCAGCATTCATCTTATACTGCTCGAACTTTTGTTGTAAAGTTGTCTTACCTTATCATGCACTTCTTTGATTCCTTCTGCAAAATTCTCACCTTGTGCACTCTTGGGTGTCATAGAACTGAGATCCCTGAGTTCTAGTATGCCCCTAGGATGAAAACCATACACTATTTCAAAGGGACTTTTACATATACTTCAGTTAACTGAGTCATTGTATGCATATTCTGCCTGGTCGATTACCAAATCCCAAGTCTGCCCATGCTGTTTGGTGAGGCATCTTAATAGATTACCCAAAGATCTGTTTACTACCTCTATCTAACCATCTGATTGAGGATGGTAGGAAGATGAAAAAGATAATTTTGTGCCCAACTTTCTCCAAAGTGTTCTCCAAAAGTGGCTTAAGAACTTTACATCTCTATCACTGACTATGTTGATTGGAAGGCCATGAATTCTAACTATCTCTTTGAAGAAGAGTCTTGCAATATAGGTGGCATCATTGGTTCTTTTGCAAGGTATAAAATGTGCCATTTTTCTGAACCTATCAACCACTACATACACACTGTCAAATCCCCTTGGAGTTCTTGGTAAGCCTAACATAAAATCCATACTTAAACATTTCCAATGCCTCTGAAGTATGACCAAAGGTTGGTACAAACCTGCATTACTTGATGAACCTTTTTCTCTTTGGAAAATTGCACATTGTTCTACAAATCTTCTCACTTTTGATTGCAACTTGGGCCAATGGTAAAACCTACTAACCTGCTCTATAGTTTTATCTATGCCAAAATGACCTCCTAGACCTCCTTGGTGCTTTTCTTGAATAATGTTTTGTCTCACAGAACATCGGGGAATGCAAAGAAGGTCTCCCTTGAAAATAAAACCCTCTTGTATCATATACTCTTAATAAGAAACATGTGAGGTGTTAGAAAAATCTGAACAAACAACATATATCTCGGTAAAGTCTTTATCATCCTTGTAGAGGTCTTTTAACTCAGTCAATCCCACACTTTGCAATTGTATCTCCTGCATAGTCACGAGTCTCCTACTTAATGCATCAGCTACCTTGTTTGCAGTTCCCTTTTTGTGCTTGATAGTGAAGGCATAGGATTGTAAGTATTCAACCCACTTTATGTGTCTTTGATTCAATTTCTCTTGCCCATTAAGGAAACTAAGGGAATGGTTGTCAGTATAAACTACAAACTCTTTGGGTAGCAAGTAATGAAACCACTTCTTTAATGCTTTCACCATGGCATACAAATCCAAATCATATGTGGAGTATCTTTGCTTGGCTTTATTCAATTTCTCTGAAAAGAATGCTATAGGATGACCTTCTTGACTCAAAATGGCCCCTTTTGCCCCTTGGCTAGCATCACACTCTACTGTAAACAACTGACTGAAATCAGGCAATCTAAGGGTTGGCAACTCTGCTATCTTATCTTTCAACAATTCAAACCCCTTACTGGCTTCCTCTATCCACTTAAATTGACATTTAATGGTGTTAAGGATAGGAGCACAAACATGGCTAAAGTTTCTCACAAACGTCCTATAAAAAGATGTCATTCCATGAAAACTTCTACCATCACTTATGCTCCTAGGTGTAGGCCAATTAAGTATGGCCTCTACTTTACTTGGATCCATCTTTAAACAACCTTGTGAAATGACAAAACCAAGGTAAACTAACTCTGTTTTCAAGAACTCACATTTTTCAAGGTTGATTTTGAGTTGAGCCTCCTTCAACTTCTTCAAGACCATCTCCACATGCTTAAGGTGTTCCTCCTTGGAATTGTTGAAGACCAAAATGTCATCAACATACTCAATAACAAATTTTCCAATAAACTCAACTAACACTTCATTCATGAGCCTTTGAAAGGTACTAGGTGCATTAGTGAGGCCAAAAGGAATCACCAACCACTCATATAGGCCTGAATTGGTTCTAAATGTTGTCCTCCATTCATCACTAGGTTTGATTCTTATCTGATGATAACCAGATTTCAAGTCCACCTTTGTGAAGTAGCATGCTCCACCTAGATTGTCCAATAGGTCCTCTATCCTTGGCATGGGAAACTGCTATCTTATGGTGATCTTATTAATTGCTCTTGAGTCAGTCCACATCCTCCATTTTTCTCCTTTTTAGGCACTAGAAAACTGGGAACAACACAAGGACTCAATCTCTTTTTAATAAACCCTTTGTCTAGGAGTTCTTGCACTTGTTTGGCAATCTCCTCATTTTGGCTAGGTGTCATTTTATAAGCAACTTTGTTAGGAAAATTTGCCCCTGGTATCAAGTCTATTTGATGATTTACATCCCTAATTAGAGGCAAAGAATTAGGCATATCATCTCCTATAACTTATGTCATTTATTGGCTCTGCCTTAGCTTCATCTTTAGGCTTTAGCACTATAACAGAGCATTGATTACCTTCTCGTTTTAACACTTTAAGAAACTCTTTACCACTTATTAACATAACACTTGACCCTACTTGTTTTTCATTCTTTGGATCAGGTAATGGATCCATTTGATACTTCTTACCATTCTTGGTGATGAGATAACTATTCTTTTCTCCATCATGACAAGCTTTCACATCATATTACCACGGACGGCCCAAAAGTAGATGACAAGCATCCATAGACAATATGTCACATAAAAGTTTGTCTTTGTATTCACCAATTTCAAAGTCCACCCATGATTGTTCATCAACTAAGACATGTTGACCCAGGTTGAGCCATGATACCTTATAAGGGGTGAGATGAGGCAATGTTTTCAGTTTGAGCTTATCCACCATTTCAACTGAGACAATATTCTCTATGGAATCTGAATCCACAATCACCTTACAAATTTTTCCATGTGACTTACAAGTGGTCCTAAATAGACTTTTCCTTTGTGGTGGCTCTTGAGCTTGGGGTATCTTTAACATTGTTCTTCTCATCATCAAATTTTCCTCATTTTTCAGTGGCCCTGCCTTGCTGATTGGAGAGGTAACACTTTGAGTATCCTCCTCTTGCACTAACTGAGTCCTCTCACTCATGTATGGCCTTGATGAACTTGAGGCTTTTCCCGGGCACCTGCTCATGGTATGTCCAACTTGGTTGTAGTGGTAACACTTACCGATGAAGACCGTATTTCCTCTACCTGAGCTTCCAAACCTGCGTCTAAAATTGCTTCTCCCTCTAAAGGATCCTCTATATGTACCTCTTTGAGAGTCCTCACTTCTTGGTTTTGATGCTCTTCATTTCTTAAAGCACTATGTCCTCTGCCAAAGGTTCCTCTACCCCTAAATTTCTTACCACCTCTATGCTTCTGATTTTGCTCACTTCTCCTTTTGATCTTTTCCTCTGCCCTTAATGCCAACTGAAAACACTTGTGAACAGTGTCTGGTGTGAGGATGCTTATTTCATCTTGTATGTTTTGCCTAAGACCATTCATGTATCTTGCCAATTTCTCCACTTCATTGTCATGTTTCCTAGCCCTCAAACTTAGTTTGTGGAATTCCTCAGTGTATGTATTGACATCTAGTTCCCTTTTTTTCAAATTTTGCAGTCTCTTGTGTATTTGAACTTCATAATCCCCTGGTAGGAATTGAGCTTTAATCCTTATCTTCATACGCTCCCATGAAGTTTGTTGGCATTTTGATGATGTTTAGTTGTGATTATCATTGATGAACACACACTTATCTATTATATGAGTTATTCTCAACTAGTACTATGTGATGTATTGCTCAAACCAGTATTGTATGCCATTGTATGCATAGTCTTTGTTTTTTGAAGACTATCAGTGTTTGCAGGAGGAGCTTAAAGGTCAAAGCATGACCGAGGACCTCAAGCGGTACGAGGACTTCAAGCGGTATGAGGACCCCAAGCGGCAGCCAATCCTTTTAGGATTGAAACACTATGTTCTAGTTTCCCAGTCTTTGTTTGTAAACCGATAATCACTATACTGTGTTTGGTTAACCGAAAAACTTGTAAAGTGTGATGAGTTATCATCCACCGAGACCGATGTGGTGATTCTGTGCCATGTTACCAATTGTGTCTAGATGCACTGTACCTAGGAAATTTTAGTCTAATCTCATTGGACTGACATGAAATCAGATTCCTATATGAGGACATCATGTCTAGGGTTTTATGTGTAGATGTATGTGTGCAGAAGGGTTGCAAAAAAGAGATTAGTTCTTTGCGAAAAAAGTCTCTTGCGACAGAGATTGAACAGAAGACCGAAGTAATGTTGTAATGCATTAACAGAGAGAATTCAAGGATCTAAGTAAGCATTATGTGCTACTTTATAGATCACTTGTTGATTACTAATCTCTTCGACAAGTTTGAAACCCTTAATTGGGTAGGCTTAGTTAAGCCTGTTCAAAAATCCTCTAACAAGGTGGTTCGCAGTTGTGGATCCGAAATCCTTTAACAGGGAAGTCTTTAATAGGACTTATCTCCTAACAGAGATCTGGATTCCTAACAGGATCTATTCTAGTGAAGAACATTGTAAGGCCTTAACTGGTATGGTTGCTATTCTGCAGATAGTAGACTTGTGAGTTTTACTCATCGTGATTTTTTTCATTTGGGTTTCCACGTCAAAATATCTTGTGTTATTGTGATTGTGTTATTGTGAGTGAATGCTTTATTTTCTGTTTGGCTTTTCTATGTATTAACCGGTTTACTGTTGAAAAGGCTATACCAGTCTGCAGTAAATTTGCTTAAGTGTTTGGTAAAGTTTTTTGGTATACTAACTCACCCCCCTCTTAGTATTCATCAATTGGTATCAGAGCCAACCTTTCTTTAAGTCTAACCACTTGAAAGGAGATATGGGGGAATACACCATGAGGGAACTCACTCACCGTTTGGCTGAGTCTGAGAAATCCTATGATGAACTTAAGGTCAAGTATAAAGCCTCTTTAGCCAAAAGAAGGGAACTTGTTGAGAAAATGCTGGAAATCACTTAAAACAACTCTTCCGATGAAGCAGACATGGATGCCCTAGTCAAAGAAGTGGAGAAATTGAATGAGTCCAAAACTAACCTGAGGAGAGAGTTGGAAGGATTGACCATTAGGATGAGTCGGGAACTAGAAAACCGAAGAAAAGTTGAGGATCTAGTGAAGGACAAGGAGCATGAGATCTCTAAGTTGAAACAAGAAATTGGTACCATTACCGCTTATCTGCAAGAGGGTAAGGAAGAGAAAGAATAAATGCAAGCAAAACTAAATGCAACCATTTCTCAGAATGAAACACTAATGAAGACCAATGAAGCTCTTTCCAAGGAACTTGCTGAGATGAAGGAGATACTTGCAAAGTTCAACCAGAGTGCTACAAAGTTGGACCAAAAGCTGGAATCAATGAAGCCATCAAAGGATACCTCTGGACTTGGTTTCTCTACATATGAGGAAGATGAATCATCTGAAACCAAGATTGATGCATCAAAAGAGCAACCGGTATTTGAGAAAAGAAGCAAAAGCAAAGGTAAGCCAAAGTTCAAACCTATATGCTTTAACTGTCATAAGGAAGGACATACTGCCAATGTATGTAGGAGCAAGGCTTATAATAATTTCCCTTACATGCAAAAAAATGCGTATGACCACAAGGCTAGAACTGGTAGATTTAATGGTCATTGTTATGCATGCAACAAGTTTGGGCATAGATCGTTTGAGTGCAGGTCGATTATGAACAACTCTGGAGGTTATGCATTGAGATCAAAAGGAGTTGTCCTAGAACCTCTTATGAACTATAACCCAAAATGGTATAGAACCTATGACCACAGGTCAAATGGTTATGGAGCAACAAATGGTTGGAGAGCAAGCTGTGTGATTTGTCGTGGTAGCAGTCACACTGCTGCAACATGTAGGAGAAAGAATGAAAAGGTGAACACCGAACCATGGAGAGCACTTGGTATGATATGCTATCATTGTAACAAACCGGGACATATTTCTAGATCATGCAGACTGAGATAAAATCAATTAGGAGACAAACTGGTCGACCCAGAAGGTAAAGGAAAGGTCGATGTTGAAACCATTCAGGCCGATATGGATAAAATTTGGAAAAAGAAATTTGAAGAGAAGCCATAAGATGTACCAGTTTCTGTACCCAGTGTGGAGATCCCTGAATCGACAAATTGAGCTTCAAAAAGCTTAAGGGGGAACATATCGGTAACACAAATTTGAACCCTCAGAGTATATCAGTAATGTGCTTTTATCAGTATTAGTTACCTCTCGAACGACAGAAGAAATAAAGTTGTAAAAGGTAAAATTAGGGTTTGTACCCTAATGGTGATGCATTTATTATGATAGGTAGGAGCATGTATAAAGGCGATTCCTGTAGTCATTTTTACTTACCTATTTTTGAAGAAGCATTTTTCTAACTTGAGCAGAGCAACACAAGCGATTAATCTTGCATTCGAAGAAATCTAGAAATCTTGTGCAAGACCCAACAGACATTTCAAGTTATCCAGAGTGGAGGTCAGAGTGGTAAAGCAAGATTTTGGAGAAGTGTGTTGTGCTCGACATCGGTGAACCCTAGTTCAGAGTGAAAAGGTATTTTTCATCGATTCACTCTTATCATTCAGAATTATTTAGACATGGATTCTACATTTAAAGTCTCTTCTAGTTCTTGCACACCTGAGGAGTCATCTAAATCTCTTAGGAAGAAGGTGAAATACAATGCCCTATCTCTAATTCCTGTCGGAGTCATTGTTGAAGGGGATGTTTCTGGTTACATTGATTGCAAACTGGAAGACCTAGGGTCTCTAGTGATTGACTCCTAGTTAAGTTTGTTTTGTGGAAAAGATAAGAAGATTAAACCAGAGTATAGCGTGATCGAGAAGAAGAAACTCCACAATGCAACATATTTTCTTGAGGAATTCACAAAAGATCGTATAAGAATTATTCTAAGTAGGGTTCATGGTGACAAGATGTATCTTGAGTGAACCAATGATATCACACCGAAGGCAATCCATTCCGTGACCGGTTTCTGCAATATTGGAGAAGTCCCTGCTCTTTGTAAGATCATAAAAACCAAAGTGATAGGGCTCACCGGTTCTGTGAGTGACAAGAGGGCAATGACTATCAACACCATTGAAGATGACTTGGTGAAGTATGCATACATGGTGATCGGATATAGAGTATTCTATGCCAGCAGAATGAATTTTGTTCCTACAGCTGTGGTGCATGCTTCTTATCGAATGATTAAGGAAGATGTAGAGTACAACTTGTGTACTTGCATGCAAAAACAACTCATGGAGAATTTAAAATCCATCAAAGAGGAAAAGACACTAAGGTTCAAATTCGGTCAACTACTTGTCGGGTTGTTTTTCTACTTTCAAGTGTATTTTTTGGGAGTTGGTGATGTTCAATGGTCAAGTGAACTACCGATTACAAGACAAATCAAGGAGAGTCTGCAAGCAGTGGGATCTACTTATCCAGAGACTCTAAACAGGTATTTTGATGAGTTCAGATTGAAGGTGAACCAGAGAACAAGGATATTAGGTGACTTGGTTAAAAAGTATGAAAATGATATCTGTTTCACAATCAAAGTGGATCATTGCATAATGGAAGCGGTTGAGCCAAGACAAGATGAAGTTGAGCCTATGGGATATGAAGTGGTGAATGATATACTTACTGGGTATGCCTCTACCCTACTTGCTTCATCGCTTGATCCAAAGAAGAAGAGGACCGGTACCTACTTTGAGAGGGTTAATCCTATTGTAGTACCAAAGTAGAAGAAGAGGAAAGTTGTGCCATCGGTATCGACACCGGTTACATCTGCTGCTAGTCCTAAAGTAACAAAGAGATCACCAGCCAAGAAGAAACCAGAGGCTATTCCGCCAAAGGTATTTGAGAGGAAGAAGAGAACCAAGAATGAAGCACAGGATTCAATACACTGAATCAGAAGATGAAATAAAGAAGGTGAGGCAATTGAGTAAGAAGACCAAGCCAACTGGTAATGTACCTGCAACCTCTGCATCGGTAAATATACATGTTTCTTCTTACAAGCCTATGACACATTTTCAAAGGATTATGAAGAACATTAGAAGGAAAATTCTTGATGATCTATAAGATTATTTTGATGATCTTAGCAATATTGAAAAGCAAGAGGTAGAGCAAGAACTTATTAGGTATTTATGTGATAATGACCGGTCTCCAATTGATATTAAACCTATTGTTTCTAATTCTTTGTATAATTCTTTGGATAATAAATGACGCATTGTCATTGAAAAGGAGAAAGAAATTAGGGAGAAAATTTTTGCTCAGTATTTTCCAGATGCCTCTAATTTTGAATTATTTGAGCTTCTTAATCAGTACAAAGGCATCTTTTTCATGTGAAAGAGAAGACTTCAGTTACTTGGAGGTAAAGTCTTTGAGGTGGAAAAAGACACCCATCTGCAGGCTAAAGAAGCTGTCAAGATGCAGAAGGTATCTGAAGCAAATTGACAGGCTGAGAAAGACCCTGACCTATCAAAATCTAAACCGGATGAAACCTTCAATGATAAGGGAGAAAGAATAACTGAGCAAAATGATCCTATTGATTTGGATGCATCAGATGCTGAGAGTACTAAATCAGAGGAAGAAGAGAAAGAAAGAACAGATAAGGAGAAAGAGAAGAAGGAGAAAGAGGAGAAAGAAAAGGTGGAGAAGGAGAAAGAGAAGAAGGAGAAAGATGAAAAAGAAAAAGTAGAGAAAGAGAAAGCAGCAAAAGAGAAAGCTGAGAAAGAGAGAGTGGAGAAGGAGAAAACAGAGAAAGAGAAAGATGAAAAGGAAAAGGTAGAGAAAGAGAAAGCGAAGAAGGAGAAAATGGAGAAGGAGCTGGAAGAGAAAGAGAAAATGAAGAAGGAGAAGGCAGAGAAGGAGAAACTGGAGAAGGAGAAAGAGGAAAAAGAGAAGTCTGACAAGGAGGCTAAGGAGAAAGAAGAGTAGGAGAAGAAGAGACAAGAGGAAATCAAAGAAAAGGAAGGTGGATAGACTTTTGAGACTCCCAAGGCAATCAAAGATCTAGGTCAAATTAAACAGGTTGATTCCACTGGTCACAATGTATTGACTCTTGCCTGTCTCACCAAATTGGTAGATGAAAATGAGCTCCTGAGAAGTATTAAACTTGCTCAAGAAATATTGGAGGAACTAAAAAGGAAGAAAGAAAAAGATGTTATTCAACTTGTTGTTGACACTCTTTCAACCTTGGTTCCCAATACTGATCTTTTCGGTACCGATTCCAAATTGGCCCAGTTGAAACTTCCATGCACAGTAGTGGGTGATCAAGTGCAATCATTGGAAGATGCTGCCCAGGCTATCACAGAGAAAAAACATGCAAAGGAACTAAAAATTGCATTGGTGAAGCAATTTAATGAAGACAGAGCCAAGATAATACATCAGAGAGATGATATTAGTCTGGCCATGGCTGAAGGTAATAAGATTTTGAGCAAAATCTGCTAGCCCTATCTATTATGTGATGATGCTCTAAAGAAGAAGGGTCAACTCCAATCGAAGTTAAAGCAATATATAGACAACTTCAAAGTTCCAAATGATTCCTTCATAGTGTATGGGCAGACTGTACAGACTCACCAACAATAGATTCGTAGGATTGATTCAGAGATCTGCAAGCGGTCTCAAGATCTGCAGAAACTTTAGTTGCTTTTGTTACCTAAATTGCAGATTATTCAGAAGTGCTTTCTGAACATGGAGGCCATCATTGTCACTTAAGAATTGAGTATTATTGATGTTGTTGGTGCCCAAAACCACAGATTGGAAAACCAAAAGACTTGCCAAATCCTTAAGTAGTCTAATCGGCCTTGGCCAATGAACAGGGATGGTCAAAGACTAAATCCCTCTGCACTTTAGGCTCCACTGAACCTAGGTGGGTGTGCCTTTTCCTCTTAAGAACAAGAAGAGGTTATTTATAGTGGATTTAAACCTTTTAGCAAGTTTACACAATTGGCAAATTATTGTTCTGCAACTATGCTTTATTATGTGCTTTAACTGAATGCTTTGAAAAGAAATGATTGTGAATGTATATTGAAAATGAGATTGCTTTTAGGACTTAAATAAAATCTGCATAGAGCAGTTCATATAGGATTTGGAAAGAACGTTTCTCTATCAAGGACCTTGAATGCATATAGATCAAAACCTTAAAAGATCAATAACAAACCAGTGCCTCTATCCGAGGGTATATATGACACTTTGTGGACAAAATATCTTATCAACTCAAGAGACAATTTCTGATCAACTATGAAGGTTCAGTATGCATTACACAAACAATAAGAACTCAATATTTTACTTAATGCAACGGCATGTGATTCACATCATAGCAAATCTATAAACAGATTTATCAAGAGGACAAAGATAACTCATCAACACCAAAGTATACACAATATTTGGAAAAAGAGATAGTGAATCCTGTATATTAATCTTTGGGAAATAATTGCATACATAAGCTGCACTTGTAAATACTTCATTACATATTGTTTACACAAAATGATACTTCTTCTTCCTATAGACTTCTCTGATACAAAATGATATTCAATCCCTACAACATTATGTCATTCTTCTAACCCTCCCCCTTTTTTAACATAAAAAATGACTCCCTATAAGTAAGTAAATCAAAAGGCATATATGAAAGGACACACCCTTTCATACACAAAAGGGAGTTACATACAGTTTCCCTCCAAAGGACACACCCTTTGGTTTAATAAAAAATTAAAAATGAGAACCCTTAAAAAATACTAAATGATGCTTTAATAATGTGCCTTCTAATTTTTGTTTCGATAAAATTCTTCAGCAAATATTCATCATCCTCTCATTATTTTCTGCACACAAAGATAAGCCAATCAAATTCCTTGATTAAAATATCTCACCTTCAATTAGGTCTTAATTGGAAGAATCAATAATCTTTATTTCCTTATACAAATACTTGTTAAAATAATTCATGTAAATCAAAGTATTAAACACTGTGTTGGATCAATCGGCATCGACTGGGACTGGATATAGATCTGCTCCACTCTAAATATTTATTTTAATAAGATAATTTACCATAATGATAGTTTTTTCATAATCTAAGGTAAAAGATTTTATATGACAAGTAAAACAAACTACTTCCCTTTTATTATTTTAAGGAATCAGTATTTCGACCGTATTTCCTCCTCCTTGTAGTCTGAGCTATACTTTTAACTTTAATTTTTCCCTTTGTTGCGCGTCCATTTGTGCCACGCATCTACTTTGGATTGGCTCCAGGGTATTTATCCTTCCACATCAGTACAACTTGGACTCACCCCCGAAATGAGGCTTTTTGAATTGCTTCCTTAGCAGGCTCGACCACTCAATCGCCATGTCACGACAAATATACATCGAGCACCTTCCAATTGTGGTATAGCAACCACCATTGGATCGATTCATCCAACCGTCTGATCTTCCTTATCTACTCAACCTTTAACCTTGCCAGAGCGACTTTCTCTTCTCTTTGTTTGTCCGTGCCGCATGTCACTCTTTGGTTCGCCCGCAGATCCACCTCGACTGCCACTGGACACCATTTGTCTTGCTATTTCATCCACCACTAGACCTTGGTTCTTCTTCTATGCTCTGCCACATGGCACATTATGATTTTCTTGCAGATCCACAGGGATGACACCTCATCTGCTACCTTGGCAGTCACTATGTCGCAAGGAATATGGGTCGTGCAAGTTTATATCGCGGTATAGCAATCACCGTTAGATCTTCCCTGATCTTCGTTGATCCATCCGAGCCTACATGCTCGTTAATCATCATTTTCAGCACGTGCTTAGTCGCCAAGTCACGGGAATAAATTAGCGTGCATCTCTATCTTGCGACATAGCGACGGCTGCTAGATCCTCCGTGATCACCATCCGATCAGTCAAACTTGCTTGAGCTTTAGCCTCCATTTTCGTCAGTCTTTTGTAAAACTTTGGTTTCCTCATGATACACGCATGCATGGGGTCCACCGGCTTCAGCCTTCTTCATGCCAAAAGCCTTTTGTCTTTCGGCAGTTATCATACAGGTCGTTTTGGACTTAAACGTTAAACGAGCTTATCTCACAAACAATGTGGGATAAAAGCTTTCCCTCTACTAGCGCAACACACTTGAAAGTTTCCAAATCCTTTTCCACCATTCTATATGCGCAGGTTTGGGAGTCTTGGAGATGCCAGTTAATCTTTGGACAACTCCATTTTCTTCGGTATGCTCCTACATATAAAACACCCGTAGTAAATACTCAAATGATAAGAAAAAGGGCATCTATATATAGCACAAAGTATTTTGTAAAAATATGTACTAATATATGTCATGGAGGAATTAGCATTCCAGATGAAGGCTCAGAGTGAAATTGTTGTCTCACTCCTAGATACCTGGTCTACAGACATGAAGGAATTTTTGAAAAACTTTATATTCATTTTTGAAAAGTTTTACTCATTATTTTCATAGACATATACTCTATTTTTATGTTATGCAATATGATTTTGGCATGTTTGTATTACTTTGTCATTGTTGGCAAAGGGGGAGTAATTTTGGTTAGAAAATTTTATGGGGAGTGGTATTGAAGTAGTTCATTCTTGCAATTTTGGCAAAGGGAGTAGTGTATATGCTTAGGGGGAGTAATTTTGATTATGGCATCATTTTTGTTTTGTAATGCACTTAGATGTCAAATTTACCTAAGTGTTGCCATCAATGCCAAAGGGGGAGATTGTTGGCATTTTGATGATGTTTAGTTGTGATTTTCATTGATGGACAAACACTTATCTGTTATATGAGTTATTCTCAACTGGTACTATGTGATGTATTGCTCAACCCAGTATTGTATTCCATTGTATGCATAATCTTTGTCTGTTGAAGACTATCGGTGTTTGCAGAAGGATCTTACTGGTCAAAGCATGATCGAGGACCTCAAGTGGTACGAGGACTTCAAGCGGTATGAGGACTTCAAGCGGTATGAGGACCCCAAGTGACAACCAATCCTTTTAGGATCAGAACACTATGTTCTAGTTTACCAGTCTTTGTTTGTAAACTGGGAATCGGTATACTGTGTTTGGTTAATCAACAAACTTGTAAAGTGTGATGAGTTATCATCCATCGACACCGATGCAGTGATTTTTGTGTCGTGTTACAAATTGTGTCTAGATGCACTGTACCTAGGAAATTGTAGTCTAATCTCATTGGACCAACATGAAATCAGATTCCTATATGAGGACATCATGTCTAGGGTTTTGTGTGTAGATGTATGTGTGCAAAAGGGTTGCGAAAAAGAGATTAGGTCTTTGTGGAAAAAGTATCTTGTGATAGAGATTGAACATAAGACTGAAGTAATGTTGTAATGCATTAACAAAGAGCATTCAAAGATCTAACTAAGCATTATGTGCTACTTTATAGAGCACTTACTTGTTGATTACTAATCTCTTTGACAAGTTTGAAACCCTTAACCGGGTAGGCTTAATTAAGCCTATTAAAAAATCCTCTAACAAGGTGGTTCATAGTTGTGGATCTGAAATCCTTTAACAGGGTAGTCTTTAATAGGACTTATCTCCTAATAGAGGTCTGGATTCCTAATAGGATTTGTTCTGGTGAAGAACATTGTAAGGCCTTAACCGGTCTAACCTTAACCGGTCTGGTTGCTATTCTGCAGATAGTAGACTTGTGAGTTTTACTCACCGTGGTTTTTCCCATTTGGGTTTCCACGTCAAAATATCTTGTGTTAAGGTGATTGCGTTATTGTGGGTGAATGCTTTATTTTCTATTTGGATTTTCTATGTATTAACCGGTTTACTATTTAAAAGGCTATACCAGTCTGTAGTAAATTTGCTTAAGTGTTTGGTAAAGATTTTTGGTATACTAATTCACCCCCCCTCTTAGTATTCATCAGAAGTTATCTTTTTCTTACCTACTTGTATCCTTTCTTCTTGCATCATATTCCACCAAACCAGGGTTGATCCCCTCAATCTTGACTTGGCTACATTTACTCTTTTCTCCTCTACTACCTCCTTATAATCAAAATAATTATTCAATGCTTCTATCCATTCTAATAACTCCTCTCCATTGAGATTTCCTCCATAGGTGGGTAATCCATCCAAATTATCCTTGGAGATGGATTTGACTGCATCCAAGAATAGTTTTTGGTCTTGAGGAATTGCTACTATTGTCTGGTCCTCCTCATCTTATACTTATTCATCTGTCTCATCTCCCCATTCTGTCTTAACATTCCCCTTCTCCTTCTTAGCATCTCGGGTCCGTTTAGTTCCTTCCTGATCCTTCAATCCTTCTAGCATCTCTGTTGCCATCTGCCAAATGGCTTCTTGATTCATTTCCTTTGGATGCATTGAAATTTCTTTTGATTCTTCAACATATGACATACACCAATGTTTCAAAAGGGTGGCTCTGATACCACTCTAATGCAGAGATTCTTGGAGTTGATCCAAATCACCTAGTTGTCTTTCTTGTTCTCTCCAACCTACTAACTAATCAACCCCATCCAATGGTACTTGGTAAGGGTTCTAATAGTTATACCTCCAAGGCCTAATCCACTTTATCTTTCCTCCAAGGTATAGCCACATGTGTTTTACAACAACTCTTCCTAATGAGGATTCCACCTCAATCCCTATCACACCTTCCTAATGCTCCAACAACCTCTGCAAAGGATCTTAATTCAAAAACTTTTTCCATGAGTGTAAAATGAATTCACATAGTGTCTTTGGTGTCTTCTAATGGTTTGGTCACCTTTAAGCCCATTTTCAATCCTTCCCAAGGTCACCTTGGCTATACCGGGCTCCAAACAAGCCTAATTCAATTAGCCCTCCTATTACGGTTTTCAGGGCTTAGTTTCACATCTACCCACACAAGGCCCCAAATAAATTACATTTATAAGTACCCTTTTCCTAGTTACATACAATATTGAAAAATGGTAGCTGGGTACTCCGTACACATGGGGTTTCTAGAACTGTTCTATTTTCAAGGGTTTTAGGCCTACCCGGGTGACTTGCAAACTTGGCCTTAGAAGGATTCACCAATCAAAACCTCTACAAAAACCAATCAAGTATTATAAAAGGGAATTCAATGAGGTCTTCAAACATGTATCCACTTCTATTCTACCAATCCATGTGTGCTTTGAAAACGCGCATCTTCTGTTGTCCTAGTCTCACCAACTCCTAGCTGTGAGCCTAGGGTATCATTGTAAAACCACTAAACAGGTTTGCAAAGATACAAAACTGACAATAAACATATTTTCAGACCCTAACCTATCATTCCACATGATTTCAATCAGTGCCATCAGTGGATGCTCAGGTTAGAGCCATTTCTTAAACCCTAGCTTACAAGGGTTTTGCACCTAGTCACAAAGAATGGTTTGAATCTCTGCAACCAAACATAGTTAGACCTTGAAATATACCTTGTTGGAAAGTAGATTCACCAATCCTTCATTCCATGCAAGTAGGTTCCTCTAACAAGTCCGTATTGGACCATACAACACAACAAAAACAAAGAAAAAAATAACGAAAATGGTGTAAAATAAAGTTTTTTCCTTACAACCAAAATTTACTTTGCATTCCAAATCTTAGAACCTATACAATGATGTTGTCTTTGGATTTTAACATCATGATCCAGTTGGTTAGAACCAAATTCTTCACTGCCAACAACAAAAGTACAACTTTTGCAATGTTGCAAAAAAGTTGCTTAGCATTTTTACATCTTTTTTATTCTTAGGGTGCAAACTTACACTCAAGTGTACTCCAAGGCTCCACAGGACCTCTATGCATTCTATGAGACATAAAAAAATTCCTTGCACCCTTATTACATGATGACTCTGTTCTTAGAGTAGTCCACCTATTAACAACATCAACATTACATCTTTTTAGGATATCAATATCCTGAACACAACATAAGCTTGGACAACTCAACCATGACTTCATTAAGTCCCAAATGGTTGGTCCACTTATTACAACATAAAAGACACATAAAAGATTTAAGAACACACCAAAATTTGCATGGAGTGATAGGTGCCCTGCGCCACATCCATAGATGATATAATTTTGATTTTCAAATTTCATAACATTGTTGACATTCAAATCACTCAAAATACAATCACACTTTTCAAAGCATGTTGATCCAATTTCTAATATCTATATGTAGTTATAAACATAATTAATGATACATTTTACACATGCAATTTATACATGCATACTCATCCACATCTCCATGAAGTACACAACACACGGCTACATGAGTGGGCATGTCTTTCCGAACAATTTCCAATGCTTAGTCACAAAATACATGAGCAAGAATGCCTCTTCAAACAATTCCCAATGCTCTATGACAAAATCCATGATTGGGCATGTCTCTCTTGACAAGTCCTAATGCTCCAATAAATAATCCTCGCACCTCACTCAGTGTCATGATGGTGTTAGGTCATGCACACATGCAGTGAGACTCTCCATATAAAACCATAGTGTCTATCCCTTGTTTGTGAAAGGTGGTTAGCCTCCAAGAGATATTCACCACTCAAGGTGCATAGTCGATCCTAGCTGCATAACAGTCTCACATACCCCCATCCTCAAGGTTCCCTGCATCTTCTTCCTCATATAAACTCAACCAAGTCTATCTCTTACACCCTTGGAGAGGAATCACATTACAAAACAAGACCAACATTTAAAAACAATAAAGATAAGCTAGTTTAGGAACCAAAGTTCATAAATAAGAGAATAGTTATCAATTTCAATAATAAAGTAAGAAAAATCCATGGAATTTACATTACTAAATCAAATGTAACCACAAGAGCTATGTACAAAAGATTCACAAATTGTAGCTAAACCATAATAGACAAATATAAACAAATTTTATCCATCCACACAAATAAGATAAATATTATCATAAATTGTACATTACATTAGTA
The DNA here is from genome assembly GCF_030272615.1 of Cryptomeria japonica. NCBI lineage: Eukaryota > Viridiplantae > Streptophyta > Pinopsida > Cupressales > Cupressaceae > Cryptomeria > Cryptomeria japonica. Next base: position 904,322,199 of record NC_081407.1, read on the forward strand.
TGTGACTAGATTAGCCACCAAACAAGGAAGGAGGTTGTTGCATATATGAGTCTTTGTTGTCATTGAAGTCAAACCTATTGGTGGTTTGGCTATTAGTCTAGTTATTAGTTTGCTTCGGTTGTTGGTGTTATTAGTCCAGAAGTGATGTAATATAGAAGCATATGGTATGACAATTTATTCTTGTTAAGTTCTTGATATTGATTGTATCTGGTTTCTGGTCTAGATATCTATAATTTGTTGTTATGATGCAAATTATTTTGCAGTTTGTTGCGGTGTTCTCAGGAATAGGTGGATATGCTATGTTAATTATCTATAAGATTTTTGGATGGATAACATTGATGGTATGATGTATTTTTGGAAGATTAATGTCTTTTTGTTTTGTCTTGAAAATGTGTTATTGTGTTGACTAATGTGATGAATAGTATCTTTGTCTGGATATGTATGAATGCTTCATATATGTATCAAATGGCTATGTTGATTGAAGTATAATGATTATGGTAAGACGGTCTCATTTTTCCACTTGAATGGATGTTTGTCTATGAGCGTCATTCATGTTTGTGATCAATGTTTGTGCAGTTTCAAGAGTGTGAGTAGGATTGCATTGCATTCCTCATCTTGATTTTGCCTTGAGGTTGTTGTGGATTATTGGATATTGTTCCTAACACGTCATGCATCTTTCATGGTGGACCACATATTTTGTTTTGGGTCAAGATTAAGATATTTTAAGTAAAATAAATTGGTATGAATGGACTTATGTGTTCATGTCCATGTGGTTGTGTGTAGAACCTTTATAACGATAATTGGAAGGTGTATCGACTTGGTGTGAATCTTCATACATCTTCATTTCCTTTTGCATGCAATGTTTTGGGTCGATAATGCATATACGTGTTACATATTTTAAGCCGACCTAATAGAGGTTTTTGATATTCCGATTGGTATATAAAAGATAGATCAATTGTGTTAAATTATTATATGATAAGATATGATATGACATGATAGGACATGATATGGTGTGTGTGTGTGTGTGTGTGTGGAGATGAAGTAGTAAGATATATTCATATATGAATGTGATGTGGGTTTGAAGCAATGAAAAGGTTCAAATATGTAACAAAGCAGAGTTGAAAGATGTATCATATGAGTATTGAGCTGTAAACTGTTATCTACATGTTGGTAGATGTTATTCTCATTGCAGTTCAAATTTCTTATTCTCATATTATCAAGACAGATGTTTTGTATCTTCCCTTGAAGAAATGCTCTTTAGTTGTGCAAATCCCTCTTTTGTAGCTTTCTCTAACGTAGTGCACCTTAGCCTAAAAGTCCAGAGCAAATCTCCCTAGCCTATGGCCTAATCTATTGTAAACACTTATACATATTGCAAGTTTGATTCTTATAGTGGTTTTTCCCAATTTGGGTTTTCCACGTAAAATCTTGGTGTTCTTGTGTGGATGCATTTGTTGTTTTAGTTATTTATTCTTATGCACATGTGATAAATCATTGATGTGGAATAAATGTTTTAAATTGTTCAAGTTTTAGTATATGATGATTCACACCCTCCTTCTTAGCATTTGGTAATGTTCGACAATTGGTATTAGAGATTTATTTCCTGAAGAGTTAGTTTAACCATTGAGGTAGATTCGAGATTGTTGGTGTTGGATATGGTTGTGCATTGTTTCTGCTAGGATATGTTGTTTCCATTGATGTCAACATATTCTTGTGATTTATTCCGGTAAGTTTGGGAAGATGTTCTGATCCGGTTTTGTAGTTTGGTTTTGTTGATCACTATTTTGCAGAATCTGGTATTTCCTCCGCTATATTCGATGTAATTAGATCTTGTGTTGAGGTTTTGGGATGGTCTTGTGTATCCTAATTTTAGATGGTTTGTGATTTGGTGGCCCATAAGTTATTTTTCTGTAATGTCATAAATTGTACACCCTTGCTAGGGTGGTACAATTCTACAATTGGTTTAGCACCCGCCTTAGTGTGTTTTGCATCTTGCATTTCTAATTCCTTTAAACATTTAATTAATTAATTTAATTAAATCTAAATTCATATTTCATCACTTCATATATTATAAAGTTGGGCCCTTTTACTTTAAATGTGCACCTTTTATTTTATTCCTCCAATAAATCATAAACCCTAGTTATGTCTTATTTGGACCTTTAAGGCCCGATTCCGTATGTCAAAACATTTCAGAATCAGCTGTAACTTTGGGATTTACTCTAATATCATCATATCTAATGACCCTGAAAATTTAGTGAAAAGTTGGTCGGACCATGTGCAAGTGCAACAGCGTCCCCGATATTTTTCCTGAATTTTCGGGAGCATAATTCTATGATATTATAATGCTTAACCCCAAGAAATTGGCAGAAAATTCAAATCCTAGATCGGCCTAAAGATGAAATTAAGATATAGGGTTTCATACATAAGAGCTCTCTTTCTTCATTTGAATGGATCTAAGAAAAAAAGGCTTTTGGAGAGAACAGAAGGAGCCTTCTATGCAGTGAAAGAGCACATATTTTGGAGTCTTCAACAACATTCAACAACATCTATCAAGCATCCTTTCATCAATTGGGGTCTTTTGAAGATGTAGGAAAGCAATAGGAGATCATCGACTGAAGATTGGCTTGTACCTCCCCCTTGGGGTTGGGTATGATTTCATGTTGTTTCGATATATTTGTATGAGATTCATTACATCAATTTGATTTACATTCATGATTTAGATCACTTAACATCATTGATTTAGAGCATTTACTTTTTCAATTACAAACATTTAGGGGTTACTCTTGAAAGCATAGGGTTACTCTAGATTGTTTGCATTCATCATTTTAGGGTCTTGCACACACACAAGATTATTGTACACACTATTTTACTATACAAATCGGCTATTTGTTGAGGTGGAAATCACCAAAATAGGGGTTTGACTAAGGCAAAACCCCATATAGCTACCCAAAACCCCATTCTCAGCTATAGGTGCAGGTATGGGATCCAATCGCCGTTGCATATTTCAGGACCAACAAAGAACACAACATAGTCCCGAGGGTCAAATTTGAGCAAAAATAACTAGGACAGGGGTGTGGTACCCTGGTCCTTCCCAGGGTAGGGGCATGATGCCTTGGTCCTCCTAGTTTTAGACAGATTTTGGCATGACAACAGTTCAGGATCTTCAGATTTCATCCTGTTAGTTACAGTTTCCATTTTGCAGAATCTGGACAAGGGTGTGGCACCCCTGTTACAAACATTTTGACTCATATTTCTGGCACAGGCTCACCTTTGAACTTACTTCCTAATCTGTAATTTTTAGCTACATATCAATTAGTTTCAATTCTGCATATTCAGATTAGGGTTGCTTGTGTATACTTGCATTCTAGGTTGATCATTCAAATCTGCACTTTGCATCACTTTTACCCCTCATTTACAACAAAGGAATAGAAACCCTAAGTGGTAATCCTTGGCTCTCTCTTCCTTACAAGAAGTAGCCAAATTATTTTCTCTCCCTAGGCTCTTTCGTATTCCACAATGTGTACATGAGAGTGGGATTAGGGCTTGTTTGCTAAGTCTCACTTTTTCCCCTACACATTTTGGTGAGCCCGACGTAAAACTAATCTTATTTTAATTAAATTACATTGTTAGATCTAGATTTAGCATCCTTCATTTTCTTTATAAACATAAAATTCCAAAAAAAAAAGGTGAAAAATTCAAGAAAAAGAAAAAAAGATTTCCTCTATTTGCTTGCATTGTGTGTTTAAATTTCATTCAATTTCCATTTAAAAATGTCATATTTTTATTTGCAATATGTTCATACTTTTGATGATGTATGAAATTATGTTGATTATGAGTTTAGTAAGGATGAATTAGATGAAACTCTAGATGAATTTTTGAACCCTAAGCCTTCTAAACCCTCGTTTTGTCAAAAGCTAATCAGCCTTGCTACTATGCCATTTTGTGGTGATGAGAAAGATAATTTGAATGATTCCTCTCATGGGTACATTCTTATCAAATCCTCCACTAAATCTAGCAACATGGTTGTCTACAAAAATTCCCTCTATGAGGATATGTCTCCTTTTGAATCAAAAGATAAACCTTTCAACTGATATGACCATGCCTTGTTGGATGATGCCCTTGATGACTTTATGTCTTTGTCCAAATCTTCAAACAAAAATAATACGTCTAAAATATTAATCAACATGATAAATGTGAATGAACATAGCAAGCCTCTTTTTGTAGTCCAAGGTGCTTATCCTTCTTCAACTTCACAACTTCCCAATCAACCCCTTTTCACCATTCAAGTTGGATATAGTCATGATTCCTTTAGTACTCCTAACAAACCTATCACTACTGTGTAAGGAGGAAATACCACTAAGTGTCCTTATAGCTATGCTAAAAAACTAACTAAGGAGAGTCATCATCTAGTTTCCCACACTTATAACACAAGAAACAATAGGAAACCTAATTCTCCTTCGGTTATCCCAACCTCTCTTCCTGATCCTCAACCTATTCTTCGTCAAGAACCTCACATTTCACAAACCCTTGGTCAAGAATATGATCTTATTAAACAACTCAAAGCAACCCCTACCAAGATATCCCTTTGGGATTTAATTCAAACTTCTTCGGCTCATCATGGAATGTTACAAGATGCCTTGAAAACTTTGAATGTCCCACCTGCAGTGACATCCAATAATATGGCTTCCTTGATTGATTCTATCACATCTCCTAAGGCTCAAATTGTGTTTACAAAAGATGAATTACCTACTAGTGAAATTCAACATCAATATGATCCTTTAATGATTGTGGTTATCATAAATAATAGTGCAATAAGGCGAACACTAGTGGACAATGATTCTGGACTTAATGTTTGTAGCATTAACTTGTTGCATAAAATCAATGTTGATACATCTCTCATTAAGCTCGATTCTCTTACTATCTGAGGCTTCGATAATGTTGCTAAATCTTCATTAGGTATCATTACCTTGCCTATTACGGTAGGTCCTATTACTTTATCCACACCTATTCATGTCATGCCTGGAAATTTGAAGTATAACCTGCTATTAGGGAGACCTTGGATTCATAGCATGCAATTTTTCCCCTCTTCATTGCATAGCCAAGTTAAATTAATCTACAACAATAAGACATATACCTTGCTAGGTGATACCAATCTCCAAGATTGTTTACAAACATCAACATCCAAATCTTCTTCAACTAGTTCTTCCCCAACTATCTTAGATGATTCTTCCAAAACCTCTCCTCCTACTAATGTGTCTATTTCCTCAAATATACCTCCTGTCTCTAGTTTATCTCCCATTGATTCCTCAAATGAACTTAAGGTTCCTGAAGAAAATCCTTCTCAACCTGATTCTACCACTAAGGATGTCTTCTCTCCTGAAAAGATTCTTGTAGAAGATGATTGGGGATCCCTTGACTTTAATCCTACTTTCATAGGAGAATACAAAGTTCCCCCTAGAGAACCCAAGGTTGAAAAGAATAAAGAAGAAAATGAACCTAAAAAGAAGCCCACTTTACTCGAGCCATTGAGTAATAACTTTGTGGTGGCTTCTCAGACTTCATCTCCCCTTATTTCCGATTTAGAGGATTTTGATCCCTTACTTTATGAAAAAACCCCTCCTCTTTCAGAAATAGCTAACCTTTATGCTCCTGGTTTTCACATCCTAGCTAAGTGTTGATACAATGGTAATGGTTGCGGAGTCCAAGAATAAGGGATAAAAGTTCCCTTGGAAAATAACTTTCGTGATACAACATTTGGACTTGGCTATGATCCTTTTGAGTGTACTAAAGTTCCATGAGACCATCTATTAGTGTTAATGTTATCTCTACTTCTCTCTCAATAAAATATCCAGAGTATATTGACTGTGACTCTTCTAGTGTCTTCGCTTTGGATGTTTTTCCTACTGATGATTCCTTAGCCCAATTCCTTAGCCCAATTCCTAGGAGTCTATGACAACCTTCCTCGTTATCACCATAATCGCGGATTCCCCTATTGTTTAAATACAAAAGCTTACTTTGGAAAAGAAAGAAATAATGATGAGATAGTTAAAGAATTCCCTCAATTGAAAGAAACTCCTCAACAAAGCAATCTCCTTCTAAGTGACACTATTGATATCAGAATGGATCCTTGTATTGAAGACAAAGTCATAAGGTAGGAAAATGCTTGGATGAAGAAGAAAAAAAACAATATTGTAAATTATTACATGAATTCCCTGAAACCTTTGCTTGGATATATTTTGACATGCTTGGCATTGATCCTAAGATTGTCACTCATAACACTATCTTAGTTCTTGATGCTAAACCTGTGAAACAAAAGATTTGAAAGATGAATCCCAAAACAACATTACTTGTTAAGGCTGAAATTGAAAAGTTATTGGATTCCGGATTCATCCGTCCTATCAATTATCCCCCATGGATTTCAAACATTGTGGCCATGGCTAAATCTGATAACAAGATTAGGATGTGTACGGATTTTCGAGATCTTAATAAAGCTTCTTTGAAGGATGACTTCACTCTCCCAAATATCGATATTATAGTGGATTCTATAGCAGGCCATGCTTTTTTATCGATCATGGATGGTTTCTCAGGATATAATCAAGTCTCCATTAATCCTCAAGATCAATTCAAAATTGCTTTCATAACCCCTTGGGGCACGTTTTGTTGGGTTATGATGCCATTTGGATTGAAAATGAAGGTGCTACCTATCAACATGCTATGACCCTCATTTTCAATGATTACATGCATAAAATCTTAAAAGATTACGTTGATGACATCTTAGCTAAATCCATTCTTTGTGTAGTATCCACCCTTGACTTGACTTGTTTTGACTAGAGCTGACTTTTAATTCATGCGTTATAGATATCATTGGGCATAGGCTATTTTGGATGATTTATATGATGTTGATACTATCATTATTAATCATGTGATTTGTTAGACACTATATACTTATTATGTGATAAATTATCGAAAGATTATATTGATCATGTGATTTGATGAGAATAAGTATTGATGGATCATATACGTGTTCATATTCTTGATGGATTTTACATGTACTATAATCGTGAATTATACTAATCACGCACTTGATGACGTTTTGATTTACTGACCATATTTAATGATTATCTATGATGAGTTGATCGTATGGTGTGTTTGATTGTTGTATGAATGTCTTCGGGATAGAGACAATGTCACATCACTCATTGAGAGCGGGATGTGTCGTTGCGATTCTCTAACCCTTGTCTATTATAATATATATGTATATGCATATGTCGTATTGTTGCTTTGTGGATGCAGGATTTGCAGGAACCAAAGACTGACTCCACCTGGCTCCACAGGTCTGAGTGTGTCTTTAAATCCCAATGGCATGTGGTTCGGAGTTGACACAAGTTCCCCTCACATACTCTAGGTCTAAGTTGTTCACTGTGAGTCGTCAACGTCCTGGCATAAGTCGCCATGTCAGTTAGTAAGCTTGGTTCCTTCTATGTTGTGAGTATGTTAGTATTGGTTGGTTAATTCTATTATGTCAAGATTGATTATTTGATCATTGATGCGAGATTAAATAGTTAAGAATGTTTATTTTAATTATTTTGATTAATAGCGATTCGACTATTTGATTATCTAATGCTTAATTTAATTTATCAGATTCTTGCCTTTTTGGGTATTTATTTACTTGATATTTAAATGTTTATTTATTTTAATGATGATTTAATATTTATTTAATATTTATTGATTAGCCTATGTTGTGGTTTTATATTTATTTGATATTTGTGATTTAACTTTTATTGGTATTTAATTGTTTATTTATTTAATCGTTTATGGTTTAATATTTATTTGGTATTTAATGTTTATTTGGTTCTTTAATTCATTTGTGAGCCTTTGGTTTATTTAATTTAATTCCCCCATTTGATTTATTTAATTGGGGCTCATATTTTATTTATTAGTTTGACTTTATGTTTAGTGGGAGGTATAAATACACTTTAAAATAAAATAATAAAATATTCCCGCCTAATTGTAAAAATATGATTTATATTTATCTTACCTACCCTCTTCTCTTATTGGTTGAATTCAAAAAGGGAGGTAAAACTATATTATATGGTCGAAAAACCGAATATTCCGATTGGTCCATGTAGAGGCTAGGGTTTTAGTTATTGTTTGGCTTTTTATTTTCATTTATGTGAAGTGTTTGGGGTTGGCTTCTTCTTTGTAAATTTTTCTCTACAATATTTTCCTTTGGTTTTGGCTTGGATTGTTGCCGAAGCTTGTTGATTTGGCTTTTGGGATTTGGGGAGCTCTTCTTCAGCTTCTTCCCATCACACGGGTTGCAGGTTGGTGATGTTTTCTCCTTTTTGTATTTTGATTTACAACTTTCTGTATGCATCGTGTCTGCAGATTGAATGTGTGATCTTGGGGGAAATGAATTTATAGTTTGTATGGTTTGGGAGGAAATATGTAAATGCATAAATTTATTATAATGTTTTACTCTATAGTTGTGGGAAAATATTTATATTTCTGGGTTGTTTGTGAATGTTGTTCACGGCTCTGAGAATGCTCATTTTATGTGGTCTCTCTTCCTTGATTTGTTTTATTTGAGGGTGAATTTTATCCTCATTTTGATTATGAAGATTTGGTGTGTGTATTTTGGGATTGTTGAGAGTTTGTATTTGTTCTTCTGGTGTTTTAAGAGTATTATGTCGTGAAAGAAGTTTTGATTAAATATTGGTTTTCAGATGTTTATTATTTATTCCATTTGTGCCCATTTAATCTATTGTTTTGGGCGACTCTATGTATATATTTTTCGAAGCCTTATGTTTTAAGTTTGATTTTTAATCTCTGCCAAAAGTTCTATGTTTTTCCGTTTGTTTTTATGTAAAAGCGTTGATTTTGTATATGCGTTGTCCTTCGTTGTATTTGTGTTGTCCTTCCATGTATTTGCATTGTCTTTTGTTGTATGTGCGCTGTCCTTCAGTGTATTTGTGTTGTCTTTTGTGTAAAAGTGTTGTCTTTAACTGTGTATGCGCTAAACTGTAATATAAGCGCTAAACTGCAATGTAAAACTGCTAAACTTTAATGTGAAAGCGTTGTACTGCATGGTGTATGCATTGTTCTGTCTTGTAAAGTTATTCTTACCTATTTTGCTTCTTTTGTCTTTCTTTTCGGATCTGATCTTGTACCGGAGGCTTTTTGGACAGTTTGTATACGTTTTCCAGTATTGACATTTATCTGATTTGAGGGTTTTATGTGATTTTTTCATCTTGGTAAGTGGATATGCCTTACTTATGTGTTCTTGAGATTTCTCCTTTCATGTTGATGAGACATGATTGTGAGGGTTGTTATATTGTTGTTTTGGACCAGCAAGTGAGTTGGCCTTGTTGTGATATTATCTTCTTATCTGATGGTAGATTTGGTGGTTTGTTAAACCTTGCATTTCTTTGGCCAAGAGGCTCATTTTTGTTATACTTGATGTTGTTGTAGCCTTGTATATGTTGTGAGAGTATGTGTGGAAGTTATTAGCTGCATATGAGTGTTATTTTCATGTTTTATTTTGGTTAGAGCCTCTTGTGATATATTGATGGGCCATGTTAGGGGGAGAGGGTTTCCTTGTGATGACTGAGGTCACGAGAGATAGGCTTGCATGAGGTTCTTTGTAAGGATGAATGAAGTCTAGACCACTAGGGCACATTGGAGTTTACCATGATTTGTAATAAGTGATAACTTAAATAATAAATTAGATGGTTGGGTAACTAGGACTCACCTAGCAAGATAATGAATAGTTTTGAGCCTCATGACTTGATCCTTGGGAGGATGTCTTAGGATAAGCATGAGAAGGCCATGAAGACGGTAAGTCAAATATCCCTTGATTATCTCATGGGTAGAAATGGCTCCACATGTCTATCGGCGCTATGCCATGAAGAGTTGTGTTGGAAATATTATGGGGGAGGATAGCATGTGATGAAAATCCACTCCTACTGTGTCCTTGCTTGAGATGTATTGATACCTTGTTGATTTGTGTTACTACTTATCAAATTGCCATTATTTTTATACTCAAAATCATACTATATATTCTAGTCGGTTAGCATTACCGAATCATGCAGTCGGTACACACAGAGAAGTCGGTATGAACAGTCTAGTCGGTTATAGAAGGAAAACAGTCACAAAGCCCAGTATACACCGAGCTGTCTACCGAGTGTTATTTCATGTCTACCGAGCACTAAGGATATTAAACTGAGTTGATATACACCGAGTGAAACGTGTTACCAGATTCATTGAACCTGGACACATATATGAAAATGTGTTACAAGATCGAGGCACATAGAACAGTTATCGCATTGGAAATTGCACATATAGATTTTGTATAATTTTGAGGTCATCTAACCAATGAAATATTTTGCATGGTTATTCATTCAAGAAATCATGTTTGTAAGATCGAACCAATGAATCAGATCACTGACATAAGAAATCTATTTATACAACATGAATTTAGGGTTAGAGATATATATGTGAATGAGAGAAATGTGTGTGCATATGTGTATGAAGCAAGACTTATGTGATACATGAGAAATCACAAAGTATTATGACTGTTATAGAGACACAGAGGTCACTAAGAAGGTTTTTAGAGAATAGTCAAAGAACAGAGTAAATAGAAGGGTTTACTGAGTTACTTTATGAGTTACCGAGGTATGCTATAGGCAAGGTAATCTTATTTTGAGCACATAGAATCTGCTACAACATTTCAGATGTAAAGTTGTAGATATTTATAAAGTCTTATTGTAATATTTTGAAGTTGTAAGAGAAACCTTTAACATGGCAAAAGACTCTAATCAAGTCTATAAATTGTAAAGCCTCTAACTAGGTGCAACATTTATATAAAGTGTTGTAAAATCCTTTAGCAAGGTAGATCTAATAGATCTTGTTACTCCTAACAGGGTAAGCTATCAGAAATAGCTAAACATGTAGCTCTAACCGAGCACTCTTTATTATTGTAGTAGTGAAGTTGTGGGTGCCATCCCCACCGCAGTTTTTCTCTCTAACCAAGAGTTTCTGCGTAACCAAAATATATGTGTTATGGAGTGAATCATGTATGATTGTTACTTATTTGTTTTAGCTTTATGTTATGTTACAACAGTTTTTGGTTTATGCATAACAGTAAAGATATTGTTGATAAAAGGATTTGAAGTACTGATTCACCCCTCCCCTCTCAGTACATTAGCTTTCCATATTGGGCCTAACAATTGGTATCAAAGCTTGAATCTTGGAAAAGGGTTTAACTGCCTAAAGAAAAAGATCTTATCAATGGAAGGCTACAAACAATCTCGGAGGATTGTGTATCTGCAAGAAGAATTGGATCATGCTAATCAAGTGATTGCAGACATGCAAAGGCAAATGCAAAAATCTCTGAAAGTGAGAAGAAGATTATCTGATGATTTGCAGGACTCTCAAGAGTTAGTGGAACAAATTGAGACATCATCTGAGAACAGTATGTCTGAAGAGATTGAAGAAATGATTGGACAATTGAAAGAAAAGAACAAAGCACTGGCTGATCAACTAAAAGCAATGAAAAGAGAACATGAACATTTCAGCACACAGATGACTGAAAATCTTGATGCATTGAGGACAACTGAGGACAAAGTAAGAGATCTAGAAAGAGAGAAACAACAACTTGAAACTTTAGTATCTGATAAGGATGATGAAATGATAAGGTTGACTGGGATTCAACAAAATCTGTCAGATCAACTAGGTTATGTACATCATGAAGCAAATCTGAAAGATGATGAGAATCAAGCATTGAAACTTGAAGTATCAAGGTTGAGCAGTGAACTTGAAACAGAGAAGAAATCCAAGGAAACACTGAAGAAGAGTTATGAAGCATCAAAGATGTTGGATGAGCAACTGAATACAAGACGACCCTACAAAGAAGGAGGACTCGGTTACAAAAGAAAAGACTCTACCGAGAAGGGAATCTGCACTACCAAGAGAGGAGAATCATCAAAGCAAGCTGGAATCAAGAAGAACATCAAAGGAAAGAAGCCTATTTGCAACTACTGTGGAAATCAAGGTCATACTACCAACATGTATAAAATCAGAAAAGGTAAGCAACCAAATGCCACTAAGACCAATGGTTATTGTTACAATTGCAATAAATATGGTCACACATCTAATCAATGTAGGATAAAGTCTGTTAACAATTATCAGAAGGCAAAATTCAAAGGGTTTTGTAAAAACTGCAATAGATATGGACATAGTATCGAGAAGTGTTGGTTTAAGCAAAAGAACCACATGTGGTCTGCACACCGAGAAAATACTAGAGGTTACCGAACTCACACAGATCCTTACCGACAATATTTTGCAGTACCATGGGATTACAATACAAGGATATAGTGTGAATGTTGTGGAAGATATGGACATATAAGTGCCAACTGCTTTATAAGGTTTGGAATGAACAATCGAAGATCATGGAGAAATCCTGGTATGGCATGTTTTCATTGTCACAAAGTTGGACACTTGGCTGGAGATTGCAGAGATCAACCTAGAGAAGACACTGAGGAAATAAAAGAGAAATTAAAGATGATTTGGAGAAAGAAGGAAATTGTGTCAAATAAAGAAAGCACCTTACCTACCGAGTTAGGTGCTCCCACTCTAAATTAATCGGTAAAGGTATGAAGGGACTGCATTCTCACAAGGTTAAATCTTAAACAGTTCCTATTTTAGTATGTATTGAATCCAAAATCTGCATAGTAAGATGTAGTAGTAAGTTTGAAATTCTATCAAAGTCTTTTGGAGCACTTTATAGGAAATCTGTCAAGTCGATGAATTCAGGAAGCCTGTCAAGTCGGTATATGAAGGAAATTTGGTTACTCGGTTAAAGCGCAAAAAAGGGAAAGAAAGTTAAGCAGAATCGAGTGCATTTAATGTCTTTGACCTAACTTGCACGGAGCCCGATAAGGTTTATTATGTACTTAAAGCATTCTGCGACGTCATTTTCATTCACCAAGTTTTCGAGAAGCAGAGTAGAGCGAATCAAGGCGATCAAACCATCTTCAAAGCGAAATCTAAGGTATTTACATCAAATCTCATCGCATTGCTAAGCTAGTTTACCGAACTCATTAAGTTGTTATTATCTGCTAAGTGTGAAGCATCTGTCGTTTGTTAAGTTCTCAAACCCTAAGGTTCCTGTGTCAATTTTTATCTGAAATCAAAATGACACCTAAGATCCAAGACCCCATTGTTGTCAAGAATGTAGAGAAGCCCTCACTAAAATACTCTTTGACTCCCAAAATTGCATCTAAACCGGATGACAAAACTGCCTTTTCACTCATCTTGGATTGAGTCTTGTTAGTCGAGGATGTGAGATTCTTCACCAAATGCCGTGTTGAAGAACTCGACCATGTTGAGATCAAAGATGCATATGATGAATTGTGCACAGATGGTAATATGGATAGCAAGTATGAGCACATCAAAATCAAGGGATTTACTGAAGCCCTAACCTATCCCTGTGTGTTCAAACCCCAGTGGGTCAAGTTTGTACTAAGCCGAGTGCATGATGATTTCATGTGGCTACAAGAGCAACCATTTAAGATCACTAAAGAAATCATTCATCTGATCACCGATTATCCTATCTATGATCATGCTCGAGCACAGAAAATGATATCACAGAAGGAATTGATCAGTTTGACTGGAGTAGAATCTGATTGCAGAGGTCTAAAGTTGAACAATGTCATTGATCCTGAACTCAAATTTGCCATTAGAGTAATTGGTTATTGTTTCTTCCAATCAGCAAGGGAAAATAGTGTACCCTGTGCAGCAGTGGACTTAGCATACAAAATTGTTAAGAAAGGCAAGAAAATTGACATGTGTGAAGTATTGTTGAAGAACTTGTTTGAAAATTTGAACATAATCAGGAAGCTGAAGAAGAACAACTCGACAAATACTCTAAAATTTGGATCACTACTTGTATGTATGTTTTTCTACTTTGAGAAGTTTTTTCCAACAGTCGGTAAAGTTGTTTGGGAACTACACCGACCAATCATCCATCAGATCAATGACTTCATCAAGAAGTTAGGTGATAACTTTAATGATATAATGGATGATTACTTTAGCAACTTCCAAGAGAAAATGCATAACAGGTATCAGATTCCACCCTAGCTAGTAGAAAAATACAAAGATGAAATATGTTTTGAAGTCGACACCGATTACTGTTATGTGAATGCTATGGAACCGAGGACTCAATCTTTGTCACCTATGGGTTACGAGATTGATTTTGATATCACACAACAACAAATCGATGCATTTATGACACTACCAAGGCATACTACCGAGCTGAGGTATGGAACCTATGAAGAGGTGAAAGAAAAAGTAAAGATGAGCATTGTAGTACCCAAAGCTACAAGGAAGGCATCAAAGATGATTAAGGCATTATCTGAGAAATTCGGAGAAGAGTCTTCCTCCACACTTGTCAAAGGCGTTCTAGCCATCACCGAAGAGGAGACAGAAGCCCAAGAAGCAGCCATAACACTTAGCACCGAATTGCCTAAGGGAAAAGTGTTGAAGAGAAAGAAACAGGACACTTCAATGGCCCTACGGACTCCTCCAACAAAGAGACCTAACACAAGGGCATATGTTGCATCACCGAGTAAGAAACAAAAGACTGTTGTCATTCCTAAGGTAACTAGAACTTACAAGAAATCTACTCGGAGACTCATTTTGCCAGAAGAGTCGAGTGATACCGAATTTGAAGATGCAAGTAAATTTCAGATTGTGAAAAGCAAGAAGGTAGATGTACATAGTGTAGAAATTTTTTGTAATAATCTGAAGGAATATGGTGGATTTGGTGGATTCAGATTTGTCAAATATGAATCCAGATCTGCTGATGAAAAGAGGCAAACTGAAGAAGCTGTCATTTGCACACTTCTAAAATTCTGAGTGGTCCCATTAGAAGTATATAATTCTATTCCTAAGGAATTATATGCACATATTGAAACCAGATGGCAATATGCCCTAGACTCGGAGAAACAAATCAAAGAAAGAAGTTTGGTGCATCTATTTCCTGATATGTCGGTTGATGAAATAAAAGAACATCTGACAAACGGCCAAACTCAATTTACAATAAAACAAAAGGCCTTGAAATTGATGAATGGCCTGTATATAGAAGTGGAGAAGGAAACAAAAGAACAATGGCAGGACATCTTTCAAAGAAAGAATGCTGGTGAATAATCTACAGTGGAAATAGTCGATGTCACCGACCAAGAGCCTGATGTCACCAAGCAAGAGGCACCTAAACAAGAAATGATAGAAGGCAATGCTTATGCAAAACTTGTCTCCAGTGAATCTGTTTTGGAACAAGTTCAACCTTACCCACCGATCAATCAACCTGCTACAACCGAAGCTCCTCAAGATACAGATAATGACACCGAAGGTCAAAAGTCTACAGCAAAAGGTACTTCACAAGAACAAACCTCTCAAGCACCTTCTAGCACGGAAAATGTTACAACTGAGACACCAAGCACTAAGACACCGAAAGACACTACCGAGGCTAAAGAAACAGAGCAAAGTGTTGTCTCTACCAAGCAACATACCGAGGGTCCTCAAGCCTCTTAAGCTATTGTAGTGGTTCACCCGATGAAAGGTAAAGAAAAGAAGTTGAAAAAGCATAGTTTCAAAATAGACTTATCGAAACCGATAGTGTTGCCGAATGTAGACATCTCCAAATTGAAAGGGCAAGCACTCACTGAATTTGGTGAACTATGCAAAGCAAAGGCCGAACAAGAGAAGCAACTGGCCATACAAAAGAATAATAAAGTACTTCAGAAGGTAAAGACCTTACTATCAGATATGCTACCTTCAGCTACAGTATCAACCGATGCAGCCATCCATATTCAATTGGATGAACTCCTAAATTAGATTGAGACATCTGGAGTAGATGCATCCGAATACTTGAGCAAACTAAAAGACAAGGAGCTAACTACTAAAATGATAGAGGAAGTACATAAATCCATTGCTATTGGCAAGGTAAAACTTGTCAAATTTATTGCTGAGTTGTCCCCTCAACTCAAGCACATTCTTTCATTATTTCAGAAACTCTGCACATTTTCTTTATTCATTAAGGACATTAAGAATAAAACAGAAGCAATTGAGAAAGAGATCACCGATCTCTCAAATAAGTGACCCCCCAGCCCAATTCAGTTCTGAATTTTTATACTAAGGTACAACAGATCATGGCTCAACAATTGGAACTGAAGAATGAAGAACACAAGATCAGGATGGACATAATGACACTTCAAACATTATTCCTTCCTCATCTTTCATCCGTTCAAGAACAGCTCAACCGAGGCACTTACCTCTCTACTACACAAGAGGGAAGCACTTTAGATGGCTTAATTTCATTATTGGCTGATATTAATGCACAAACTTATTTAATGGACAGTGTCAAGGATGCACTCTCTGTCACTCTCACCGAAGCCAAGACAAAGTACAAATCCATTTTTGATTAGTTGCCACCTCCAAATGGTAACTAAATTTTGATGTTTGTCAAAAAGGGGGAGTATATCATCAGAGTATATATAGCATCAAAGTACACAGGGGGAGTGTATAGTATTCAAAGTATCAAACAACCGGAGTGTAGTATACAGGGGGAGTATACTGAGCAGAATGAACAGAATAAGCAGAGTATCCAAGAACAGTGAACCGAGCAGTGAATAGAGGAAAGAACAGTGATTATAGAGTATTGATCATGGAGCACACATAATCAGAGTTTTGTACATCATATTGATAAGGGGAGTATATTTGATTATACTATTTCATTGACTGGTGTATATACTATATGTTTAGTCAAATTTTGTAAAGTATACAGATTTTTGAGTAATGACTTTGAAAGTAGTTTTGTCAAACATCTCAACTAATGTCAAAAGGGGAGATTGTTACTACTTATCAAATTGCCATTAGTTTTATATTCAAAGTCATACTATATATTCTAGTCGGTTAGCATTACCGAATCATGCAGTCGGTATGAACAGTCTAGTCGGTTACAGAAGGAAAATAGTCACAAAGCCAAGTATACACCGAGTTGTCTATCGAGTGTTATTTCATGTCTACCGAGTAGTAAAGATAATACATCGAGTTGATATACATTGAGTGAAACGTGTTACCATATTCATTGAACTTGGACACACATATGAAAACTTGTTACAAGATCGAGGCACATAGAACTGTTATCGCATTGGAAATTGCACATATAGATTTTGTATAATTTTGAGGTCATCTAACCAATGAAATATTTTGCATGGTTATTCATTCGAGAAATCATGTTTGTAAGATTGAAGCAATGAATCAGATCACTGACATAAGAAATCTATTTATACAGCATGAATTTAGGGTTAGAGATATATATGTGAATGAGAGAAATGTGTGTGCATATGTGTATGAAGCAAGACTTATGTGATACATGAGAAATCATAGAGTATTATGATTGTTACAGAGACACAGAGGTCCCGAGAAGGTTTTTAGAGAACAGTCAAAGAACAGAGTAAACAGAAGGGTTTACCGAGTTACTTTATGAGTTACCAAGGTATGCTATAGGCAAGGTAATCTTATTTTGAGCACATAGAATCTGCTACAACATTTCAGATGTAAAGTTGCAGATATTTGTAAAGTCTTATTGTAATATTTTGAAGTTGTAAGAGAAACCTTTAACAGGGTAAAAGACTCTAATCAAGTGTATAGATTGTAAAGCCTCTAACCAGGTGCAACATTTATATAAAGTGTTGTAAAATCCTTTAGCAAGGTAGATCTAATAGATCTTGTTACTCCTAACAGGGTAAGCTATCAGAAATAGCTAAATATGTAGCTCTAACCGAGCACTCTTTATTATTGTAGTAGTGAAGTTGTGGGTGCCATCCCCACCACAGTTTTTCACTCTAACCAAGAGTTTCTACGTAACCAATATATATGTGTTATGGAGTGAATCATGTATGATTGTTACTTATTTGTTTTAGCTTTATGTTATGTTACAACAGTTTTTGGTTTATGCATAATAGTAAAGATATTGTTGATAAAAGGATTTGAATTACTGATTCACCCCTCCCCTCTCAGTACATTAGCTTTCCATATCGGGCCTAACAGATTTGTGCACCTTTGGGAGTTTTCTATTTGTGCTTTCTTGTGATTAGTTCTTGCTTGAGTGTTCTTGTATTGTTTAGTCTCTTGGTTTTAAGTGTTAGCCTAGATGTAGAGTGTGTGTTGGTACCTTGTGTCATCTCCTAGCATGGGGGGTGGTTCCTTTGGTTCCACATGGTCGGGTGGTTGGTGCTTTTAAACCATTGGGATATTCCTATCTTTGGCTTCTTCTTGCGTGGATGAGGATGCTTCTTCATATAGTTCATGGATAATAATTGCAACAAGAATCTAAATGATGACGTGATTTATGTAATGAAATTCTTATGAAATGGTTGTAAAAGAAATCATGCTTATGAGAAATGATTATGTTGTTCTAGTTATAGTGATAGCTTTTGGTTATAGTTTATGATTGTAATGGTGGACCTTGAGTTGTATTTTAATGCATTTATATTAAATGAAATGGATGCATGAGATATGAATAAGTATTATGGTTTTGAATTAAATGATGCAATTTGTATTCTTGATGAGCCATGTTAAAAGGAAATTGTGTAAATGTTATGATAATGGTAATAGCCTAGAAATGATGTCTTTAACTAATGCTTTTAGTAGAAGAAATGCTATGCCTTGGTAGGATGTATAAGTATGAGTAATGATAGAAGATATCGTAGGACAAGTTTATGTTTTGTGATTGAAAAATTTGAACTTATAGTATCATACTTTGTAGTCAGTGATCTAATGGTAGGATTGAAATCTTATAATGCTTGGGATGTAATTGAATTTTCCTTATGAAAATATTATATGGATTTTCTTAGTGAACGAATTACTAATCTTATTAATGAAAATTAATAGAAAGTGTATGGGTAGACAGTTAAATGAATGCTTGTCTTTTAGGAAAGGATTATTTTCTATTATATGTTATGGTTTAAGATTATAACTCCATTTGGTTGATGCTATTAGTTGTTACGGATAATAGGATTATCGTATTTAAAGTTATGGTGAGTTGAATTTGTGTAGTAACTTAATTTGTAATAAGATGTTGTTGGTTGATTGTTATATTGTAAGAGATTTTATGAGTATTAAATGAGCTATGAATTAAATGTTTAGGAAGACTATGATTATTGCCTTATGTACTTTAGGAATCATGATGAAGTGATAGACATGATAGGATCATAGAATCATAAATGATTATGTGGAAGTTAATTATAAATGTAAATTATGTTAATGCAATGTAAGGGATAATCTTGGTATGTGAATGGTGATCTTTATAGTTGAAGGTCAGTTAATGGTAATAGGAACATTTGGACTTGGTGTATAAAATGAACCTAAGGGAAAAAGGGAAATAGATATACATTGAAATATATAATCACATATTAAATGAATGATTAAGTAGGTTGCATATCATGAGTGTTAGGTATTGCTATGTTGCACCTATGCTTGAAAAATGATTTAGATTATTAGGTATTGATCTGGATGAAATTAAATGTTTATTGCTTATGTAGGTAGATTAAGTAATGGCATTGAGATACCCTAGGGAGTTAGTAGTAATGATTTATTATATTCTGCTTGCGTAATTATATAATAGTTTGAGTGAATTATTCTATGTTCGTAACACTTAAATGTTTATGTGTGCTCGCTACATTGCTTAAGTGATATTATTGTTGGCATTTGCATGAAGATTGCATTAATGATATGTTATGTTGTCATTGATGTCAATTAACTGGTAATGATATTGTTGATATTGTTGTAATATTGTTACTGTAACCAGTAAGAAGAATTTGTGGAGTGAACCGGTAACCGGTGTAAACCCTATTCATTGATGTAATTGAAAAACCCTACCTGTTGTTTTTGATAAATCCTAACAGATTAAGTTTGGTGAATTGATTATATTGGTTTATGATTTGATGATTATGACAAGTATGATTATTGTATGAAGACAATTCCAAGAGATTTTGTCGAGTTGTTGTAACAGTTTTTGTCTAGGGAATGAGCAAATGAATTGCATTTAATGCAAAGTATGTGATGAGTTAATAAGTTCGATGAAGCGGTGATCAAGGTTTTCTTGATTGATGTGCAGAGATTTCTATGTAATCCAACGGTCATACTTGAACTAATTTGTTTGTAATCTCTACGAGAATTAGGTTTTTGTTGTGTTACCGACCTAATTGATTTGTGTACTCACATAAATTTGTCCACTTAATTAAATGAATATTTAGTATTTATTTGATTATTTAACCATCAATCAATAATTAATTAAATTAATATTTAATTAATTCATCTTAACCTTCTTCTCCTATTAATTAAATAAATTATTCAATTTATTTGATTTAATTCACTTAACCAAATTCAAACCAATAATTAAATAAATAAATCATATTTGTATAATTAAATCTTCTCTCACATTTAAATAAATTAATATTTATTTAAATCCCCCAAAATCCCATCTCTCACATTTAAATAAATTAACATTTATTT
This sequence comes from Cryptomeria japonica, assembly GCF_030272615.1. NCBI lineage: Eukaryota > Viridiplantae > Streptophyta > Pinopsida > Cupressales > Cupressaceae > Cryptomeria > Cryptomeria japonica. The sequence goes on from NC_081407.1 coordinate 904,342,776, forward strand.
AAATCACCTTTATCCTCCACCCACTTGCATTTTCCTACAAATGCAAGTTGCACAACTATTTTAAATAAATAAATAATTTATTTAAAATCATATTTATCCTCACCCACTTGAAACCTTCAATGGCTTCCCTTTAAGTCTTCAAACTTAATGGCTTCCTTTTAGAGTCTTCTCAAGCCTTTAATGGTTTTCCTCAAAGTATTCAAGCATTTAATGCTTTATCTTCCTTTTTCTCATGTAAATAAATTAAGATTTATTTAAATAAAATCCAAAATTCACATTCATATTTAAATAAATTAATATTTATTTGAATATCTACCCAAATGCAAATTACACCATTTAATTGAAATAAATGATTTTATTTTAATTGAAAATCCTAAAATCCCTCCCGCTTGCATTCTCCTACAAAATCCACTTGCATGCCTAAATCCCTTCTAGATTCTTCTAACTCCTTCTAATTAGTCTAATCCTATCCTAATCATTGTCACATTCCTAAATAAAAGGAAGTCACTTCTCAAAAACCTCCAAAGTCTTCAATAACCATTAAAGGCTTTATGTCTTCAAATGGTTAACCTCTAAAGTCTTCCAAACCATTAAAGGCTCTTACATAACCATTTATGGTTAACTCACCTTTTACCTTTGGTTAGAGACTTTCCTCTAACTTAACCATCCTTTTGACTCATGTGTCTCTTCAAAGCATTTATTTCTTTGACTAAGGTAACCATTTAACCCTTGCACATTCATTTATCCCTTGGATAAAAGGAATATCCATTAACCTAACCCTAACCCAACCCCCTAGGGTAACCATCATGTCCCCTCAAGCATTCAATGCTCCTTATCTCTCCTCTCAAGCCTCCTCATGGTGACACTTGTCAACATGGGATTGTGTTGAAAGTCTCACATGGATTGAATACCTTTCAATCCTAACCCTTGTTAAGATTGCTCAATCTTAACCCTTCATTTCCCCATTTCTTCTATAAATAGAACCCTTCTCCTCAAGCAAATAAGGAAGCATTAGAGTATTGTTGTTATACTAGTATTAGCATAGAGATTTTTCATAGCATCACTATCTACACTTGCATAGCATTTTCTTATCATATTCAACCATCTTGAATCTCCATATGGCATCCATGGCTAGTGCTAAAAGGTGAGAGCTACACTCATGTGGAACTTGAAGAGGAGAGGAACAATGGAGGAGAAACAATGAGCATCTTGATTAGCATTTGGAGGAGTATAGTTTATCTATTATATGTTTGTATGCTTTCTATTTTATGCTTAATATCTCTCTTGATATGCCTGTTTAGGATAATCTTTTGTTGCTAACACTAACGTTTGTTTCTTGTGCTCTTGTGTGTGTTGCTATCAAACAGATTTTCTAATCCTTTTTGTAGAGCATCATTTGGTGAACCCGACGTGAATCAAAGAGAAATCATTTTGAATACTACTAACTTTTGAATGTTTTAATTGACACACAGGTCATTCTCTTGCGCTTTTGTTCTCAATTTAACACCTTCACAAATTGATACTTTAGCGCTATTGTCTATACTGTTGCTCTTTCATGTTGAATAGTGCTTCTGTTTTTACATAGAGTAGAGCTATTGTAACAGAGAGTTGTAAGAAAATTCCTTGTAACCGAAAACCAAAAATTTTAGGCTTGTAAAAGCCCACCAAAACATGTGGATTTTTCTAACTAATTATCTTTTGTGCAGGTTTTAACTAACCCCTACAATAGGATTTTTTTTAGCAATTTTAGCTTAGGAAATAAATTTATTCATATTTCTAACTTTGTCTTTCAAGTTAGGATAAAATAAATTCATTTTCCTTTTGGGTTAAAATCAACTACACTTTTATTTGGAGTTTTAAAAAGAACCACATCTTTTGTTTAGAGCTCTAAAAAGAATCACACTTGTTCAAAGTTAAAAAGAATCACAAAAACAAACACACAAAATTATTTTTTGCAAAGTTAGGAACAAATTCTTTTGGTGCTTAAAATCAACAAGGCAAATTTTATTTCTTGCATCAAACTAAAATTCACAATCAACACTTCATTTTGTGCAAGTTAAAAAGAATCCCCAATTTGTCAAAGTTGTTCTCAAATCGATTTACTTCAAGCAAAACGTGCTCTTAATTCAGTTGACCAAGATTTCCAATTCTTAGATTACAACACATTTTTCCTTTGAAGGATAAAAAGAACACCATGGTTGTTGGAGCAACATCTCCAAATAGTTAGATCACCATTGCAATGATTAGTTAAAAAGAACAAGTGTCTTTTGTGTTTGGCACACTTGTGCAAAATTTTTGTCGAGTGGTCCTACTTCTAACACACACTATCCTCTCCCTTGGATATTGTGGTCTTAGGTGCAAGAGAAAAGTGTTAGTAACACTCAAAGTTTATATTTTTAAGAGAGGCCTGCCAAGAGACACATCACTCTTGGGAATGACCTCATGCGGTAAATCCCTCGAGCCGCTATAGAAATCAGGTGTGAGTGAAAGTTGTAGCCTTGGGTATAGCTGTTCCTACAGTGTTACTTGCCGAAAGGACAAATGGGCCCCACCACAAGTTACAAGGCTCTTAAGTGAGTCACTGTAGAATGAACTTATGTCCAAAAACATCAAAAATTACTAAACACCTAATGTAGTAGCCCACTTGTTCTATTGATTGAGGATATTTGTGATAAATTCAGTGCAAGAGCATAGATGGTTTTGCTCCCAAGGTACTCACCATACATATTTCCTTGAGTAGAAACATAGCTTTTTGAAATGTTACTTGTAGCCTGATAAAAGCGGTGACTCCCCCATCATAGGGATCATCCATTTGTTATGCTCGTGCAAGACTTAGTATATCACATCCTTACCTACCACGACGGGATTCATAAGGTATGTAGTACCAAAGTTGAAGAAATATCAAGATGTGGGCTGAAATTATCACAACTGGCCATTTGACCTTAGGGATAAAGTGTATTTGAAGTGTCTTCATTTTGTGTCAAACCTACAAATTGAGCTAACTTCAGGCTTTGGAAAAACACCTAAAAAAAAAAAAACATTTGAAGGAAAGGGTCATAAAAATTTCAAAGGATTGGGTTGATCTAGACCCACACCTATTTGTGCCTTTTGAGGCAACATTCTTGTGTTTGTGTGCTTACTTTGTTTTCTTGTCAAAGAAAAATTAAAAATCAGTTCCAAAAACAAGTATTCATCCAACACCAACTTTTTCAAAAACACAAAAGATCAAAAACAAAAAAGCAAACAACGAAAGGTATCAAACTATATGACCATTCTTCACATCTTGAGAAAGAAGAATCTTCATCAACACATCAACTTGAAGAAAAGACCATTGAGCTCAAAGACTTTTATCAAAAGGAGGAAATTCTTCTATCTTAATAGACAAATCTTTGTCTCTCATAGAACCTTCTTGCATCACATGCATCTATATCTTCAAGGGAAATCAAACGAGTTTGATCAAGAATCATTAAACCGTAGAGCTTTTACTCAACATAGAGCTTTGAGTTATCATCAAAATAAGGGAGGCAAGATCAATCTTGCCTTCTTTCCAGATATTTGTATCACATATAACTCAGCTAGGGAAGAACCACCAACCCCTGAACAAGAAGAGGAAGAATTGGTTCCTTATGTGACACAAAGCTTTTATTGAAGTTCACATTTCATCCATTATCATATCCATATCTCATCAAATCCAATTCCAACTCTCAAAACATCAAGAGGTTTTTGTCCTAAGTTCTATTTCGATATTGCTTGAATCAAACACAATAAATCACTTTTTAGAGTGTCTCTACATCTAGGATAAACTCATCCTAAGAGACATTTCTATGTAGGTTAAAACTAGTCTATGAGTGCAATCCTCTCATTACTAGGTAGTTGAGTTTGTAATACATCTCAAATTTCTCTAAACCTTATCACATCAAACTTTGTCAATCAAACACAACAAGCAATTCAAGAAAGAACTTTGGTACCATCTACCTTTAGTGCTAGAGATTCATATGTGAAACACTTCACCAAATATCAATCTTTCATTTCATCACCAACTCATCATCATTTTCATCAAACTTCAACAAAAAGTTATAAACAAAATGGCTCATACTAGATCAAGATCTATACAACAAGAAATTGAAGAGGAAGAGGAAGAAAATATCAATGAGTTCCAAGAAGCCCTAGGAGGAAATATAAATGATGAAAATCCAGGCACTCCTACTCCGACAGAAATAGAAAGGGCACAACACAACCCTCTCTTTAATAGAATTTTTGATGAAATACTCAGGACCAACGTCGATGCTCACTTTTTAAGACTTGCTCAAGAGGGAGCTAAACTACCCTCTGACTTTGATGTTGCACAACTAAGACAAGCATCAGAATGCCAAAGTCATAATGACGATGAAAGAGGTTGAGAACATATCAGATACAACCTTCATCAAGGTAATCCCCCACCTCCTCCTCTTCCAAATGAAATAGAAATGTTGCGGCAACAAGTTGAGAATCTCACCCAACAACTTCATAATGGTGTGAAAACTAATCAGTTTTCACTTAATGACATTTGTCCCTATCCTTTTGATAGGAATCTTCATATGCCACCTTTTTCGCGAGGGTTTGAAACACCCAAGTTTGAAAAGTACAGAGGAAAAGGAGATCCTCATGATCATGTTAGAGAATTCCATTCAGCTTGCCTCGAAGTGGCATATGAGGATACATACCTAATGCAATTTTTTCCCCAAAGCTTGGGAGGAACAACCACATCCTGGTTTTCCCGATTACTAGGTGGCATTAGGACATTTGAAGAACTCATCCAAAAATTCTTGGCACATTACTCACACAACATTGAACATGATATCACAATGACTGATCTATGTAACACTAAACAAAAACCAGGTGAGCTATTTTCAGTCTTTCTGTAGCGATGGCATCAAATGTCTAGCAAACGTTCTCTTTAGTTACCTGAACAAGATCTAGTGGAAATATTTATATTAAACTTAAATGACGAAATGGAATTTCACCTAGACGTAAAAGACACAGACTCTTTCAATGTCATGATCACCAAAGGCTTAAAATGTGAGCGGGCTCTCATCAAAAAAAGGGCTTATCAAGATATATAATGAGCCAAAGGATGGCCCTCGCCCGTGCTTCAATAGTGACAAGCCTAACTTCTGGAACAAAAACAAAAACGTCGTCAACGATGGGGTTGTGAATGCAAGAACTATCAAAAGTGCACAACCTATGGTTCGATTTGCAGGACAGAACCCCCCACCCAAGAATAACACAGTTACTCCAAATCAAGGCCGCAACACATCTCAAGAGGAACCCAGACAACGTCAACAAAATTTTAATCCAAAACGCACATACACTCCCTTAAGGGAACCCATCGAAATAGTGTTATGTTAGTTGGTTTCTCAAAATCTGGTTACCTTACCCAAAACATCAAATTATGAACCTGAAGTCAAACCTTCATGGTGGAGGAATACTGAACATTGCAATTTCCATCAAGGAAAAGGGCATAAGACAAGCAATTGTCACAGATTGAAAGATCTTATTCAGGATCTTATTGACCGAGGTGAAATCGAAATTGAAGGACATGACCCAAAGACAACAAACAATGATCATCGCATGCTTAAAAATCCACTTCCATAACAAGATCAAAGGGGTCCTTCCACTTCAGGGTGAAACACAGATACCACCAATTATACGCAAGCCGCATATAATTACACTGTGAATCACCTATATGATGCCAGTGAACAAATTGCAACTATTACCATAAAAAATCCCAGTTCCAACTGCAATGTTGTTACACGTCGCATCAAGATTACCATAAAAGTAGCTCCACAAGGCACCCCATCTATCCCAAAGTAGTATAACCTTGTGGAACAATTAGACAAAACGCCTGCACTGATATCTATCTTAGAGATATTGTGCCTATCTCCATCCTATAAAACAATCTTGGATCAAGCTCTCCAAGAGGTGTCAGTCCCTGCAAACCTAAATACATATCAGTTCCAAGCCATGATTGGAAATCTAAGGTCATCACCTTGTCTCACTTTCTCTAAAAGTGACAACACATCCTTCCAGCAACCTCATAATGCCTCACTCCATATTGAAGGGTTTATCAACCAACATAGGATCAAGCGGGTCTTGATCGATAATGGAGCAGGCCTGAATATCTGTACACTACAATTAGTCACAACATTGGGATATGCAATTGAATCAATGGATCCTCGCAAGAAGATAACAATCAAAGCCTATGATGATGCAGAGTGTTCATCCAAAGGAGTTGTTGTGCTACCAATCCGAGTGGGCCTTGTGGTGAAACACATCATCTATCAAGTTCTGGACCTTCCTCTACCATACAATTTGTTGTTAGGAAGACCTTGGATACACGCCATGCAAGCCATTCCATCCACCTACCATTAGTGTATCAAGTTCCCACATAATGATGTAGAAATCATAATCCTGGGCGATGCAAATCCCTTTGCATATTGTCATAATATAAGTCATCAACCAGAGATTAGGGTTCCGAACAATAGAGAAGCCATCTCCTCCACATCATACATAAGTCCAGCCTCTCTTTCTAGTTCAAACACCACTATACCCAAGCAAGAGAAGCTCAAGATGAAAATAACAGAGGAAGGTCCTAAGGAATACAATCTCAACCAACTCTTTTGTGTTGGACAAATGCCCACTTCTCCTAGAACACATGGTAAACCTCAACGGTTACTTAAAACACCACTGGTCAAAACAACATGTACTTTGATGCCATTCATCCTTGGAAAAAGTCAAGAAGAAGAGACCAGAGATGAGGACTTAGCAGAATGGATCTATAAAGATCCCATCACCACCGATATTCCACAAGCTAAGCTTCCCATAGATCAGTATGGCAAAGGCCTTCTCATTATGCAAAGAATGGGCTATGATGGTCAGATTGCTCTCGAACCTTGCAAGCAAGGACGACATGAACCACTGCAACCGAAATTAAAACCCAAAGATAACACTGGCCTAGGATTTCAAAATAAGATTCTTCCTAAGCTCATATTCAAAGGGAAACCCACCAAACCACTATATCAGCCTATTACAAAGAGGTCACCTTTGATTATAAAAGCAACATCAAACACCATAGCAACTGCCCCATTGAGGCTAAAAATCCCAACAAAACCATCTACAACACCCATCATCCCACCAATCAAACCAATGACCCCATCAACAACAACAATGACATCAATAGCACCATTAGTAGTAGCAACTGTATCAGAACCCACAACCGTATCTACAACACCGACAATTCCAGCAGAAGCAACAGAGTCAACACTACCAATACTCCCCGTATCGGATTCATTAATCCCCATAATCCTTCCCACAACACCAATCATTTCACCTCCAAAGGTACATCAACCGATCACACTTGCAATGTTTAACTCAAAGGATATCCCCGTATGGTATAGATATTGGCTACTGGAAAGTAACTCAGAGACTAACTCACATGAGTGGGAATTTGATTCCATACAGCTTAATATGTCAAATGAGGAAGACACATCACTACCTCCACCCTGCAAAGACATCTTGGGTTCCTGAGCTGGAAACATCTTCCACATACCCTACGTCACATCCTATGCCTGATTCTGACAGGGAGAGTACCATCAACGACCTTCACCACAATGTTTTAACCTAATCGATGAGGTAATGCCCATTATCCATCCTGTACTCATCGAATGGAACCAACCTAACCCCCCATGTCTTGACCATTTCAAAAATGATGAGGCAATCATTGACTTTTTGGAACTATGGGATAACATACCAAGCGGGGATCACAAAGCTAGATTCGCCATTGAACTTAATAGCACAACATACTTCGAGGAAGATGCCAAACCTTTTAGCTACAAAAATATAACAATAAAACATGGATCTTCCAGTGAAAACCACACTGTGGCACTGTTTGATCACACAAAAGTAAAAAGAAAGAGCGTATCCAATGGTGAAAACCTCTTTGAGGCACCGGAGGATGAAAGGTTTGACATTCTCCCTTCTAGTACACAACAGGAATGATCAACAGTTCACATCAAGGAAACCAAAGAATACAACGTGGGGACTCTTGAAACTCCTCACCACATACATCTGGCATCTCTTTTAACTCCAGAGGAACAACCTAAGTTTGTAAAATTCTTCCAGAAGTGCCAAATTAACTTTGCATGGTCATATGCAGACATGCCTGGGCTTGATCCTGATTTAGTCATGCATCACCTCACTGTTGTAGAAGGAGCCAAACCTGTCAAGCAAAAACTTTGCAAGATGCATCCCCAGATTGTGGTGCTAGTCAAAGCAGAACTTAAGAAACTCCTAGATGTTGGTTTTATTAGACCAATTGATTATGCGAATTGGATATCCAATATTGTGCCTGTCGGCAAACCAAATGGGGGCATCCATGTCTATACCGACTTCAGAGATCTGAATAAGGCATGTCCTAAAGATGACTTCCCCCTACCAAACATCGACATAATCGTAGACCTAACAGTAGGACATTCCATGCTTTCACTCATGGATGGATTTTCAGGGTACAATCAAATAAAGATCACACCTGAGGATCAACATATGACGACCTTCACATGTCCATGGGGAACATACTGCTGGAATGTAATGCATTTTGGTCTAAAGAATGCAGGAGCGACCTATCAAAGAGCAATGACCACCATCTTTCATGACATGATGCATACTATAATGGAGGATTATATTGATGACTTACTGGCAAAATCACTAACAAGAGAAGGTCATCTAGAAATATTAGAGAAAATATCTAACAAACTGGAACAATATCATGTTCAACTCAACCCAAAGAAATGTGTCTTTGGAGTTGTTGGATTTTGCCAAGATCAAGAGCTCAATGAAATGTACAAAATAGAGACACAATATAGAACAAGAATAAACTGTATTCTCATCAATAGAAAATGATCAACAATAATCAACTGGATTCAATAGTTACATACAATGAATAGAGGCTTGCTTATATAGGCAAGGCTAGGGATATGTATGAGCACACAAATATGACATGTGGCTCAATAAGAAACAAGGGTAGGTAGGAAATAGGTGTGGGTAGGTAGGAGAAATAATATAATAGTCCACATGAGGTGGATCACCCACCGAAGGTGGAATTATCACTCCACAATAAGTGGATATGATAGTGTAATAACAAGATCAACACCATAAAAGGTGGAATTTCTCCTACACACACTATCCCAATGTGGCACAAACACCCAAGTGTCTCATATCCAAACTACTATGAAATGCATTATCCTAAGTAAACTTAAGTAAGTGTAATAATATCCATGATGAATAATTATTTACACCAACACCCCCCCTTAAGTGCAACTTAGGGGAATGCACTTAAGTCTACAATGCAACTAAGCAATGCAAGATGGGTCCCGGCTATGAGGCCATGTTAGGTACCCATGTACAAATGCAAATGCATGCAAACCAATGCAATGAAATCTCTCACAAAGTGGGGAAAGAGAGAAAAACCCAATGGGAAAAAACCCTCCCCCAAAAAGAGAGATGAAAGCTATACAAAGAACTCTCAAAGAAGTAAGTGAGGAACAAAACCCCATGTGAGGAAAAAGTCCCCCCCATATGAGAGAAGAAGAGAAGTCAAACTGTGACCCCCCCTCAATGGAGAATCTGCACCAATGGAAGAAGCTCGATGTATGAAGAAACTACTCCACGAACGTCGAACAACATTCCTCCCCTTAGGAAGAAACAAAACCAAAGGTGTATCCATGAAGTCTCCCCAATCATGAAGGGAAGATGTATGAAGAAAACTCATGATGAAAGGAATCTCTGAAAACTGCTCAAGTGTCCCCATGTTGATGCTGAAAGATACCCCTTCCAAAGGTGGTAAACTGTGCCACACTGCTGAAAAAGGCACTCCAAGACCTAGTGGAGATGGATGTAGAACATGTCCCAAAGACTCACATGTCTCCTCAAAACATAAAGAGACCTCCTCCAACTGCTGTACATAAGTATCCACAATCATGTCAACCTCGAAAGAATGATCATGTAGAGAATGAACAAGAGGGTCAGAGTGTGCCCTCACAACAATCGAAGAAGGATCATCTTCATCAAAGAGAAGATGAATGTCATCAATGATGTCTCCCAAATCTGCAATGTAGGATTCCATAAATAAACCTGCAATGTCTGTCAAGTAATCATCCCATGAATCTAAAGCTGGAAGACAATGAATATCTTGCTACACTGAATCACATGATGGCAAAACTGTCGCACTATCTGCATAATCAGGTACAATAGGTGATGTGATATCAATATGAGGAGATGAAATACAAGGCTCAAGAACGGGTTCACATGTGAGAATCCCCATGTTCAAGTGTCCAAAGTTCTCCTCAAAATTTGAACCATCACAATAAGTGTGATCATCATATGTAGAATCATCAAATGTGAAATCATCATCATCAACAAAATCTGAAAAGGAGTATAACCGAGATGCATGATCAACCACCCCAGTTGCAATGATAGCTCTAGTCTCCATGTCTCTAATGAAAACTGAGTCAGGTGTGAACTCCACAACTCTCTTAGTTGCGCCATGTGTGATTTGATAGATAGAAAGGAGATTGTTTGTCAAGTGGGGTACACACAACACATCATTGAAGGAGTTATCCCCAATGTCAATAGATCCTTTCCCAATCACATCCATGTATGTATGATTGCCCATCAAAATTTGTGGCATGGTGCAAGGCTCAAATGTAGAGAACATAGACTGCGAAGATGCCATATGATGAGAAGCCCCTGAATCTAGAAGCCATCTCTCTGAATCATGACTAATAGTAGCACATAGAGCTTTTCCTTTTCTTGTTCCAAAAGAGTGAGTCTTTCCACTTGTAGAAGCCATGAATGCTTGCCCTTTTCCTTTTGAATGTGAGGAAGTTGAAGTTGATGAATCATCCTTCTTGTAGACTTTAGGCAAATCAATGTTATGCTTTTTGATGATATGTGTGAGCTCATCAATCTTCTTAGAATAGCAACGATGCTCCTCATGACAAATCTTTTTACAATAAGCACAAGTAGTTCTCTCTCTCTTTGGTGAATTATCTCTCTTGGAAGAGGATGAATCTCCTTGTTGTGGAGAAGATGGTGCTTTGTCTTTAGGCTTTGATTGCCATTTTTTCTTGTTTGAGTTGTCCTTTCCTTGATTTCCTTTGTTCCCTTGATTTGCCACTAATGCTTGAGACTTAGAAGCCTTAAGAATGCCCATGCTTATCAACTTAGTTTGTTCCATCATCAACATTTCATTGAAAGCATCAAATGTAGGCATTGTGTAGCTTGAACCCATTGTCATCCTATGGGTTTGGAAACTAGAAACAAATGCTGCATATTCTTGTGGAAGCTTGCCTATCAAGTTGAATATCAATTGAGTATCCTTCTTATCAATGCCACAATCTTTGAGTTGTGCCCTCAACTCATTTGCCTTAGTGACATAATCTTGTATAGTATCAAAGTTCTTGGGATCTAACATGGTGAGATCACTATCAATTTGATATCCCCTAATCTCATCAACTTGACCATACAAGTCTTGAAACTTTTGCCAAGCATCCTTGATTAGAGTACACTTCTCAATATGAAAAATGAGATCCTTTGATACATACTTTCTTAAGGTACCAATTGCCATGATATTTTTAGTGAGCCAATCTAAGTGACCAACTGGATCAGCCTTAGGATCAGCTGGAGCAACAATAGTTCCATCAATGTAATGAGTGAGTCCTTTTTCCATAAGTTTACTCCTTGCATCAATTTTCCAAGTAGCATAGTTATGTGGAGTTAAGAGAGGAAACTTAGAAGAACCCATAGCAGCAAAAAGGAAGGAACACAAGAGCACAAAAGCACAAGAGACACCCCCCCAAATTCACTCAATCAATGTACCCCCCCTAAAGTGATGAAATTGACACTTTATACTTAGTGCGTTTACAATGAGCCACTTGCAAAACAAGGCAAAGTGGACTTATAATGCAAATTTTACAACTTCTCAAATGAGATACAAGAGACTTCAATCAATAGTGCAATGAATCTAACTGAGATTCAAGCAAATATACAAGTACTAAGAGAGCCAAAAAATGGCCTAAATCTGAAAGTACAATTTCTACTTATAATGGCATCAATCTGATAGTATCATGTGAAAGTAGACAAAAAAATACTCACTTTCAAAAAAAATGGCACCTGAAAAGGAGGTCGTATGACCCCAAACGAAGCCTCTGAAGTTGCAAAAACTGGGATTACTCAAGGACAGTCACCAAAAACTGCATTTTCTGAAAAATTCGTGCATCAAAATCAAAAAAATTTCTTCACCACTGCGGAGAGCACGAAATTCTAGCCCATTTCAAAACAAATTGCACCCAAAAAGGAGCAAAAATGAGCAAGTTATGGCCATTTGAAGTTGAACTGCAAAATCAAAAATGCAAATGAGAGGGGGGTCCAAAATTTTCAAACCCTGCTGATGTGGCGCTGACGTTAGCAAGTCACTATGTTAAATTTGACGGCCATATGACCATCGCAAAAACTTCGCCCTCTGTTGACTGGGCGTCCATACTGTACGGACGGACGAGGTGGCCAGATGACTGTGCAGTTAACTGTGTAGGCCGTATCGTATGGAAAGATGACTGTGCACAAATGACGTGGCGGATGACTCGTCGTACGGTCAGCTGACTGTGTGTATGAAAAATCCGATTGGGTAGTGTACGGAATGCTGCGTGGCAGGGTTTGTACCGCGGGCCAGTGGCCGCTTGCCACATGGCGGGCGCGGTCCTTCGGTCTCGTTGACTGGACTGCGACGCGGGAGCCGGCGCGGGTAACGGTCTGCGGTGGGTCTCGGTCTACGGGAGCCGGTGCCGGTGGTGGTGCCGGGAGGACGCGGGCGATGCTGGAGTCGAGCGGCGGTGGCGTCGTGCTGAGCCAGGAGGAGCGAGCACCGGAGAGTGGCTCGCGGGAGGAGCTGCGGGCTGCGGCTTCGGCGGTCTTCGGCGCAGGCAGACCTGCGGGTAGAGTATGGGCGCAGGCGGCGGCGGTAGGTGGACGGACGGGCAGAACGAGGCGGCAGGTACGAGTGCATAGACCTGCAGACAGGTACGGGCGTCTGCAGAAACCTGCAACCTGCGGGGTCACGGGGGGGTCTGCGGACCCCCCAAAAAATCCCTTTTTTTTTTTTTTTTGCTTTTTCAATTTTTTGATTTTTTCGAATTTTTTGATTTTTTCAATTTTTGAAAAATATTTTTCAAAAAATAAATTTTTATTTTTTTCGAAAAATATAATAATATTCCGAAAATACGTACGATACAAGCAAAATTGGAGAAAAAAATTTTCTCACCAAAATAGGCCGAATTTATAACCAAAATTCATGGAAACGGCCTTTTGGATGCAATGGCGAGGTCGGATCTGGTCTAGGATGCCTCCAAAAGATGCTGCTCCTCAGATCTGCCTCTTGACGTCGCAATAATGCCTCTTGACGTCGCAATAATGCCTCTTCAAGACGAATCAATGAAGCCCCAATGGCTCTGATACCATGTTGGATTTTGCCAAGATCAAGAGCTCAATGAAATGTACAAAATAGAGACACAATATAGGACAAGAATAAACTGTATTCTCATCAATAGAAAATGATCAACAATAATCAACTGGATTCAATAGTTACATACAATGAATAGAGACCTGCTTATATAGGCAAGGCTAGGGATATGTATGAGCACACAAATATGACATGTGGCTCAATAAGAAATAAGGGTAGGTAGGAAATAGGTGTGGGTAGGTAGGAGAAATAATATAATAGTCCACATGAGGTGGATCACCCACCGAAGGTGGAATTATCACTCCATAATAAGTGGATATGATAGTGTAATAACAAGATCAACACCATAAAAGGTGGAATTTCTCCTACACACACTATCCCAATGTGGCACAAACACCCAAGTGTCTCATATCCAAACTACTATGAAATGCATTATCCTAAGTAAACTTAAGTAAGTGTAATAATATCCATGATGAATAATTATTTACACCAACAGGAGTAACCTCAGGGAAGCTTCTAGGATACATTGTCTCAAGCAAAGGCATTGAGGTTGATCCTGCCAAAGTCAAAGTAATCATGCACATGCCACCTTCAAAGAACATCAGTCAGCTAAGGACATTACAAGGGCGACTACAATCTATCTGTAAATTCATTGCACAACTGGTAGATAAATGTCACCCATTTACACATCTGCTACACAAAATTATCCGCTTTTAGTGGGATGCTAGATGCCAGCAAGCATTCTAGATGCTTAAAGATTATCTCATGAATATGCCATTGCTGATCTCACCAGATCCCAGTAAGCCTCTAATACTCTATATTTCAGCAACAAGTACAATATTGGGTGTACTATTGGCACAACACAATGCAGAAGAGAAAGAGTGTGATATTCACTACATCTCTCACACATTGGTTGGCTATGAACTCAATTACACCCCTATTGAGCGAGCTTCCCTAGCAGTAATCTTGGCAACCACTAAACTAAGGAACTATCTGTTAACACATAAAGTATAGCTCATTGCAAAGATCGATCCACTCAAGTACTTACTCAACAAAGCAACATTGACAGGCCGCTTGGCCAAATGGGTAATGATTCTCAGTGAATTTGATATTGAGTATGTGGACCATAAGGCTATCAAAGGACAAGTTATTGCAGATCAGTTGGCCGATGCACCACACATAAGCAATCAACCCCTCATTTCCAATTTTCCAGATGAAGAGATATTCATGATCACAACAACACAACCATGGAAACTATACTTTGATGGTTCATACACTAGGCATGGCTCGGGGGCAGGCATTCTGTTTATTACACCTCAAGGTGATAGTATCCCGAAGTCTTACAGGCTCACATTTCCATGCACAAACAACATAGCAGAGTATGAGGCCTTGAACACAAGACTCAGGCTAGCCATACAATGGAAGTTACAAGAATTGCAAGTATATGGAGACTCCCAACTGGTCATTCGACAAGCAATAGATGAATATCAGACAAAGGATGACAAACTCATGCCTTACAAACAAATGGTGGACAAATTAAAGGCATCATTCACTACTATCACCTTTGAGCAGATACCCAGAGATCAGAATCGAGCTGGTGATGCTATGGCTACCATTGCATCTCTCCTAGATCTTCCACAGAATTCAACACGCTATGAGTTCTTGGTCGAACAACTGTGGATTCCCGCTTATGATATCCCCAAATCTAAGATGATATGTCACCTTATCGGTTCCAAATCCCCATGGTACAGTGAGTTCTACACCTACCTCCGCGATCACACACTTCCTCCTAACCAATCAAATAACCAACGTAAAACCTTCATTCACCAAACCGCTCGATATACCATTATTGTTGAAACCCTATACCGACGTAGTCTTGATGGTACTCTCCTTTGATGTATGGAACATGATGAGATAACAAAGGCCTTGGAAGAGGTACATGAAGGAATTTGTGGAACTCAAGCAAGTGGTCCTTCCCTAGAAAAGAAGATCATACGCGCTGGATACTATTGGCCGTCTATGGAAAAAGACTCCTATTATTTTGTCAGAAAATGCAAGAAATGCCAAGTTCATGGAGACTTGATACATCCACCAGCACAGGAATTGCAGCCAATCACAACACCATGGCCCTTTTGCCAATGGGGACTTGACCTTGTGGGTAAAATCCATCCATCTTCATCCAACAGCCACAAATTCATTATTACTGCCACCGAGTACTTCACAAAGTGGATCAAAGTTGTTCCACTTACCCAAGTCAACGACAAGCAGATCGCCTCATTCATCCTTAATTACATCATCTATCGGTATGGTGTACCCATGTCCATCATCACAGATAATGGTCTTCCTTTCAAAAATCAGGATGTCTGTGAACTCTGTTAGAAATTTCACATCCAACATCGCTTTTCCACTCCCTATTACCCACAAGACAATGGTCAAGTTGAAGCATCAAACAAGAACATATTAAGAATCCTCAAGAAAATAATCAATGATGTCGGTCGTGATTGGCACGTTCAATTGAATCCAGCACTATGGGCGCATCGAACTAGTATTTGAACCCCTATAGGTGTAACTCCCTACTCACTAGTCTATGGCACAGAAGCTATCTTACCTATCGAGGTTGAGATACCATCTCTACGGGTTTCCTTGCACAATCTCATCGATGATGAAGCATACAGAGTATCTCATCTCCAAGACTTAGAGCTACTTTATGAGAAACGACAAGCTGCATACAATCACCTCAAGGCCTATCAGCAGTGCATGAGCAGAAGCTATTAGACCTTGTACATTTGAGGTAGGTGATCTTGTTCTTAGGGAAAATCCTTGTAACCAACCAAATAGAGAACATCAGGGAAAGTTTGAATCAAACTGGTTGGGTCCATATGTTATCACTATTGTATTTGGGTCTGGGGCATATCAGTTGGCTACTTCAAAAGGAGAACCGCTAACAGATCCAATCAATAGCATGCACCTCAAACAATTTTATACCTAAGTTGTACTAAGCATCAGGCTCTAATACATACCAGAAAAACACCAAAAACATTTAGATAAATGTCTTGAAGAAACTACAAAAAAATCAAAATAGTAAAGAAAAATCATGCATCCAAACAGTGAACAACCACTCCGGTGGCACCTTGGGTAAGTTGCGATGGTGAAAACCTAGCAAACAGGTGCCACTCATTGCAGTTATGGCTCCATTGTCTTTCAAACTTGTTGCGATCACATTCACATTCATTCACTTGTCCATCTGTCCAAACCATGGCTTGTTATTGATTTGCAATCATGGATAGTACTTCATGCGTCTCGCATCCCGCTTTTTCATAGTCATGTCTAAACTGGGGGCAATGCCCTTAATTTGTTTGGTGGAAGTGGATTATACATTATTTTTGTGATTCATTGAGTTCTTCATTCAAAACTATCTCACAAATTCCAAAAACATTGGAAAACTATCTCACAAAATACCAAAAACATTGGAAAACTATCTCACAAAATCCAAAAACATTTCAAAAACATCAAAATCAATCAAAAACATGGCAACACCTTGTGTTAGTTAAGATGAGAGGGTGGGGGTGAATCATAAAAACTCACAATTCAATATATTCACCATATTCAACCTCGGTAGCCTTTACTGATATGCAACTATGACTGTAAATCATTCAATACTCATAAACAGATACACTTAAAACATCATAACACATTTGACACTAGATTTAATGTGGAAACCCAAATAGGGAAAAACCACTGTGGGATTTCAGACCCACTAAGAAATATACCCTTCTAGAGTATGCTCAGTTAAAAGCCAATCCAGTTACAGATTACAAAAACACATTGCTAGATGTGACTCGATTAAGGGATTTCCCTCAGACTTGTTAGAGTCTTGCACTTTGTTAGAAGTGACCTTGTCAAAGGATTTCAAACACTCATTTAGAATGTTACCTTGCTAGAGGGTTTACAAATAAGACTGTTAAGTCCACTTAGTTAAGAGATTTCTTGTCACTTACAAAATAAATAACAATAATAAAATATATCTACAACTTCACATCTGAAATGCTAAAGCAGATTCTATGTTCTCAAAACAATCTTGTCATAAGACTTATCTTGCTTCTTGTTGGGCTTCTCAATCTGTTCTTCAATCAGATCTTCAATCTTCAGTGCACGGTGATCACAACTGTAGTGTCACTGTTCTTCTATTTTGCCCGCATACATTGTTCATCAGTAGTTTCTTATTTATGAACAATACCTAACCGCTTAATCTCCTTGATCACATTTCCCATGTTCAATCTTAGCCATCAGATCTTCAAACGTGACTAGGTTCATTGTATCCTTCGATCTGAAAATGTTTTACCTCGCCTTGGAACTTGTGCTAGGTTATGACTGTTCAATCTGCATTGTAGATCTATCTCTTGTATTTTCGATGTCGTAGATCCTCAACAAACTTCTTGCACGACATACCAATCATCTGATCAACTCCAGCTCATTGGCATTCTACATTTAATAATGTATTTATCCATCCAATGCATTATGTTATTACTTGGTTGTTACTCGATAAATACTAAACTTCACTCAGTAGATATTCTGCCTTTTTAACTGATAGTGATAACCTTAGGGTTTACCAACTAGAATCTTGCTCGGTAACATAGGACATTATCAAGCCTTAACTAATTCTATAGCTTGAAATCTTTTCTCCTTCTTGTTCAATCTTTGAATACTCATATATAGGATATCAAAACAATCAAAACAACATAATCTCATCACTATCTAACTCGGTAATAGTTGCCCATTGAATAACTTATTATTCCCCTTTTATTTTCACATTCATTCTGTGTCTCTTACCGACATCTTCATACTTATCAAAATATACTCATTAAGATATGGCAACATCATACTGAATCATAAAATCAATTGCTTGACATCAATGACACAATAATATTATTAAGATAGTAATCATCCTTTCTCAATTATATCAACAACCTCCAACAATCTTACTAAGATGCTAACAATCTCCTTTTGTGAAAATGCTAACACCTTGTACATATGTTTTTCAAAGAAGATACCAAACAAACATTGTGACATACTCAAAACGATCACCACTTATCAAATCGACCAAACAGTCAACATCGACGCAAAAACTGTCTTCACAAGGATGCATCCTTCCTTACCAAAACAAAGACAAGATCAAGTTTTCTTTGATAAGAAATTTTTGTTTAAAGCTATCAAGTACTTGGTTCAGTTTGTGGGTTATTTATTTATATTAGCTTACTACACTACTCCGGGATATCCACAAGTGATTAGAGTGGCCGAGATGGTTCCTGTGGCATTGTTTGTATGTCTTCTGTAAATTATTCCGATGAAGTTCCGGAGCATGTACTAATGGTGTTTACGTGGGAAGCTCACTAAGTTACGTGATCTTATGCAAAAATACAGTCATAGATCACTACGGCTTGCTGACTACAATGTATACCTTGACCATATGAGCATGAACCATTATCAAGGATCCATATTCTTTATTCTTTATATATATTATTTTCTTACAGGTACAATAATCCATCTTTGGTTCCTACTGCCTCATCCAAGCTCAATAATGGTTTTATCTCTTACTACAGTATGAACTTGTCTCAGGATATGATCGGCAAAAGATCAAGAAGGACGTTCCAAGTCATGCATGAAAGGAGATAATCCTTGTCTCTTCTGCAAGCACTACTCAGGTCAACTTGATCCATTATATCAAGTTGCTTGTATTAACTTGCTATATCAAAATCTAGGAAAGAAGTGCTCAGGTCATCATGGTTTAATTATACCATCAATGTTTGCACTCACTTCCCATAATTCAAAATCTCAATGATGAAAAATAAAGCACTATGGATCATCATTCCATCTCATCTATATATATTGCATTCTGTTGCATTCCATCCATCCATACATTCATAATAGATGCATATCATTCATACATAGTAATGACAATGGATACTCTATTTTCCTCTTCTTCCATAGGAATGCATCATAGGTCCTCCATTTCTTCTATCTAACATCAAACCCCCCCTCACCCTCCCCATCTTGGTAATCAACATCACATACCCTACATCATCTCCCATCAACCCAATCAAGCCAATTACTCTGTCTACACAGGCACATCGACTCACACACACCTAGACTATCAACAGATACTTTGATCAAGTATCTTCGGGTCTCAACAGGTAATCGATTATGGAAAACCTAGACTACAACAAGCATTTATCATAATGACCTAGTCTCAACGGGGCTGCTATGGTTCACCACAACCATCCATCACACGCACACACTATCAATTGATCAACCAATCAAACACAATCAGAACGGACAATTACATCAATTGCCTAAGTCTCAACGAGTATTTTGCTTCAAATACCTTGACTTCATTGGGCAATTACATCAATTATCTAAGTCACCATCAGGTCACTTTGATTCACTTACTCAGACTTTAACCTGTCCAAGTGAACAACTGACATCAATTGTCATGCTTTGACTCGACTGGGGCAATTAAACCGATTGCACTAGATTGTCCAACCAATTTTGATCAATTGTATAGTATCAATCAAAAGCACAACACCACATTTGCACTATATCTCCTGCATAACCTACGGGTACTCACTGGCTTGCCATTTCTCCGTATTCACTCTATTTTCTTCCATTCTTTCACCATTATTGCTAATTTCTTTTATTCTACCTCCCCTCCACTTCTCGTTCTTTTTTGAGAGAACGCCCGATTCTTCAAAAAAAATTTGGGCCCATCTCTCGAGGGGGCATACCACCCACTAAATTAACATTATGGGGCATATTTCTTCACACCTATTTTTCTTTCTTTGAAACGACGCGATAAAACTGCACCGTATCAAAGAGGGGCAAATGTAGTCACATAAATTTGTCCACTTAATTAAATGAATATTTAGTATTTATTTGATTATTTAACCATCAACCAATAATTAATTAAATTAATATTTAATTAATTCATCTTAACCCTCTTCTCCTATTAATTAAATAAATTATTCAATTTATTTGATTTAATTCACTTAACCAAATTCAGACCATTAATTAAATAAATAAATCATATTTGTTTAATTAAATCTTCTCTCACATTTAAATAAATTAACATTTATTTAAATCACCTTTATCCTCCACCCACTTGCATTTTCCTACAAATGCAAGTTGCACAACTAGTTTAAATAAATAAATAATTTATTTAAAATCATATTTATCCTCACCCACTTGAAACCTTTAATGGCTTCCCTTTAAGTCTTCAAACTTAATGGCTTCCTTTTAGAGTCTTCTCAAGCCTTTAAAGGTTTTCCTCAAAGTCTTCAGGCATTTAATGCTTTATCTTCCTTTTTCTCATGTAAATAAATTAAGATTTATTTAAATAAAATCCAAAATTCACATTCATATTTAAATAAATTAATATTTATTTGAATATCTACCCAAATGCAAATTAAACCATTTAATTGAAATAAATGATTTTATTTTAATTGAAAATCCTAAAATTCCTCCCACTTGCATTCTCCTACAAAATCCACTTGCATGCCTAAATCCCTTCTAGATTCTTCTAACTCCTTCTAATTAGCCTAATCCTATCCTAATCATTGTCACATTCCTAAATAAAAGGAAGTCACTTCTCAAAAACCTCCAAAGTCTTCAATAACCATTAAAGGCTTTATGTCTTCAAATGGTTAACCTCTAAAGTCTTCCAAACCATTAAAGGCTCTTACATAACCATTTATGGTTAACTCACCTCTTACCTTTGGTTAGAGACTTTCCTCTAACTTAACCATCCTTTTGACTCATGGGTCTCTTCAAAGCTTTTATTTCTTTAACTAAGGTAACCATTTAACCCTTGCACATTCATTTATCTCTTGGATAAAATGAATATCCATTAACCTAACCCTAACCCAACCCCCTAGGGTAACCATCATGTCCCCTCAAGCATTTAATGCTCCTTATCTCTCCTCTCAAGCCTCCTCATGGTGACACTTGTCAACATGGGATTGGGTTGAAAGTCTCACATGGATTGAATATCTTTCAATCCTAACCCTTGTTAAGATTGCTCAATCTTAACCCTTCATTTCCCCATTTCTTCTATAAGTAGAACCCTTCTCCTCAAGCAAAGAAGGAAGCATTAGAGTATTGTTGTTATACTTGTATTAGCATAGAGATTTTTCATAGCATCACCATCTACATTTGCATAGCATTTTCTTATCATATTCAACCATCTTGAATCTCCATATGGCATCCATGGCTAGTGCTAAAAGCTGAGAGCTACACTCATGTGGAACTTGAAGAGGAGAGGAACAAGGGAGGAGCAACTATGAGCATCTTGATTAGCATTTGGAGGAGTATAGTTTATCTATTCTATGTTTGTATGCGTTCTATTTCATGCTTAATATCTCTCTTGATATGCCTGTTTAGGATAATCTTTTGTTGCTAACACTAACGTTTGTTTCTTGTGCTCTTTTATGTGTTGCCATCAAACAGATTTTCTAATCCTTTTTGCAGAGCATCATTTTGTTTATAAGGTCGATGAATTTGTTTAGTTTAATGAGTTGGCAAAGAGTGAGCACCGATCAATTGAGTGTGTGGTTGCCGAACCCGATGATGTATCTACAGTTTGAGTAAAGGAAGATAGGAGCATGAAATGAATCTGATCAAGCAAGTGTAGTGCTATTCAGACAAATCAACAAATTCTTGTTATTTTCTAACAATCACAACAGAATTGAAATCCCCTAACCGGGTAAGCTCTAACAAGCTTGGTGTTATTCAAACCCTCTAACAAGGTGATCCATTAGCTTGGATTTTCAAATCCTCTACCAAGGTTACTCCTTATAGGGTATTGCTTCTAACAAGGCATTTGTAGTCAATCCCTTAACCGGATGATTCCTAATAGGATCAGTTCTTAACAAGACTTTTTGTAAAGCTTTAACAAGCTAGGCTCCTAACAGGGCTAACTTCAGAAGAGTTCAGATAGTTATCTTGTGAGTCTCATCTCACCATGGTTTTTACCTATTTTGGTTTCCATGTCAAAAATATTTGTGTCAAGTGGTGAATGTTTTTTTGGTTATGTTTTCATGGTTGATTTACTTAACTACTTAGCTACTTTGATACGTCATGATAACTGAAAGCATTGAGAAATAAAGAAGTTATTTACTGTTAATTTGTTGTAACAGTCAACTAGTTTATCCTATGATTTTTTATCTTGACAAAGGTATTACATCGTTAGTTCTAAGTTTACTTTGAGAGATTGATTTTTGAGATTGGTGAAGTTTGTATCAGTTTTTCTATCTACTGATTTAGCCCCCCCCCTCTCAGTAGTTGATCGGATACTTATTCTTTCATCATACCATCAATTGGTATCAGAGCATTACAGGTCCTCTAAGGTCTTAGACTAACAACTTGGGGTAAAGATCTTGCAGATCATGATGAAGAAGGATGGTCCAAAGTTTAATATAGATAACTACAAGATATGGAGTGACATAATGAAAATTTATATCAAGAGTTTGGGAATCCCGTATTGGGAACATGTCAATACTAAGTATGTTGCACCTATTGGGATGTTGACTAATGATCACAAGAAAGAGCAACAATAAAATCATCAAGCATTGGAGGCTATTATCAGTTCTTTGTCTGATGCAGAGTATGTAGATGTTCATGGTCTTGAAACTACATATGAAGTATGGAAAAAAATTGAAGAAGAAGAGAGTCTAAGAGGAAAGTTTGATGACATGCGGATGGCTGAAGGTGAGAATATCCAACAGTATGGTCAAAGGATAAAAGAGATAGTCAGTGAAATTAAGAGTGCAGGAGGTAAAGTGGAAGATTCCACATTGATTAGTAAGGTACTAAGAACCTTGCTACCGGTCTACTCTATCCGAGTTGTAGCCATTTAGGAGCTGAAGTCCATTGACAAAACTAAGGTAACTCTTGACTCCATCATTGGCAAGCTTACTACTTTTGAATTGAATGGTTATGATGGTAGTGTAAAGAAATATGAGTATGCATTTAGAGCTTCTATTTCTGACCCATCTATGAGGAAATAGAGATGCCATACACAATTATGAATCTAGATCCAACAAAGAAGTTGATGATGAAGACAATTTAGTTGAGCTTGAAGTATTGTTGGCCAAGCGGTTGCCTAGAGGTACAATTAAATATAGAGGTAAATTACCTTTGAAATGTTTTGCATGCAACAAGATTGGACACATTGTTGCTCTGTCCTAATGGTGATAATGAGAACAAACAAGAGAAATTCAAGAAGTACAAGGGTAAAGGCAAAAGAGATTGTCTTATTGCTATTGATGGTGGTATCACTGATGAAGAATCTGATGGTGATGCTAATGAACACATTGTGTTTATAGCCATTAAAGAAGAGATTTCAGACCAGATGGCATTAGTATCCTGGATGGATAACTCTGATGATTGGATCATTGATAGTGGTTGTTCACATCACATGACCAGTGATCAGAGCAAATTTCTTTCTCTGAAGGAATTTGATGGTGGAGTAAGATTTGGTAATGACTCACCCTGCATGGTTAAAGGTAAGGGAACTATTTATCATAATGGAAAGAGTAGTGCAGATGATGTCTACCTGGTTGAAGGTCTAAAGCACAATCTTTTGAGCGTGGCACAACTCAATGATAGAGGATGCCCTTTAGATTTTAAAAATGGTATGTGCAAAATCTATGACAACAAAGGTGAACTGATTGCAACCAAGAAGAAAACTAAAGGTAACTTGTTTCAACTTAATCCTAAAGTCAAAAAATGTTTAATTGCAAAGATAGATGATGGTTGGCTTTGGCATAGGTGATTTTGTCATATAAAATTTGATAACATTGTTAAAGTGAGTAAGTCCAAGACAGTGAGAGGTTTGCCTCAGTTAGACAAACCGGTTAATGCTCTATGCAAAGAATGTCAGCTGGGAAAGATGACATCCTCAAATTTCAAGAGAAAATCTTTTTCAGTGGAACATTTGTTAGATTTGGTTCATACGGATCTTTGTGGACCAATAAGAACAAAAAGTATTCAAGGTGACATATATTTTATGATCTTCACTGATTATTGCTCAAGGATGATGTGGGTCACATTCTTGAATGATAAGACTGAAGATTTTGGTAATTTCAAGGCATTCGGGACCTTAACTAAGAAAGAGAGCCGTAAGAAGATAAAGTGTCTGAGGACAGATCAAGGCAGTGAATTTTCTTCTGAGAAATTCACTAGGTATTGTGAATAAAATGGTATCAAACGACAACTTTCTGCACCTAGGATACCACAACAGAATGATATCGCAAAAAGAAACAACCGGTCAGTTGTTGAAGATACTAGGACAATGTTCATACAAGGAGGTGTAGTGAAAAATCTTTGGAGAGAAGCTGTCAGCACAACTATCTACACTATGAATTGGATTCTGGTAAAGAGAGGTAAGGACAAGACTCCTTATGAATATTGGTATGGTAGATCACCTAATGTTAGTTATTTTAGAATATTTGGAAGTAAATGTTTTATTAAGAGAGGTGATTATATTAGAAAATTTGAGGCTAAAAGTGATGAAGGTATATTTCTTGGCTATTCCACCAAGAGTAAGGCCTACAAGTGTTTTAACAACCGGACATAGAGAATTATTGAGAGTGTTGATGTTCGAGTGGATGAAAATCCTAAAGTCTCTGAGGAAACCAATTCGGAGAAAAAGGATGAAGATCCTTGCATTTTGTTTTTGGAACCAGAAACAATGAAATCTGAAACCGACAAAGCAAATATTTATGTACCAGTTCAACTGGAACAAATAATTTCAGAAGAAGATGATGATAATGAAGAAGCTAAACCTGGAGATAATGATCATGTTATTCCAAGATATGTGAGATTGAATCATAATCCTGAATAGATTATTGGGGATAAGGATGTTGGAGTACTAACTAGAAGAAGAAACAGAGAGAATTCTTGCATGATCTCCACAATTGAAGCAATAACTGCTAAGGAAGCATTTGATGATGATCATTGGGTTAAAGCTATGGAGGAGGAATTAGATCAAATTAAGAAGAACAACACATGGACCCTCGTACCCTGATCAATAAATAAAAATGTGAAGGTACTAAGTGGGTATTCAGGAACAAGTTGAATGAAGATGGTGTTGTAGTTCACAACAAAGCTAGGTTGGTTTGCAAAGGTTATGCACAAGAGGAAGGAGAAGACTATGGTGAGACTTTTGTACCAGTGGAAAGACTGGAAGGTGTCAGAACTTTACTTGCATTTGCAACACACAAGAAATTCAAGGTATACCAGATGGATGTTAAGTCTGCATTTTTGAATGGGATACTAGAAGAAGTATACATTAAGCAGCCAAATGGTTATGCTCTGACTGATAAGAAATACATGGTATGTAGATTGCATAAAGATTTATATGGATTAAAGCAGACACTAAGAGCATGGTATGAAAGGCTTCATACACATCTGATGAAGATAGGCTTTCTGAGAACTAGTGATGATAGTAACATTTATCTCAAATTTGAAGGAGATAAAATACTAGTCAACGAAGTATTTGTTGATGATATCATATTTGGAGGTAATGGTGACATGAGCAACAATTTTGCAGATGAAATGAAAAATGAGTTTGAAATGTCTGTAGTGGGAGAAATAAATTTTTTCATAGGCTTGCAAATACAACAAATAAAGAATGGTATTTTCATCACACAGTCTAAGTATGTGAAAGAGGTCTTGAAGACATTTGGCATGAGTGACTATAAACTAGTTGGGACACCTATGGTTACAGGTTGTAAGTTGTCTAAGGAAGATAAGTCCAAATCTGTTGATGAGAAGGAATACAGGTCAATGATTGGAAAATTGCACAATGTTGTTCACAGCAAACCAGACATAGCTCATGCAGTTGGCATAGTTGCTAGATTCGAAAAGAATCCTAAGGAAACACATTTGATAGCAACCAAAAGAATTTTTAGATATCTGAAAGGTACTGATGATTATGGGTTATGGTATCCATATGAAGGAAATTTTGACTTGAAGGTGTACACAGATGCAGATTGGACAAGAAATGTTGATGGCCGGAAAAGAACAACCGGAGGAGCATTTTTTCTTGGAGGAAGACTTGTTTCATGGAGTAGTAAGAAGCAGAGTTGTACTTCACAATCTACTATTGAAGTTGAGTATGTTGCAACTTACATGAATTGTACACAAGCTAAATGGATGAGGCACATTTTGGAAGGTTTTAAGATGAATATTTTAGAACCTATAAAGATGTTATGTGATAATACAAGTGCCATAAACATTTCCAAGAACCCTATTTTGCACGCACAAACCAAGCATATTGAATTGAAGTATCATTTCTTGAGGGAAAAAGTACCGAGTAAAGATGTGATCTGGAGCATGTTTCTATCAAGGAGTAGCTTGCAAATATTTTTACTAAACCTTTTCCTAAGACTACTTTGGAGTATCTTAGAAGTCAGTTAGGGGTTGTCCCTCTTCATGAAGTCAGTTAAGTATAATGTAGATTACATTAGTCTCGGAGCTACTTGCAGAATTTTACAAAAGGATTGGTGTAAAAGTGGACTTATTCCACAGGGGGAGCATCAAGTTTCAGATTGTTGATGATGCACAGTGAAATTTGACATTACATGTTTTACTTTCAATTTGGCATTGTTGTCAAAGGGGGAGAAGAATTATGTGATTATGGGAAGGAGAACTAGTGACAAGCTGAAGACATGGAGAGCATGGTGAATACTTGGTAATGTAAACTAGGAATCCTATTCACAATCACGCAACAATCAATGGTATTGATATTTTGTATTGTCATCAATGCCAAAGAGGGAGATTGTTGGCATTTGAATAAAGATTGCATTTATGATATGTTATGTTGTCATTGATGTCAATTGACCGGTAATGATATTGTTGATACTGTTGTAATATTGTTACTGTAACCGGTAGGAAGATTTTGGGGAGTGAACCGGTAACCGGTGTAAACCCTATCTATTGATGTAACCGGTAAACCCTACCTGTTGTTTTTGATAAACCCTAACCGATTAAGTTTGGTGAATTGGTTATATTAGTTTATGATCTGATGATGAGTGGTAATGATTATGACAAGTATGATTATTGTATGAAGACAATTCCAAGAGATTTCGGCGAGTTGTTGTAACGGTTTTTGTCTAGGGAATGAGAAAATGTATTGCATCTAATGAAAAGCGCATGATGAGTTACTAAGTTCGATGAAGCGGTGATCAAGGAGCGATCAAGGTTTTCTTGATTGATGTGCAAAGATTGCTATGTAATCCAATGGTCATACTTGAACTGATTTGTTTGTAATCTCTATGAGAATTAGGTTTTTGTTGTGTTACCGACCTGATTGATTTGTTTATAAGGTTGATGAAGTTGTTTAGTTTAATGAGTTGGCAAAGAGTGAGCACAAATCAGTTGAGTGTGTGGTTGTCGAACCAGATGATGTATCTGCAGTTTGAGTAAAGGCAGATAGGAGCATGAAATGGATCTGATCAAGCAAGTGTAGTGTTATTCAGACAGATCAGAAAACTCCTGTTGTTTTCTAACAATCACAGCAGAATTGAAATCCCCTAACTGGGTAAGTTCTAACAAGCTTGGTCTTATTCAAATACTCTAACAAGGTGATCCATTAGCTTTGATTTTCAAATCCTCTACCGAGGTTACTCCTTATAGGGTATTGCTTCTAACAAGGCATTTGTAGTCAATCCCTTAACCGGGTGATTCCTAACAGGATCAGTTCTTAACAAGAATTTTTGTAAAGCTTTAACAGGCTAGGCTCCTAACAGGGCGAACTTCAAAAGAGTTCGGATAGTTATCTTGTGAGTCTCATCTCACCATGGTTTTTACCTATTTTGGTTTCCATGTCAAAAATATTTGTGTCAAGTGGTGAATGTTTTTGTGGTTATGTTTTCATGGTTGATTTACTTAACTACTTAACTACTTTGATAAGTCATGATAACCAGAAGCATTGAGAAATAAAGAAGTTGTTTACTGTTAATTTGTTGTAACAGTCAACCGGTTTATCCTATGAGTTTTTATCTTGATAGAGGTATTACATTGTTAGTTCTAAGTTTACTTTGAGAGATGGATTGTTTAGATTGGTGAAGTTTGTATCATTTTTTCTATCTACTGATTCACCCCCCTTCTCAGTAGTTGATCAATTACTTATTCTTTCATCATACCATTAGTTATGTGTCGTATTGATAAATAAATAAATAAAATTTAAATTAGTGTGTATTTAGCTATATTTCTCTGGGGTATTTTGGCGGGAATTACATTTGGTATCAGAGCCCATGTTGCAATGTTGGGATCTCTAGTTAAGGATGTTGCTATTAGTCTTGTGAATATGCCTTGATGTTCCTTTGAATCAAGTTACTCTTTGAGATTTGTGTTACAAGAAGTGTTATTGGAATTTTAGGAATCTTAGATATCTATCCCTTGTGTTTCTCTCTAATTCCTTTTAGGAATCATAATTTTAAGTAAAGTATGTATTTATTCCATATGCATGTCTCCAGAATAAGAGAAGTGTCTATATGTTCTTACTTGCTCTATAAATTTGTAGTGCTTACTTGAATGATTAGGGTTGCTCTCCTTATACATAATTAATTATGTTGTAGAATGAGAAAAGAATGTGTGTATCCTCTTAACGAATGCTATGTTCATAAAATTAGTTTGTTATGTTGATCTTTCTACGAATAGAAAGATGAAGTGTTTGTATTATGCATTTAGGAATAATTTAGTATAGATCATGTAGCGTCCTAAAATTGCGACACTTGCAATTTTGACTGCATTTGGGTCTTCATGATGGCGATGCAACACGGAACCTGAATGGAGACCCCGAAACTTGTTCATGACATCAAAAACTGCATTTCTCAGCACCCTGGCCTGATCCCTCCTTGCACCTTGCTGTCCCGGGAGGTGGGACCATGGCGCCCAGCGCCCTGGTCCCTGGCCCTATTTTGGGCCCGGTCTCTTATGGGGCTTCGGGTCTTTAAGTTTGCAAATTGGAAAATAATATTTTCTGGTCGGCCTAAGGTTGGGAAAATCAGTCTATCAGCCCTAATTGACAAGTATATAAACTACTTTTCCTCTCCTAGAAAAGGAGGAAGGAAAAAGGAAGCAAGAGAAAGACGCGGAAGCAATATTCAAGCATTCAAGCATTCCTTCAAGCAATTGAGCATTCTAAGTCTCCATTCAAGGCTAAGTGTTGCATTCAAGACAAGGATTCAACCATTGAAGAGGAGATCACTTACAACACATTACATACTACACACATTACACCTTCGCATGTAAGAATACAAACATTCTTACAACAAGGTATCAGTACTTGTTTACATTACAAACATTTACATTTACAGCATTCTCATTTCTTGGTTAATTCCAAAACTGGGGTTTGACCTAAAGGCAAACCCCTCATCCCTAACCCCCCAGTCATCCTCTCTTTTCTGTGTGTAGGTTGCAGGTACGCGGCTGTAATTGAAGATCTGGAATCCTTGTGCAGAGACAAACAGATCCCCCTTCGTTTCGCGGATTTTTCGGAGGACCGTGTGCACGCCGGGCGCCATCGTCTCGTCAACTTTCACTCAAATTTGCAGAACAGCACCGTCTCGACATTTTACTGCTAATTCCAGGTCCGCAGCTTCATCCCATATCCCTATCTCTGTTTATAAGCGAATCTTTCCTACTTTACATGAATTCCTACGTCAATCTTTCTATCTACATTCTTTACAAAAGAGGGTATCCTTGATGTCACAACCCTTGAAACTCATTTAGAATCCAATCTTGCATTGCATGGGATTGGATCTTGTGGGTTTCAACCCCTCTTTTGAATGTAAAGTCTCCCCTAAGTGAAAACCATCAACCCTAGTGACTCTCCCTTCTCTCTCCTTGGAGTTGGGGAGGGGAGAACAACTAGGGTTCGATTTTTCCGCTTTACATTTTGGTGAACCCGATGTAAACATCCTCATTCTGATTATTCATGGTTAGATCTGAAAAATTTGCTTCCCTAATTACATTTCCATATTTGATCTTTTGCAAATTTTAGAGGTTAATGGCATAAAAACCCTAAAATTTTCTTTTTAGTAATTAAACTTGTGAAATGTTTAATTGTTAATGCTTGTTTCAGATCTACCCTTCTATTGCAAATTGTCAATTCATATTTGTGCTTTAATTCTGAAAATTAAGTGGTTAAATGTCAAAACCCTAATTTTTAAAACCTTCTTGATTCAACCTTTGACTGATAATTTCACTAATCAAAACACTTCCAAATCGGCTGTAACTTTGGATTCCGCAATAAAATCACAATATCTTTCATCCCTGAAAATTTGGAAAAAAGTTGCGAGGACCGTGTGCACCCCAAGCACCATCGTCCCTGACATTTTTTCCGAAATTTCGGGAGCTAGATCTTACTGTATTTTTCTGCTAAAATCCAGAATTTTGGCTAATTTTATCAATTCTAACACTTTCAAAATTAAAGTCAAAGTTGGTCTAGCGATTCCTT
Source organism: Cryptomeria japonica (assembly GCF_030272615.1). NCBI lineage: Eukaryota > Viridiplantae > Streptophyta > Pinopsida > Cupressales > Cupressaceae > Cryptomeria > Cryptomeria japonica. Next base: position 904,373,843 of record NC_081407.1, read on the forward strand.
GGATTAAGGCTTATAATCATTCAAAAATTGTTGAAATTAAAATTCATATCAAAATTGTGTTCCTTACTATCCTAAATCTGAAAAGTGTGTTGGCATTCATTCGAAATTTCAGAGTTTTATTCAAATTTTTGTAGTTTGTGACTTTTGAAATTAAGTGTTTAATTGCGGCAACCTTGATTTCCACTTTCAAATTTGAATTTTGCATGAAATTGAGTCAACTTTTAAATTTCAAAGCCTGCATTGCTTTCAGCATTCCCTCTAAAATCATAAAATTCAAAATTTCAGTTTCCCTCTCTTTTTCAAAATTCAAATTTTACATTTTTCAACAATCTTGGTAGGGTTCAATTTTGAGATTGCAACTTTAATTTGGCCTATCTACAGATCGTAAAATCACTCAATTTTTTCAGATTAGCTTTAAAATCATCATCACTTTCATCCCTAAAAATTTCGAAAAAAGTTGCGAGGACCGTGTGCACTCCGTTCGCCACGGTCCCGGACATTTTTTCCGAAATTTTGGGAGATTGTCCTGATTGCATTTAACAGCTTGAATCTAGGAGATTGGCTGATGTATATGGTGAAAATGGATAACAAATAACAACAATATTGAAAGACTAAAATGGATTCAACCACCAAACCCTAGCCTAACAATGAACAAAGATCCACCATAACATATGAAGATAACCTAAGACAATGCAAAATAACTCAAAATCACAAAGATTATACCATCACATGTCCACTAGGGTTTTGATCTCCATTCTTCCTATCTCCATTGATCTTGTTTGATATGCTTGCTCTCAGATTTTTGTATGCACAAGAGCTCAACAAAGAACGGAATGTGGTTGCAAGTAGAATTGTAGTGTAGTCAATTGATCAAGTAGTTAGCTCATTAGGGATTAGGCATTAGGCATTAGGCATTAGGGTTTGTCAATGAAGAAAGCATCTCCTTAAATAGAAGACACAATAAGAAATGGAGGGTTAAGATTGAGAGGTGTAAAAAAGGAGGTCGGCTAGGATTAGAGGGTAGGTATAAGAAATACCAAAATAATGAAAGAGGTAGGTAGTGTAGGAATTAAGAGATGAATGACATGTGTTATGTGTAGAAAAAGATAATGAATTAATTAAATAAATAAAGATTTATTTAATTAATAGAAGAAGTAGGACAATTAAATAAAATATTTATTTAATTTTAGGAAAGGAATAATTTAAATAAATAAATGTATTTATTTAAATGAGAAATAAGGCTAGAAGAGGATAAATGAATTAATTAAATAAATAAAGATTTATTTAATTAATAGAAGAATTAGGCTTAAATAATTAAATAAATAAAATATTTATTTAATTAGACATGACAATTTTAGGTGTCTACAGCTGATTTTATTGAAATTTGCTACCTCTAAAATTCAAAATCTTCTCTCTCTATTTAGTGCATGAGTTTTACAACAATAAGCCCTACTTACACTATTCCCGTTAGACGAATCCTTAGAATTAAGTCCTGCCAAGGTTTAATTACTGAGGAGATGGAACCTAATTTGAATGGCCTATTTAACGAGGACATGGGTAATTCCTCTAATCCTCTTAATGATGAAGAAGCTCTCCATGAGGTTTCTGTAGAAGAACTTTCAAAATTGGATAACCAATTTGATGATTTTCGACAATGGATGTCTCAAGAATACCCCGATAGTGAAGCTCTTTCATTAATTGAGGGTCTAAAACATATGGTTCAAAGTGATAAGAATGGAATTGATATTTTGCGTGGTATTGCACACATTGTGGATTCGAATGTGATGCGTATGAAAAGTTGTGCCGAAACTTTAGGTTATACACAACCTCCTACTCAAGTCAATCATTCTATTCCTTTGACGACTCCTATTGCTAGTATACCTACTTTTACATCAAACATAATGACTACTTCAATACAAGACATTCCTCCTATGATCACCAGTCATGGGGGCAATCCCTCTTCTTCAATCAACCCTCTTCCTTCATTCAATCCAACTTCTTCATTCATTCCTTCAATGAGTGTCCCTATTATATCTCCACAAATGAACATGACGCAAGGGGGCAATTCATTTAACCCTTCCATTCCTCCTTGTAGTGTTCCTCCTTTCCAATCATCTCCTATGACTAACTATCATAGTGTCCCACCACCTTACTCTCTACCTTCTTTCAATAACATAACACCTCCATCACAGTCTAACACATCTAATATGAACCCTTCGACTGAAGCGACCATTAACAATCTTGCACAAACTGTCTCTTCTTTACAGCAACAAATTGCCTCTATGAATCAATCTAAGTTTAGTGTGCCCACATTTGATGTTGCGAGCCCACTTTCTCTTGACATTGTTCGAGCTATCCCCCCTAAACATGTTGAAATCTCGCATTTGGAGCTTTATAATGGTAAGGGTGATCCTTTAACACATGTTAAGACCTTTCAAACAATATGTACTAATTTTGCTTATGACCAAAGGTTGCTTGCAAAACTGTTTACTAGAACATTAAGAGATAAATCCCTACAATGGTATTGCTCGTTGCCTTCTTATTCTATTACTTCTTTCGAACAACTTGCAAATGCTTTTATTCAACAATGTCAAAACAATATAAGTCCTAAAGTTACTTTGATTGATTTAATGTATTGTAAACAAGGTGTTAAAGAAAAAGTGACTGATTTCATTGGTAGATATAAGCATTTGTGTGCTCAAATTTCTTTTCCAGTGCCTGACAATGACATTCAAAGAATCTTTATTTCTAATTTACAAAAAGACATTAGAGAAAAACTTTTGTTTTCTGAGTTTACTTCTTTCCAACAGTTGTGCACAACTCTTCACAATTATCAACTGACTGTGAGTCAAATGGAACAAGCAAATCCTATGGCTCCGAGTGATAAGGGTGATAGTAGTCAACAACCATTTGGGAAGTTTAAACCGAACAGAGAGTCCATTAAATTCAATGAAAACATCATCAACAACAATGTGAATGCAGCATCAGGTGTGCCTCCTATTTCTAAGTTTTTCAAGAAAGAAAGAAAGTTTACTCCTTTGAATGAATCATTGCATAGTATTATGAATAAGTTATTGGAACAAAATGTGCTTACTCTTCCTCCTATAAGGCAAATAGATCCTGCAAAGATTAATTCACCCTATTTTGATAACAAATCTTTTTGTCAATTTCATCGTCAACCTGGGCATGATACTGAAAAATGTTTTGCTTTAAAGGGTAAAATTCAAGATTTGATTGATAATAATACTATCTCTGTTTCTGGTGTGAATGATAAAGGCAATACATCTATAGCTCCTCCTAACCAAAATCTTCAGATTTTTACTGATCCATTGCCTTCTCATACCTCTAATGCGATTGATACTACTGATTCCTCTATCTCACCTGATGATCTCATGTCTATGACTCCGAATGTGATTAACTTTGTAGAGCAGCAGAAAATCCCTAAAGAACCTTCCATCACATTTGATTCCAGTGAAACTATCAGGGCACCTGATGGTCCTTTATATATAGTTGCAAAAGTCAAGAATACACCTTGCCGTGGAGTGCTTATTGATCCTTCTTGCATGGTTAATGTCATTACTGAAGAATTTCTTTTTACTTTGCAATTGAATCAAGTGATCTATGACGAAACAAATGTGGTTGTGAAATTATTTGATGCATTTTCTTCTCCTGCAATTGGTTCTATTACATTACCTATTGAGGTCCATAACAAATCCCTTGATGGGGACTTTGCTATTATTCCATCATCCGAACAATTTCATGTGAAGCTAGGCTATCCTTGGCTATCTTCCATGAAAGCTATTGCTTCTCCTATTCACAAGTGTTTGAAATTTCCCCATAATGGTGAAGTTGTTACTGTCAATCATAGTCTCTTTAAACTAGCTGAAAGAACTTCTAGCATTCCTATTGATTACTTTTGGCCTAAACAATTCCAATCTCTTCCTTCGCGAAGTGATCATCTTTTTAAATCTTATCAAAAGTGGAAAAAAGATATGATCCTATCTCTAAGTGAACCTAGAACACCCAAACTTGACATTCCTATCGTTCTTGAGAAGGAAGTTCTTCCTTTGAAAGATAAAACTAATGTCTTTCCTCAAGAAGATCCCCAATCCATTCCTATGAATGTGACTATGCCTATATCTAATAAACTTCCTAAAAGTAGACCTATACCTCCTCGTCATGAGGGGCTTGGTCTCCTTCCTAAACCAAATATTCCTCCCTTATATGGAGCAGTTCCTCCTCCTTCCTCTTATGGAGAGAAGAGACCTTCCTCTTCTCCTATTGTTCAACCTAAGAGACCACCACCTAAACACCCAAGTGAAAAGGATGAGAACATTCCTCCTCCTCAATCTTCTCAACTTCCTACTAAGACTAGACGAAATCGTTCTGCACGTGAACGCCGAAGAAAGCGTCGTCTTAGAGCTCAGGCAGCTGCTTCTCAAACTTTGCAATCCCCAAAAACACCTTTAGCCAGTATTATTCCATTTTCTCCTCAGTCGACGATTGAGCCGAAATCTCCTAAACATAAGATGCATGATGGTCTTGATCCTGTGCGAGTTAAAGATCCTATTTTTATAAATCTTGATGATGATATAGATGAAAATGTTATTCATGATGAAAATGTTACTCCTGTTCATTCTGATAGTGAATATGAATATGTTGATGTTGATAACCATTTATCTAACGAATTTTCTAAAGCACTTATCCTAGCTCCTAGACAAGAACAATGTGGCTCGGAACATGAACATAGCCCTTGTTTGGATCTTGTGATAGCTCCATCTGTTGTGTTGGATGTTCCTCCTCTAGCATGTTTCCTACCTTCCCGAAATACTGATCAGCAAGATCGGGGGGTAGATGACGTGCTAGACTAGTTTCATTAGCATAGCAGATTCTCTCCTCCTCTCTTGATCTTTTGTTACTTCTTCTATGTGTTATTCTCATTCTTCTATTTGTTGTCCTTAGTGTTGTCTACTTGAGGATGATGCAAAGCATTGAGATCCCTTTTGGTCTCTCTCATGTTGATTCAAAAGACACATGTGTTCCCTTCTTCTAGGTGACCTTCCTTGATTGGGGAATGAAGAACAATTATGCATACATACATATGATATACATGAATTATCATACAACATACTGACCCCGAGGAAAGCGAAGTCACCTTGTGCTTCGTGTTTTGTGTCTATTATCCTTGGGCTTATCTCACACTTGGGGGCTAAATCCTTGTGATAACGTGCTCCTTTCCCTTCTCATTTCTTATATGTATCACTACCTTAAAGCAATCACCCCCGGTGAGGTGTGTGCGATCGCTTTAACGTAGGGGGGCATACATCCTGTTCATATCTTTTCAAGATACTTGAAAATTTCTTGACAAATTTAACTTTGCCTTTACTTGAAAATTTCTTGACAAATTTAACTTTGCCTTGAAAATTTTTGATATCTTTCTTGCATGACTCATAGTGAGGGAACCTTACTACTGACAGTCATGGTTCTCCCTTGTGATCTTCCCTTTTACTTTGTCAATCGAAGTCGTAAGATCCTTAGTCCACTGGGGGCTTGGTGTATCTTGCCTCTTTGACGTGGTGAAAGTTTTTCAATATTGTTTCCTTGTACTTTACCGGAAGTATGAGCGTACGCTTATACTCCCGCTAAAGTGGGGGCTAAATGTAGCGTCCTAAAATTGTGACACTTGCAATTTTGACTGCATTTGGGTCTTCACACTGGCGATGCAACACGGAACCTGAATGGAGACCCCGAAACTTGTTCATGACATCAAAAACTGCATTTCTCAGCACCCTGGCCTGATCCCTCCTTGCACCCTGCTGTCCCGGGAGGTGGGACCATGGCGCCCAGCGCCCTGGTCCCTGGCCCTATTTTTGGCCCGGTCTCTTATGGGGCTTCGGGTCTTTAAGTTTGCAAATTGGAAAATAATGTTTTCTGGTCGGCCTAAGGTCGGGAAAATCAGTCTATCAGCCCTAATTGACAAGTATATAAACTACTTTTCCTCTCCTAGAAAAGGAGGAAGGAAAAAGGAAGCAAGAGAAAGACGCGGAAGCAATATTCAAACATTCAAGCATTCAAGCATTCAAGCATTCCTTCAAGAAATTGAGCATTCTAAGTCTCCATTCAAGGCTAAGTGTTGCATTCAAGACAAGGATTCAACCATTGAAGAGGAGATCACTTACAACACATTACATACTACACACATTACACCTTCGCATGTAAGAATACAAACATTCTTACAACAAGGTATCAGTACTTGTTTACATTACAAACATTTACATTTATAGCATTCTCATTTCTTGGTTAATTCCAAAACCGGGGTTTGACCTAAAGGCAAACCCCTCATCCCTAACCCCCAATCGTCCTCTCTTTTCTGTGTGTAGGTTGCAGGTACGCGGCTGTAATTGAAGATCTGGAATCCTTGTGCAGAGACGAACAGATCCCCCTTCGTTTCGCGGATTTTTCGGAGGACCGTGTGCACGCCGGGTGCCATCGTCCCGTCAACTTTCGCTCAAATTTGCAGAACAGCACCGTCTCGACATTTTACTGCTAATTCTAGGTCCGTAGCTTCATCCCATATCCCTATCTCTGTTTATAAGCGAATCTTTCCTACTTTACATGAATTCCTAGGTCAATCTTTCTATCTACATTCTTTACAAAAGAGGGTATCCTTGATGTCACAACCCTTGAAACTCATTTAGAATCCAATCTTGCATTGCATGGGATTGGATCTTGTGGGTTTCAACCCCTCTTTTGAATGTAAAGTCTCCCCTAAGTGAAAACCATCAACCCTAGTGACTCTCCCTTCTCTCTCCTTGGAGTTGGGGAGGGGAGAACAACTAGGGTTCGATTTTTCCGCTTTACAGATCATGATGTGAAAATCAAAGAAATTGTATGTGGTGCATAATTAAAGTAGCTTAATAATACCTCTTTCCTTATTTTAATCTCCTATGTGAAATGTAAGGAAATTAGTTGGTAATGTAATGGTTACCCTATAGAAGTATTGGTTGTTTTGGCATATGTGTGATTTTGTATGTAATAAAAGATTGTTTGAGGAAATCATAGCTATCAAAGGATTTAGGATTTCTAGTTACACTTGTAATGGTAGGAGATCTTATGGATGTTGAAATTGCATACCTTTAAAAGTGGTAGCTGTATTTGGCCTGACTAGGAAATTCAAACTAATTTTGCATAAATTTTCATGTATTGATATGTGTAGCAATATCCCTTCCTTCCTCTTCTCTCTTTGGGGTAAAAGATTCAAATACTTGGGGGTTATTGATAAAAGTAGAAGGATTGAATAATGACTGATGAATATGACTCGTATACATTAAAGGGAAGATTAGATGAAATTAATTTGCATTGAAGACTGAGATTTAGGTATTGCATTCATGATCTTTGTTCTTTAAAGGGAAGAATTGATTAAATAGAACATTTCATCATTTAAATAGGAAATGTATCACAAAACTAAAGAACCGAAGACTAGATGAGATAAATATGTATATTGAAGCAAGGATTAGTGCATTGCATATGTAGAAATCGAAATGATACCATTGTGTCTTTATTTGGTTTGGCAAGATAAAAAATTTAGCTTTGTGTAGGAGTTGTGTGGCATTGAATAAATATTTCTCTTAACTAGATGGATAAATTAAGAATGGTTACTATATCATTGCCTTATTTGAATTTTAGGAAGTGCTTCCATAATGAGTCCTAATGAGATAAAATGATAATTAATTGTATGAAATTGTGTCGGGATTCTAAAATGTCAATTTTTCTTGAAAGGTTGAAAAATACATAATCTATGAATGATAATAGTCAAGTAATGATAGGAAGTGAGTTTGAATAGAATGATGCATGTATTATTAGAGTTTAAGTGACATTAGATGAAAAGAAAACTAATTTTTGGAAGTAGGAGTGAGATATTCTTAATTTAGATAACTAGAAGTATGTCAGAAGATTATTATTGGTAAGAGTAGAAATTGATATTAAACTTTGGCTTTAGTAATGAGACCTATTTTGCTTGTTTAAATATATGATTGACTAAATTGCTTAAAGACCTTATGCAGGACATTCTAATCTTCTATAGGTTATTAGTTGTGCTTGAATGGAAATGCTACATGTTATAGTCTACTATCAAGTGATTAATTGAAGCTCTAACCTATGTTTCTATTATAACTTGGTGAATATGATCATGGTATAGATAAGATATCTTGAACATTAGTCATGGTATGAGTATATTCCTTGTGCATGTGCGAGTGCGTAGTCACTTTATCTCTTCCTACCTATGTCAACTTTCATAAAGGATAATTGTCTAGATTTTCGAAAAAGATTGCATTGCATTAAAAATAATGAAAAGAATACGAACATATGGATAAAATAAAAGTCTTAAATATATGGTGTGCACTCTCTAACACATTCAAGGAATTGCACCCTTGGATGTTGTGCAATGGTTACTCCCTTTGGTGTGACTAATGTTGGTCACCTCGTGATGTGGGTTGGATGAGTCGTTTATTTTTCCTTGAGTTAATTTATGATTTGTGTGATGTGTTGTTAGGACTAATGTGTATTTTTGAGATTTCCTTACTCTTGGGATGACCACTGAGTTCTTCTTTCTTTTATTTTTCCCTTGTGGTGGCACTTGTCACACTTAAATTTCTTGATTGACTTCGCCAACAACTTTTCTTCTCTTTTAGTTTAATGATTTGATTTGAGGATATTTCCTTTGACCTCCTCTTTTGTTGTCTGTGGTGGTCATTCTGAGTGTTGATGTATTGTGGGCCCATATCTTGAGTCAAGTGTTGTCTCTATCATGTTCATTTTGAACCTCTGATAGTGTGTGCGAGGGAGGACACCGTGGAAAAGTGCACTAGACTAAGCAAACAATTAGATAATGTTGATATTAGCTGAGTAAATGAAAGGTGTTAATAAGATGAAATATATTGGTAACTTTCAGAATTTTATAGTAGATAGAAGTGCCTTGGAATTGTGAAGTCTGAAATTTATGGAATAGTTAAATACAAAGCACTTGTTGATTTCTTGCCTTCAAAATATTTGTGAACACATAATGGATTAAGGATGCCCTTGAATTATTTGATTGGATAAGCATTGCATCTAATGTTTGTATAAAGAATAGCGCAATGGAAGCATGGTGGAAATTAGGACATTTGAATGCCATGAATTTTGTTCTTTTAAATAAATGGGTTATAGATGCTTGGTTATCATGTGATGTCTTGAATATATATTTAACCTGAGGAAGCTTATTTTTGAGAAATTTTTCCTCATAATTAGGCTTATGATAAGATTTATTCAATAATATAATATGCACATATGTGTAAGATATTATGTAAAATGTATATCTCTCTCTCTATTTGCATGCAACTAGATGTCAAAGGAGTGTTACTATGAATATTGGTGTAAAATGTAATGATTTATGCTTATTGATGCTTAACTCAGTGACTAAAACTATAGTTATGTATTGCAAGTGTGGTTAAAATGAAGTTCCCTTGTAAATATTTTAAAAATTTAGTGTATGTATCGTAAGTTATAGGATTTGGTGCTTCTTGTGTAACGTGTTTATTTTGAATAATTGAAGCATAAGGAGGAAATTAGTTGTCATTATCTTTCTTGAGTTAGAAAATATTATAATATGTTGGTGTTAAAAGGAAGCTTTTGATTAATGTGTGCTAGTTGTCACCCTAACTCTTACGACTTCTTGGAGTAAGTTGAGTCTAAGGGGGGGAGGATGTAGTGTCCACCCTTGACTTGACTTTTTTTTAATAGAGTTGACTTTTAATTCATGTGTGATAGACATTATTGGGCATAGGCTATTTTGGATGATTTATATGATGTTGATACTATCATTATTGATCGTGTGATTTGTTAGACACTATATACTTATTGTGTGATAGATTTTTGAAAGATTATATTGATCATGTGATTTGATGAGCATAATTATTGATGGATCATATAAGTGTTCATATTCTTGATGGATTTTACATGTCGTACTATAATCATGAATTATACTAATCACGCACTTGATGATGTTTTGATGTACTGGCCATATTTAATGATTATCTATGATAAGTTGATCTTATGGTGTGTTTGATTGTTGTATGACTGTCTTCAGGATAGAGATGATGTCACATCACTCATTGTGAGCAGGATGTGCCGTTGCGATTCTCTAACCCTTGTATGTTATAATATATATGTATATACATATGTCATATCATTTCTTTTTGGATGCAGGATTTGTAGGTACCAGACACTGACTCCATAGGTTTGAGCGTGCCTTTAAATCCCAATGGCGTGTGGTTCGAAATTGACACAAGTTCGCCTCACATACTCTAGGTCTAATTTGTTCACTGTGAGTCGTCAGCGTCTTGCCGTAAGTCGCCATGTCAATTAGTAAGCTTGGTTCCTTCTATGTTGTGAGTATGTTAGTATTGGTTGGTTAATTCTATTATGTCGAGATTGATTATTTGATCATTGATGCGAGATAAATAATTAATAGTGTTTATTTTAATTATTTGATTAATAGCGATTCAATTATTTGATTATCTAATTCATAATTTAATTTATCCGATTCTTGCCTTTTTGGGTATTTAATTACTTGATATTTAAATATTTATTTATTTTAATGACGATTTAATATTTATTGTTTAGCCTATGTTGTGGTTTTATATTTATTTGATATTTGTGATTTAACTTTTATTGGTATTTAATTGTTTATTTATTTAATCGTTTATGGTTTGATATTTATTTGGTATTTAATATTTATTTGGTTCTTTAATTCATTTATGAGCCTTTGGTTTATTTAATTTAATTCCCCCATTTGATTTATTTAATTGTGACTCATGTTTTATTTATTAGTTTGACTTTTATGTTTAGTGGGAGGTATAAATACACTTTAAAAATTAAAAAAAATCCCGCCTAATTGTAAAAATATGATTTATATTTATCTTACCTACCGTCTTCTCTTAATGGTTGAATTCGAAAAGGGAGGTAAAACTATATTATATGGTGGGGTTGGCTTCTTCTTTGTAAAATTTTCTTTAACTTTTTAGCTTGTTGATTTGGCTTTTGGGATTTGGGGAGCTCTTCTTCAGCTTCTTCCCATCACACGGGTTGCAGGTTGGTGATGTTTTCTCCTTTTTGTATTTTGATTTACAACTTTATGTGTGCATCGTGTCTGTAGATTGAATGTGTGAGCTTGGGGAAAATGAATTTATAGTTTATATGGTTTGGGAGGAAATATGTAAATGCATAAATTTATTATAATGTTTTACTCTATAGTTGTGGGGAAATATTTAAACATCTTACACAATATCTTCATAAAAGTTTAATTAAAAAGTGATACAAATGATTTAATAAAATAAATACATTTTAATTATATATAGTAAAAAAATATTAAAATTAATATATGTATTCATGTTATTGTCATTAATCTCTCTTTAAGTTGTAACAAAATGTTCTTTAACTTTAAAAATTAAATAAAAGAATATAAGTGTAATGTTGTACATTTCTAGTGGCAAGGATGTAAAGTAGGTGGTAAACGGATTTAAAGAGGTTCTCTATACTATTTAGATGTGTTTGAGTAGTTAATCATGGTACGCTCTCCCACCCCAATTTCTTTTCTATGTAATTGATAAATTATACATTCATTTATTACAAACATATAATTTTGTTTTGTGTATATAAAAGTATAACTTAATAATGTCAATTTCTTTTAAAATTTTATAAAATTAGATGTTGAAATTAATATATTTAAATTTAAATTACAAAACATCTTCATAAAACTTGATTTTAAAAAATAACACAAATATAGTTAATAATTTTTTTAAAATTTTAAATTATATATAATTAAAAATTATTTATGTAATCATATTAATATGAGATATTTATTTCATAATAAGCTTTCTATCAATAAGGTGCACATAAAATTGTGTGTCCTCAACAGTAAAACACTTTTACTGACAATAGATGGTATTCAATATTCAAAAGCATTGTGTGTCCTCAACAGTAAAACACTTTTACTGACAATAGATGGTATTCAAAAGCATTATGAGAAAGAAGATATGATACTTCATATCAAGACAAAAAGGTAAAGTCTAGATGTGAAATTGAAAGCATAATATGAACACACATTTAACTTGACTTCAGTGGCACATGAATAAGTTGGTGCATAGAACATCAATCATTTTCCTATCACCAATTGTGACTTTGTTTTAATAGACCAAAAGAAAGATGCTAACTTTTATCCAAATAAAAAATAAAGACTTAAGTGATGTTTAGCCAATGAAATGTGATTTTGAAAATAACAATTCCTTTGCTAGAAATAATTAATAGTTCAATATATTTGATATAATTAAAATACTTAAAATCAATTAGAAATCAAATTCAAATACACGCGTGCCTTTTGGTATGAATCATATGTTTTGTTTTTTACTAGTGAAAGAGGGTATATAATAGTCAACTAGTTTGATCATTTTCATAAATTAAAAAATTAAATGAGGTGTTTGTCCTATTATACTATTATATGTGTTTTTAGGCAATATAGTCCATTTTGGATTAAAAATTAATTACAAACAGAGAAATAAATTATGTTTGCTTTTATGTTATGCCTTTTTTAATCTAGAATATCGTGCTCTTTAATTTTTTCTATTAGGCTTAATTCAATATTTTAAAAAATATAGAATGGTGTATTATTCAAGGGTGGGGTACATTTATCATGTTCAAAAAGTTGTTGAAATTGAATACATAAAAAATTAAAATATGATTATGCATTTTAAAATAAATCAAAAATAATTTTTTATTTGAATAAAATAAGTTTTTATTAATAAAAATAAAATAAATATGAAATTATTTGAAAGTAAAATAAAATAATTCTTAAATAAATAAAATAAATGTGAAGTACATACAAATAATTTTTAAAAATCATAAAAATAAAATAAAATATATTTTTTTAAATAAACAAAATAATTCAAACAAATCTATTTATGACATTTATACTAGTAAAAATAGTTATACTTTGCAAAATAAAGAACCAATTTTAATAAAACATTTGTATATACAAAAAGATTAAACTCATAAATCTATATATTAGGTTCAAATATGTGTGTCACAAAGATATATTCTACAATCCTAGAAATAAACAAAATAAGAGACAAAGTTTTCAAGTTTCAAGGGCAGTTATTTGACAGGTCTTATTTTTAGCATATGAAAAAAATCAATTGGTAACATCTATCACAATGAAGTTGGCATCATACAAAGAAAGTAGTACCATTATTTTTATTTTTATTTTATGGAGGATTTTTCATTCACAAAGTTGTTTTAGCTATTGAATATAAGAGCTTGAACCTTTAGACTGAAACTTCTTTGACTAAGAGCCAAGCACTAAGGGGTATCCATTCCACCAAATTCATCCAAAGAACAATCCCGGCCTCGTCCCTTATGCTTTCGGAGCATTGCGCTCAACAAGACTCGATCCCTCGTGAGCCTATTGACAACATTACCATTATTCATTATTCGAAACTTCATAACATTTATTCCAAAAAATTTCAAACCCAACTCTTTATCCTAAAATGCAACCGATAAGGTGTTAGGGTTTCAAGCAGATCCGAAGCAAATATGAATTAACAATTATATGCAGATTTAAATACAAAAGATAAAGAAACAAAATAGGACACGGATAACAAAGAGATTTAACGTGGTTCACCCAGAATGGGTTACGTCCACCATACACAACCGTCCAATCTTTCTTATTATCCAGCAAAAATAGTACATCAAGCTTACAATGCCTTAAGCATCCCAGCCGCTTATAACATGTGTTTTTAGGGCAACAAACAAAGTCGGCCTTTCTGGGGTTTTATTACAATGTCGGTTTTCATCAACAAAAACGGCACAAATAAATTTCTCGGGGCTTCCCGGGGCCCGGCCCGGTCCCCGACCCCTGTGAGAATGCGTGCTGAGTGTACAATACTTTGTTGATCAGTCGCCGCATATCAACATAAGGTTCCTACACTTAGAAGGCTTGTTGGAAGTGGGTGAATTGCTATAATTCCATGGTCATAATTTATGCTACCCTAAAGAAAGAGTACCCAGTAGTTGAACGTCTTCCCATTATTGTAATAGCAGTTATAAAAAGACTTAGAATTTGTAACCATGATCCATATCTTTGAATTGTTCAACTATTTATGATTTACCTCTATAAATTCAAAGATTTTAAAATGAATTGTAAAACATCTCATTATAGACATGAATGAACTTTATCAACTAGTATTTTTAGGGTTATTTTAAAAACTAAAGGAAATAGGGCCCTACCCAATAAAACTTAAACCTAGATCTACCATACAATACTCATTGTTCCCCACTACTAAACCAGACCCATTAAACTTATCCTTAAACAATTATCAATTACTTATTTACCTATAAAAAACTTTGTAAAGGTTAAATTCATTTTTTCACACTACCCAATAAAAATTAAAAAAAAGTCATTTTAATAAAGAGATGGCAAAACGTCCACCCATCCATTAAATGTGTGTGCCACAAGCATGACAAAAACTTTTGAAGATTATATTATTATGGAAAATAATGAGTGAAATTCTTTTGTGTTGAATCTGATTTTGGTTTGGTGAATGTTAATTCAATCACCATTGTTGTGTTGACCCACATAGATAAATGAAAGGTGTAAAACATTTTGTTAATTCAATCACCATTGTTGTGTTGACCCACATAGATAAATGAAAGGTGTAAAACATTTTGGCTCTGACATTTTGTACAAACTCTATGACTTTCTTCATCATGAATTTGATCATAAAATGTATCAGATTTTGTTCACCCAAAAAAGTATTTGGAATTTTCTAGACCGCATGGGGAGGTTTGACATTTTGTACACAAATCTGTAAAATCAAGACTGTATTTATGACTTGAATAAATTTCAATGTTGAAATAGGAATGTGACTCATTGGTGGACTATATGATATGCTCTGGAAGCTATAGAAATATAAGACAAAAGCTTTGAATTCTTATAAAGATTTTTGTTTTTTTATTGAATAAGGTTTGAATTATAAGTAATAATGGTTGGAAGGTTGCGAGGAATCAAAGTATTGATTTGCGAGAATTTGTTTTGATATATAAAAGATTTTTATAAAGATGATAAAGACAATATATGTAGTAAGTTGTTTATAGATACTATATGAATTCATCATGATGTTGGCGATGTACATGTATCGTTGTCATTGAATTAATGGAAAGATAGTTGTGTTTTGAAACTAGCTCAAGGGTAGCTTTAATTATATAACATGGTGATTTTTCAAATATTTTACAATTTTATGATTCTCTCTTTTTGTCTTGGTTCACTTGTCTTTCCCATCCCCCCAACACTATTTAGTGGGTTTTGGTCCGTCACTCTTTTTCTCTTCTCTAGCTCGCTATCCTGATAATGAATCATAGAGTGTGATTTGACCCGTTGATAGAAAAAACATACACGGGATTAAATCTAGTAGCTATCAAATTCGATTAATATGGACCGTGAAAATCTCATGTCTTTTTAATTTTAAAACATGCTTTGTGTGATATTTGAGGAGTAATGACATAAAAGGTGAACAATATTTGTGAGAAGTGTGATTGCTTTGGCTGCTTTTTCTTAATCAAATCTTGAATTATTTGATATTGTAGAGGATAAATTAAGGTTAGACTTAGATATCTTAGTATTTTTTAGCATTTTAGTGAGCCTCTAACTTGTACATTTATTCATACTAACATCATGTATTAAGTCATATATAATAACTTAAACAAATTTACGACATTTCCAAACCAAAATCTCAAAAACTACACTAATTCCTTTCTTTATACATCAACATGATAAACCCAATCATATGGATCTGGATGATGAGAACTCTTCCAATCATACACATAATGAATATATTTGTTTTATCAAAAAGTCTATGACTACATATAGCATACCCAAATCAATGATCATTATGAGGATATCAAACATAATATTTTTTAAAGAATTTTTTTAATGAAAATAATCATCAATGGAACACAATATGGTTGTGTGATAATTAATCTTAAAATTGAAAATAAATATACATGCAATTTTTTATTAGAATCTACAATGTACCGATGATCATTTACCCACTTTGTTACTCAATTATGTATGATTTAATCATATGGACAACTTATACATCTTTTGTATATGATTTTGGGGATCAAATTTAAGATAAATTTGTAAAAATAGATTTATGATTTTTATTTTCATTCCTCTAATTCACTACATCATGTAACTCACCATGGATAGAGGTTTCATCCTTATAATTGGTTTATATAATATTTATCTTTCTTTGTGATCGTTTATATCTAACACATTTATAAACAAAAAGAGATGTATGATGATAGCCATTCATATATAGATCAATGTAACAGAGATGAATCTAAAGATTCTCTATATAAAGAATCTATAATATTCTCTATGTACTTAAACATGATTAGAAAGGAAACTATCCAAGGTAATTTTGATTCTCATAATCAATTACTATTTTATTTAAGCTATACAAATAGAGAATTGTTTTTCATATAGCTAGGTGTTGGACAAGCCCAAAAAAATTGAATTCATGAATCCCAAGGTATTTTGGACTAGTTCAACAACTATTTTATTATGTAGATCATGAATAATTTTCAAATTTTAGTAATATTCATTTTGGTTCTCAAGTTTATGATGTAAGAAAAACAATTTCTATTAATCAAATTAGGATTACCAATGTCTTTGCAATGCTTCAAATTCTTATTATTAGTCCCTACCATAGGAAGGGTTCTATAATAATTAGTCAAAACAAGAATCCACGTCAGCTAGCCAATCATATCATTGTATTTTTCTTCTTCTAAACTTATAATATTAATATTCAAAAAAATAGCAACATGAGTTATTTTCCTCGTGTATTCTATTGGTCTATGTTCAATGAAAAAAGACAATTTTATGTCTTCTCTTTGATCTTTTTTTATCTTATAATTCATTATTTTGAAACATAATCATATAATATAAAGGGTCGACGCCCTAGTTAATACTGCTTTTGAATCAAAAACATAATCATATGTATAATTTAATTTATTTTGAACTACAAAACTTATAATAGAGTTAGGATTTTTCACCATATCATATATATTTGAAATGATATTAGAAATTGTTGTTGCCATCATATCAGAATCCTTTTGTCTTGTAAGGTGGAAAGCTAAATTTATATAAAAAATAGTTATCATCAAAAGAGTCATCTTTTGAGAAAAAATAGTTATAGTTATTATGGTTTATCATTGTATCTACAGTAGAAAAAAATATTAATTTATGTTGTTATATGCACATACTTTATTCAAATATTAATTCATGACTAAATTTTTAACTCTATTAATTATCAATATTCAATTGAAATGACATTAACAATCAACTAAAATGTTACAAATTTGTATCTAGTAGTAGTAATTGTTATTAATACATTTTATTTCAAACTTCCTAATATGTTTGACATAAGTAGTGATATTAGTGCTAGCTTACAATCTTCAATATGGTCATACAATTTTTTGCATTTATCTTGTTTGTCAAGATCAAACTAGAGAACAAGTTTCTCAACCTCTTCGAATCCTATGATAGATCCTTATTTTCCTCTCTAGCCTTGGCACAACCTTCTCCAACTTAGATACCAATTTTAGCTTCTCCTTGTCCTACTCGAAAGTAATTTTAATATGTAAATTTGTATTATAAATTTATGACTTGGATAAACTTGTCCAAATCAAATGATTCATGTTAAATTACCCTCCAAATATATTACACCTAACTTGATAATTGAATTTTATCTTGGTGTCGACATGTGGATTTTCAAGGGTTATAATATTTTTTTATTCAGTAAATATTTAAAACTAGAAAATGATATTCATGAAAGTACACTAGATTTAAATTAGTAAAGGGTTATGAAAGTAATAATTTGGACAAATTTTTAAGTGTATTATTAAAATAAATATTTTTTTATAGTAAAAGTAGCATAATGAGGGTGATGTCCCTGTAACATCCAAAAACATCAACAAACCCATAACCAAAAAGAAAAAACAACTATAATCACAATAGTTTGTAAGTAGATAAACCACTAACCAAAGAGTAAAACCACAATCCAAAAATATATATCAATAGCTAATGTTGGATATTTTTGTTGCTAGGATATGTTGTTGTCATTGATGTCGACATATTCCCATGTTTTGGTGTTGCAGAGAGTTGTTTTAGTGATCTATGATTTCATTGCATTGATATAGCTGATTTATCTATTTGGGATGTTGGAATACTTCATTCCTTATTTATTTTAGTGATCTGGAATTTTACTTGATCTATTTTGTAGTTCAATTTTTATGCTCTGTGGTTATCAGAGTTTGGTATTTGCTCTGGTGAGCTCTGGTATGATTATATCTTTGGATACGGATTTGGGAGGATGTTTTGGATGTTCATGTGTATCTTCATTTCAGATTGTTTGTGCTCTGCAAGCTATCTTTTTAGTCTGAATTGTTGTTGGTGAGTATTCCTGTGAGTTAGCGTGTTAATTGATGAAGATTTGAATAAGTAGTGTTGTTGCAACTATTGTGGATTGTTCTAACGTGCTTGTTGGTGTTTCTTGATCATGTCCTATTTTCTTGGTGGTCTGCATTGATCCTTGTGCGTGTTCTTGAAGATCTTATGTGATGTAGTCAAGGTAGGGAGATCCAAAGAAGGAAATCCCCGCCTTGCAGCCCATAACACAAAACACCAAGCAAGATATTGACAACCGGTAACAGATTAGATATAATCGATAAGCAACCCTAACCGGTAGAAGCAACACAAGATATACCTGGTAACAGATACATCCATCATTACAACCATTTAAATAATTACATAAGCTTGTAGCGGCTACACATGTTGGACCGCAACCCAGGATTACAAAACAATCCATACAACACAAATCTAAGATCCATAGATCTTCTGCTTGACAAATCGGCCTCCGGTAACAGTCTACACTGATCTGGACCTCAGTCCCCCTAGACCAAAATCTCTCTGGAAACTACATTTTCGCTCGATCTCTTCTTCCTCCAGATCGCTATCCTGCAAAATGAATCTCTAAAATTTTCCTTTATACTATCTGCTAGCGATAACAACTTGATCAAGTTGGCCAAAGACCAACCAGTTCATGATGAAACGTGTAAACAATAAAATGTCAGTCCAAATCACCAAGAACATCTTCAAATGCATAAAACTTCACGCGGTCCTCTGGAAACATCGGACACGGCTCAAAACAACATCGCTCAATAATCTGCAAGTTACGGAAACCACCCACAACCCGATTCATCTTCGCTCCATACACTACAAAACCAATCGATAAGAACACACCAATATCAAGCCAATACTGGAATCAATGTCTCACTGGGAATATCAAATCCAAATATCGGTTTGATCTACTCTGGTGCTCCTGCATCAGACTCTTGAGGTTAATTGAAAAGTGAGTCCCATCACTTGATCTAGTTTGGCGATCTGTCAATAGGTACTTGCAACTTCCTCACAAGTTTGATGATCTGACTATAGATTCCATTTGCCTCTCCTCAGCGATCTATTGGTCCACATTGCAGCTTGCCTCAATTTGGCAATCTATTCAAGTATCCACCCACTAACTGCCTCAAGCTCAAGCTCTAGGTTTGACGATCTTCTTGCAAGTCTTGTACTGCCTCACGTTTGGTGATCTGCACAAGTCTCCAAGCTACCTCAACTTCCTTCCAACCAACCAATACATAACCAAGTCTTCTTCGATCAACAAGTTCACAAAATAGCTCTGATACCACATGACACAGTCAAGGTAGGGAAATTCAATGAAGGACATCCCCACCTTGCAGCCCATAAAACAAAACACCACGCAGGATATCGGCAACTGGTAACAGATTACAAGATATAACCAGTAAGCAACCCTAACTAGTAGAAGAAACATAAGATATAACTGGTAACATATAAATCCATAATTATAACCATTTAAAAAATTACATAAGCCTTCGGCGGCTACACATGTTGGACCGCAACCCAGGATTACAAAACAATCGATATAACACAAATCTAAGATCTGTAGATTGTTTGCTCGACAAATTGGCCTCCAGTAATAGTCTTCATTATTTTGCACTAATCTGGACCTCACTTCGGACCATAATCTCTCTAGAAACTACATCTTCGCTCAATCTCTTCTTCCTCTAACCACTGTCCTGCAAAATGAATCTCTAAACTTTCCCTTTATACCATTTGCAAGTGATAACAACTCGATCAAGTCAGCCAAAGACCAACCGGTTCATGATGAACCGTGTAAACAATAACATGGTGACCCAAATCACCAAGAACATCTTCAAATGCATAAAAATTCACGCGATCCTTCGGAAACATCGGACACGGCTTAAAATAATATCATTCAATGATCCGCAAGTTACAGAAACCACCCGCAAATTGATTCATCTTCTCTCCATACACTGCAAAACCAACCGGTAAGAACACACCAATACCAGGCCAATACCGGAATCAATGTCTCATCAAGATCAAATCCAAATGTCGGTTTGAACTACTCTGGTGCTCCTACATCATTATAGGTTTGGTGATATTCTTCATGTTATGCGGTATTCTTGGTGGTGTAGTGTGTTGCAGTTGATCTTGGCAAGATTTCCAGTGGTGATGTGTGTTTGGAGATTTGATCTAGGCCCATGCTATATCATATATGTCATCATATTGGTCCATTGGTTTATTTATGTATTGTGAGATGTAATTTTATAATTGAGGGTTGAGGGTTTGGCCGACCTTGTAGTCAAGGTTGATGAATTGTATAAATAGGTGGTATAGTCATGTTATTTTGGTGTCAATGTTGTGTCTGTATTATCAGAGAGAGGTCTATGTTTGCATAAGCAAATTTATCCTTCGGTGTTGTGTATTGAGAAGAGATTGTTTCAGGGACGACAAAAGTGCTTAACCAAAACTGTCATCAAGCATAAGGAGATGCTATATTTGCAGTTCATGTAATCTAGATTGTAGTTTGAATCTTAGTGTAAGGTAGTGAACCAACCTTCCCTGAGGGTTGGAGCCTTTTGGGCTTTGTTATTTTGAGCAGTGAGCTCTAGGTAGTGTGTCTGAATGCATGTGCATTCTCCATTGTAATATTTACACATACTACTGTAGAGTATCATCTTATAATGGGTAGGTTCCCATCGTGGTTTTTTCCTTAACCAAGTTTTCCACGTCAAAATCTTGGTGTTATGTGTTGTGGTATCATTGTTCTTATCTTTATTCTTTTTGTTGTTGTTAAGATCTAAGATTGTGCTTAAATTGTCTAATACAGTGAAAACTGATTCACCCCCCTCTCAGTTTTCCTTCTTAGTTGTTGCTAACAATTGGTACTAGAGCTAGATCATTCGAAAGAAGCTTGATCGCTTGAGGAGATTCAGGATGGCATCTTATGTGTTCAAGAAGGAGAGCCCTAGATTTGATGGAAGAAATTATACTATTTGGAAGGACCGGATGGAAGTTCATTTGAAATGTCTTGGAGATGAGTATTGGAAGATTACAAAGAATGTTTACAATGTACCTCATAATGGACCAGTTACTGTTGCTGAGATCAAGGATGTTGAACATAACATAAGAGCTAAGGAAGTGTTTCTTAGTGCCTTGATTCATTGAGAGATTACTAATGTGATGGGTTTGTAGACTACACATGAGATTTGCAAGAAGCTGGAGACCTTGTATAAAGGAGATGTGCAAGTTAAAGTTGCTAAGTTGCAGAATTTGAAATGAAAGTAAGCCTTGAAGATGGGAGTGTTAGAAATTGACACTCATCCGATGGCTTTTTGTGATTGATTATTGGTTTAGGGTTGTCATTGGTGGCAACTCTTCATGAGATTCTTATTTGGTGATCACAGAGCTTGATTTTCGGAAGAGGTCATCAACTGGTAGCTAGTTAACCAGTATTTTAGGAAGGACATAGAAGTTTTGGTGCGGGAGCTTTTTGGTTATTGCAGAGCTATGAATCATGTTTGGGATGATTGGGCCAACATAGAAACATCATTTTATTGTTGTTTTGGTGATCCACATTTATCCTTGGTGATCTGGTCTAGCCGACATATGACTAAACGTTACATTAGCAGGATGACATGGTAAATGATCTATTTTGTGATTGCAGATATATGACCGATGTAGATGATCTTTTTGGTGAATGGTATGATTGTATGTGAGTGAGTGGTGATCAAGAATCTATTTTGGCACTGTTTCATGTATGCATTCTTGATCTGGTAACTGACTGAGATAGAGAATAGGGCAAAACAGAGCTGAACAATAGAGGTGATTTAGTTGACATATTTGGCACTTAACTGGAACTCATCCAAGAATTTTAGATGCTATCTTGGAGTTCATTTTTTTGTAATTCATCATTGTAATTGATTTGTAAGGCTATGAGCCTTCTAGGGTTGTAGCCTTTATTGTATTTGAGCAGTGAGCTCTAGGAAGTGTGCCCGAATGCCCATGCATTCCCATTTTGTAATATTGTTTTGCTACTGGCCATAGTGGAATAATATTGTGGGTTCAAATCCCACCTTGGTTTTTCCCATTTCACCAATGATTTAAAGTTAGATCTAAAAATTTGCTAACTGGTAGATCACTAATTCACCCCCCCTTTCAGTGATCCTTGATTCCAACAATTGGTATCAGAGCCTAGTTCCTCTGAGGAAGCTTAACCGCTTGAGGAAGGTCCGGGAGATTGAATCAATGGATTCTGGTTTTCAGAGATAGCTCAGTGTGGCACTTGAGGATCTTGATGTAGCTAGAAATGAGATCAGTACCTTGAAAAGAAACAAGAATGTTTATGATGAGTTCATTAAAGACTTGAAAGATCAAGTGAGCACTTCAAGAGACAAGAGGAAAGAATTGATGGACAAGTTGAAGGAGAAAGAAGATCAAATCTTGGAAAATCAGGGTAAAGTTGATGAAGTTGATAAGATTGAGAGAGAGAGAATGTTGCCTTGAAGAATGAGATGCAATCCATTGCGATGGGGCTGACTAAGGAGATTGAGGACGGAAAGAAGAATGAAGATAATATGTCACAATCTTTGAAGGAACAAGTTGATGAATTCTTCAAGATTACCTATGAGAACGATCAGTTGAAGCTTGAGTTGACATGATCAAGAAATAATGGTCAAGAACTTGAAATAAAAATTGTTTCGTTAAGAGATGAACTTGCTACCGCAAATAAGTACAAGGAAAAATTCAAAGCTATCTCAACAAGGCTTGATCAGATGCTGGAAAGTTAGAGACATGGAAAGGATATGTGAGGACTTGGATTTGAGAAAGGTGGATCCTCTGGATTTGGACAAGGCGATGCAAAACCTAGCCAGAAGAAGAGAAAGAATCCTTTGGTAAGACATCCTAATGCTCATAAATTCAATGGTAGATTCTTTAATTGCGATAAATTCGGTCATATAGAAAATCAATGCAGAAGTAGGATGAATAATGGAATGAACAACAATGTGAATAATGCTCCTACCTTTACCGGTCAGTGTTTCATATGCAATAATTTTGGTCACAAGTCAAATATGTGTAGAGAAGTAATAAATAACTTCCAAAATAAGAGGTGTTATGCTTGTGGGATGTTTGGACATGTCTCTAACCAATGCAGGATGAAACCAAATCAGATGAATTTTAGACCTATGCAGATGAATGTTGTTTGTCATGCATGCAATAAAACCGGTCACATTGCAAAATACTACAGAAGCAAGAATATTGCTCTGGTAGACAAGAACAAATCAAATGAGAAGGGAAAGGCAAAGGAAGAAGAGATATGAGACAAACATGAGAAGATGTGGGTTAAAAAAGATGAATCCAAAGCAGACAATGGATCCGCACCCGAATCCGGTGCATGATCTTCATCCGGTGCAGGATCTTCATCCGGTAATTAGGGCTTTATGAATTAGGGGGAAATTTTCATGCAGATTCTAAGAACCCCCTCTTCGATGATCTGCAATCGATTCTAGAAGATTGTAGAAGGCTTAAATTATATATGTAGATGTTATCTAGAAGTTTCAATGAAGATTTGATGCTCCAGTAAGTGACTCCATGAAAATTAAGGTAATCGGTTGTAGCATTTATTGCAATGAAGGATTAGGTTTTTGAAGGTTAAAAGTGCATTTCAAAGCTTTATTTATCACAATGTGATCAACATAATAGTGTAGAGAAGAAGAGTAGAGTGATTTGGTGATCTCAATAGCGACCTCAGCGATCCTAAAGTGAATTCCAGTGCCCGGTTGCAAATTAAGGTATTTATTTGTTCAGACTATCTATTTCAGCAAACCCTAAGATCAAAATGGCTTCAGCTTCTGGTATTTCTATCCCATTGGTCATCCAGATTAAGGATAGAGCTAGACCTATTTTCAAGAAACGCCTTTTCAAGTCTGTTGAAGATGATCCAGATGGTGCATTTTCTTTGGTACCCTACGACGTCCTTCACAATGAGGATGTTAGGGCATACATCTATTGTGAGCTTGAAGAGCTTGGTAAAGCTGACATGTTGGACCTGTATAACAAACATTTGGCAGACAATTTGGGAAACATCAAACCTTAATACAAGGTTCTTCAGGACAAGGGTTTTTTGCAATTCATCCATTTTTCACTATTCGACGAAGCAAAGTGGATCTAGTTTATTCTTAGTCGAGTCCATGATGAGTTCATATGGCTTGATAGGCCTCATATGATTACCAAACAAGCAATTCGAGATGTGACATGCCTCAGTGAATCTAGTGAAGTACCTAGGTTAAGAAAAGTATCAAATAACATAGTGATAGCAACTACTGGTTCCAAATTTGACAACAGAGGAATGACCATAAATGTCATTCTGGAGCATGATGTGAATTTTGCATCAATGGTGGTCAGATACAAAGTTTACTAGTCAAGCAGATACAACTTCGTCTCTAAAACTGCCATATACTCTGCATATCAGATGTTGAAGAATGACATGAGGTATGATTTATGTGCAATCCTTATGAATGAGTTGATGGGTAATTTGAAGAAAATTAAGCAAGACAAGAAGCACACTTTAAAATATGGAACTCTTCTTATTTGCTTGGCCTTATATTTCTTGAATGAGATACCCAGTGTGAATGGAAAGGTCCAATGGGCCTATGATAGACCGGTGGCAATGTAAATCAAAGAGGGATTGTGGGGAATAGGAGATGCTACAATGAGAATATCTGCTCTCTAGGGTTATTTCAAATCTTTCCAAGCTACAATGAAGAAAAGAGAAAGAATCCCTAAGGAGATTGTGGAGAAGTATGAGAAAACTATTTGCTTCATGGTTGATAAGGATCAATGTCAAATGGAAGTTGTGGAGCCTAGGACAGTGTGGATCATGCAATGGGGTATGAAGTTGAATCTATCACACTTGAGGCATATGCTCAACAACTATTGAGTCAACCATTTGATCCTAAAGAAGGAAGATTTGGAACATTCAAAGAGAAAGACCTTGAATTGTACAAACAGTTCACTGCACCTGCTAGAAAAAAGAAAGTTACAAATATGGTTGAGGAAGTGGCAGTGCAAATGGGATTCACTCAAGAGGAGGTGAAGCAAGCAAGAGAAAACATGCTCAGATGGATGCCAAAGAGGAAACCAAAAAGCCTAAGGCCGACCCGGTTCCCTCCAAGGCTAAACCTAAAGAGACCAAGTCTGCCCCTGCTCTAGTGGCACCATCTTTAGGACCAAGCCCCTCCAGAAAGGGAGTGTTTAAGTAGAAGGAGAAATATAAATGGACCTATGTCATTGTGTCTTTGGTGGCCTCTAAGACAAAATCTGATGAGGAATCAAGCAAATCCAAGAAGAAGGGTGAATTTTTTAGATTGGTGAGAAAGTTGTAGTCTGGTGGAGCCCACCAAAGAAAGAAAGAAAAATCTGATCATGCCCCTGTCGAAAGACTACAGAAAGGAAGTAAGGTTAAAACTCAACTTGAGTCTGGTGATAAGCAAGGTAAATCTACATTTGTTCCCTTATTGTCAATAGATTAGTTAATTGATGAGGTAATTGTGGATGGTAATTTGAAGAATATTGGAGTGTATTATGAAAAACTGAATGAGGTTGATCAAAGAAAAGAAGAAGAAGCTATTGTCTTATACTTGCACAATTTTAGTAAAACATTGATTGAGCTAGAGAAGAGCATCCCTAAGGACCTATACAACCTTATTGATGCAAGGAGACTGACTACTAGTAAAGAAGATATGGAAATGAAAGAAAGAGAACTGGTTAATGTTTGCACCTGTATCACCTGAGATGAAGTCAAAATAAATATTGAATAACCCAACAAGAAAGAAATTAGAAGAAAAAACAAGGTTAACAGGTTAATGATTGGCAATGTGGAATAAGTGAGGAAGGAGACATAAGATATATGGGGAAAAATAATTGTAAATGATTCTTTGTATAGAGATGCATTTAAGTCTTCTTAGTCGGAAGAAAAAGAAGGTGTTCTTGGTGATTAGAGGGATGAAACTCGGGCTGAGGGACATCTAGAAGACCAAGGTAACATAAATCTTGATGTTGAAATTGGTGATAATCTCTGGTGGTAGACAATTCAGCAGCCCCCGAGATATAGAAGGGTGATATTGCACCAAGTGGCAACACCAGTGCACAACATAAAGGGGATGAAGCAGAGAAAAATGAAGCTGAGAATGCAGAGGTAGATAAGGGCAAAGGATTTGTTTATTCTGCAACTGACACTCTTCAGGTTAAGACCCTACCCCAAATATCAATAAATTTTGATGGACCATTAGATATTGGAAATATGTCTCCCATGGAGAAGTTAATGTGAGAAGTAGTGGTTCAAGTCCAAGTCAGTTAGGACCTAGTTAAGTCAGAGAGTGGGAACAAAAAGATTATTCAAATGTCAATTGATGTTTTGCAGAAGGTGGCTCTGAATGTACAGTTAGATTCTAATGCTAG
The DNA here is from genome assembly GCF_030272615.1 of Cryptomeria japonica. Taxonomy (NCBI): domain Eukaryota; kingdom Viridiplantae; phylum Streptophyta; class Pinopsida; order Cupressales; family Cupressaceae; genus Cryptomeria; species Cryptomeria japonica. Next base: position 904,400,835 of record NC_081407.1, read on the forward strand.
CCCCTCTGGTAAATTGTTACAATTGATTAACAATGTAAATACTAGTTTTGATTCTTTAGAGAAGTCTGCTACTAAGAGAGTTTTAGATAGATTTAAGGATGTAAGGATGCAGACATTCTGGAAGATGATTGGAGATGATAGGGTAGATTGAATAAAAGTCTGCAGAATATTTCAGATACACTGACAGAAGTTGGTAAACTATATGTCTTGCCTAATTTTGCCTAAATTCACTATAGATATAGACAAGCAAATAAGTGTTTTCCAGGGCAAACTTGCTAGTATTTCACAATCCTTTGATCCCAATGTAGCTCTAACCAGTAGTGTTGAAGGACATATTTTGGCTCTAAATGATCCGATCTCAAGTCTTCATGTGGAGAAGGACAGGATTTTGAGGAGAATTAATGAACTCCGGAACTTGATTGCCCCTCGGTTGGACACCATGTTGAGCAATAAGGTAGATTGTATGAATGCAATGACTCAACCTATTTCTTCTGATCTGAAGGAAGTAGAGATTCATGTAGCTGCATTTAGTGCATTTATTAGAGTTTTCAATAACTTGAAGAGCGGGTGTGACACTCACCTAGGATTTTTGAAGACCATTTTTGCTGACAACTTAAAGTATTTGTAAGGTCTTTGTATATAAGTTTTGGGTAGCAGACCATCTTTGGCTTTTTTGTCAAAGGGGAGAGAAAAGGTGAAAAATGTACAGAAGAGTGCAATTATAGATTTCAAAATTCTTTGTCTAAGGGGGGGTCTTTTCTTTTGATCCAGTGTGTAGTTCTCAACACTTAGCCATTTTTCACGAGTGTTGTCATCAATGCCAAAAGGGGAGATTGTTGGTAATTGACAGTCATCCGGTTGCTTCTGGTGATTAATTATTGGTTTAGGGTTGTCATTGATGGAAACTCTTCATGAGATGCTTATCTGGTGATCATGGATCTTGATTTCCAGAAGAGGTCGTCAACCGATAGCCAATTAACTGATATTTTAGGAAGGACAAAGTAGTTTTAGTTTGGGAGCTTTCCAATGATTGCAGAGCTATGAATTATATTTGGGATGATTGGGCCGACATAGAAACATTATTTTATTGTTTTTTTAGTGATCCACATTTATCCTTGGTGATTCGGTCTAGTCGACATATGACTACACATTACATTAGCAGGCCAACATGGTAAATGATATATTTTGTGATTATAGATATATAAGACCGGTGTAGATGATCTTTTTGGTGAATGATATGATTTTATGTGAGCGAGTGGTGATCGAGAATCCATTTTGGTGCAGTTTCACATGCACATTTTGATCCAGTAGTTGACTAAGACAGAGAATAGGGTAGGACAGAGTAGAACAACAGAGGTGATTCAATCGACATATTTGGCACTTAATCAGAATTCATCCAAGCATTGCACATTATATCTTGGAGTTTATTTTGTTGTAATTCATCATTGTAATTGATTTGTAAAGTAGTGAGCCTTTTGGGGTTGTATCCCTTATTGTATTTGAGCAGTGAGCTCTAGGCAGTGTGCCTGAATGCTTGTGCATTCCCATTTTGTAATATTATTTTGCTACTGGCCATAGTGGAATAATATTGTGGGTTAAAATCCCACTGTGGTTTTTCCCATTTGGGTTTTCACGTAAAATAATACGGTGTTATGATTTTATGGCTGACTATTTTATGTTTCTACATTTCAGTTTCATGTGTATGCTTTCGATGGTTTAAAGTTAGATCTGAAAATTTGCTAACCGGTAGATCACCGATTCACCACCCACCCCCCCCCCCCCCCCACTCTTAGTGATCCCTGATTCCAATAGGGAGAAGATGAAAATATAACAACCTTTATGGCTAAGGTGAATGAGCTTGTCATGAATATCATATATGCCGATGGAACCCTTGAATAAGATGAGATTGTTTCTAAGGTGTTGAGATCATTGCCTCCTGCTTATAAATATAAGGTAGTTGCTATTGATGAGATCCAGAGTGTGACTACCATGACTAGAGATATGTTGGTTGAGAAGCTTGTTGCATTTGAGTTGAGCGAATTTGGCGAATCACATGGTAAATTTGAGACTACATTTAGAGCCTCTGTATTTGGGAAGAAGAAGTATGATCTGGGAGAAATTTCATGATGGGTATCAAGATTTGAAAGAGAGAAGAGAGAGATGGAAGAACAAGAAAGAAAATTGGATGAGCTTGAAGCCCTTATTTCTCAGATACTACCTAAAGGAGTCGGTAAGTATGATGGAAATTTACCTTTGAAATGTTTCTCTTATAATAAGATTAGACACTTTACTTCTAGATGTCCTAAGAGAATGTCTAGATATGATAGACATGATAAATTTGATAGGCATGATAGATCTGATAAGAATGATAGACATGAGAAGCATGATAAGAATGATAAGGCCTACAAGCCTTACTAGAAGTACATAAATCAGAAGAGATGCTACTATGTTGTTGATGAAGGTGTGACAGATGAAGAATCAGAGAATTAGAATTTAGAAGATGAATTTATATTTATTTCTATCAAGGAAGATGATTTGGTATCGGTGAATCTTACAAGCTGCATTGTTCAGAAGAAAGCTTTGGCTACAAAAATTGAAGAGAAAGATGAATGGATGATTGACAATAGTTTTTCACATCATATGACAGGTGATAAAAGAAAATTTGTAAGTATGGAAAGGTATGATGGTGGAACAGGAAGATTTGGAGATGACAAAGCTTGTGTGATTTGTGGAAGAGGTTCTATATCTTTCAATAGTAAGCATAATATTGATGATGTCTTGTATTTTAAAGGTTTGAAGCATAATATTTTGAGTGTTGGATAGATGGCTGATAAGGGATATTATTTGCAATTTAAGAATGGTAAATGCCTCCAGTATAGAGATTGCATCAGGTACCAAGACAAAAGGTAATATATTTCACTTGAAGGCTGGTGAGAAAAGTTGTTTGATTGCTTAGATTGATGAAATTTGGTTGTGGCATAGGAGAATGTATCATGTGAAATTTGATTACATGGTAAAAATAAGTTCTAATCAAGTTGTTAGAGATTTTCCTAAGATTCTAAAGGTTGCTAATCTGGTATGTAAGGAATGTTAGATGGGAAAGCATACAAGAACTTCATTTAAGAGTAATTTGTATTCATCTAATGGATTGATAGATATTGTTCATACTAACATATGTGGTCCTACTAGAGTGAGAAGCATGTAGGGTGACAAATATTTCATGTTGTTGATTGATGACTATTCAAGGATGATGTGGGTTACCTTTGTAAGGGAGTAATCAGAAGTGTTGGAGAAATTCAAGATATTCGAAGCCAAAGTGGAGATTGAGACATGATTGAAGCTAAAATGCCTGAGATCTGATAGAGGAGGAGAATTTGCATCAAGAGATTTTGATACATTCTATGAGAGGAATGGAATTAGAAGATAATTATCTGCTCCTAGAACCCCTCAACAGAATGGAGTTGTTGAAAGGAAGAACAAAACTATTTTGGATGCTACAAGGACTATGCTAATTGAAGGAAATGTTGCACAAACCTTTTAGAGAGAAGTTGTTAGCATTGTTGTTTACAGATTCAATCGGGTGCATATTAAAGGTGATTCTGGTAAGACTCCTTATGAGCTATGGTTTGGTCATGTTCCTACAGTTAGATATTTCCAAATTTTTGGAAGTAAATTTTATTTTAAGACAGATGAGGATATATGAAAGTTTGATGCAAGATGTGATGAAGGAATCTTCCTGGGATATTCTACTAAGAGAAAGGCCTATCAGTGCTACAATAAGAGGTTGAAGAAGATGGTTGAAAGTGAAAATGTGAATGTGAATGAGTGTCTTGGAAAGAAGATCAGAGCATGCGGATATGATCTTGATGATGAATATGTTGTTCCTAAGCCTATGCAGACTGAGATCTTGAAGCAAATTGATCTGGTGGAGATAGTTAATCTAGATATTGTTGTTTCCAGTGAAGAAGTGCAAGAACCTAAAAATAAGAACAATCATAAGACTATGAGGTATGTTAGATTCAATTATTCAGAAAATAAGATTATTGGTGATAAGAATAAAGGTGTAATGAATAGGAGAAGAATTGTTGTTGAAGAGATATGTTTGATTTCAGAGATTGAGCCTAAAGATGTTGCAGAAACATGTAAGGATGAGAATTGGATAAAAGCAATAGAAGAAGAGCTGAAATAGATTGAAAAGAATAACATTTGGGAGCTTATTTCAAGACCTAAAGACAAGAATGTGATTGGTACTAAATGGGTGTTCTGGAATACACTAAATGAAGTCGGTAAAGTTGTCATAAACAAAGATAGATTGGTATGTAAAGGGTGTTCTCAGATGTAAGGTATTGAATATGAAGAAACTTTTGCTCATGTAGCTAGAACTAAAGCTGTTAGATTGTTGCTTGCATATGCTGCTTATAAGAACTTCAAGGTGTATCAGATGGATGTCAAGTTAGCCTTTTTGAATGGTGATCTTGAAGAGAAAGTATACATTGAGAAACTAGATGGCTTTTATTTATCAGATGAAAGAGATATGGTATGCAAATTGAATAAATCTCTATATGGGCTGAAGCAAACCCCTAGACCCTGGTATGCTATATTGGATAAGTATTTATTGAAGTTGGGATTCTGCAAAGGTACTGCTGATAGTAACTTATATTTTTAAAGTTGAAAATGATAACATTTTGATTGTTGAAGTCTTTGTTGATAATATCATTTTTTGCGGTAATGATGATTTGAGTATGAAGTTTTCTAATGATATGCAAAAGTAATTTGAGATGTCCATGATAGGTGAGATGAAATTATTTTTAGGATTGTAGATTACTCAAACCGGTAAAGGTATTTTCATTTCTCAATCTAAGTATGTGAAGGAATTATTGAAATTTTTTGGGTTAGCTAACTCAAAGCTTGTTGGAACTCCTATGGTGACTAGATGCAAGTTATCTAAAAATGATGAATCTCATAAAGTTAATCAGACTTTGTATAGATCTATGGTTGGTTAATTGTTGTACTTAATTCAGAATAGACCGAATATTATGTATGTTGTTTGTCTTTGTGCTAGATTTCAAGCAGATCCTAAAGAGACTCATGTTACTACTGTGAAGAGGATTCTCAGATACTTGAAGGGAACTCTTGACTATGGCTTATGGTATCTGAAGAATGATGATTTCCTGCTTTGTGCTTATACTAATGTTGATTGGGTTGGTGATATTGGTGACCAGAAGAGCACTACCAGTGGAGCATTCATTTTGGTAAATAATTTTATTTCATGGTCCAGTAAGAAACAAGATGTTGTATCTTTATCTACTATTGAAGTTGAATACATTGTTGCTGCTAGTAACTACATGCAAGTAGTGTTAGAGTAATCGGGTCTTTACTTGATTAATCAAACAAAATTTGCTTAATTATTTAAGTTCCCTTTATCTCTTTTACATTTAAGCTAACTTTAGGTGCATAATAATTAATTCTTTTATTAATTATTATGTGTAAGCCTAGGGTTTTCCCTTTTAGGGTTTCTTGACCTATTACAGGTTAATTCTTTTCTTTGTATTATCGATTCCATTATCACATTACACATTTTGTGAATATTGAGCTCTCATCTTTTTGAACATATTTTTGTGTATTTGTTTTTCCTTTGTTGCTTCCTTGCTTCTCCTTGTAACATGTTTATTCAACTTGCAGAGATCATTTGGGCTCCTGTGGTGTTGTATTTCTCAACTCTCCCAGGTAGTTTGGATGAAGAAAATGTTGAAGGATATTAGAGTGATTTATGATGAGCCTTTTGTTATATATTGTGATAATTCAAGTTCTATAAATATCTCAAAGAATCTGGTACTGCATTCTAAAACCAAACAGGTGTCTATAAAATATCATTACTTGAGGGAGTAAGTCAATGATGAACAAGTAAGATTGGAATATGTATTTGCAAAGGATCAGATTGCAAATATTTTCACTAAGCCTTTGCCTGCAGATACATTTGTCTATTTGAGACAGAAGTTATGGGTCTCTGCTTCTCCTACTGAGAACTAGATGTATGGAGTTGCATCAATCTGGTGGATTTCAAAGCCTTATCCTTTTTGTCTAGGTTGATGAGTTGGTGTTGTTACTCAGCCAGATCAGTGAGCGGTTCAGATGTTCAGATGACTTAGTTGTAAGTTTTTCCTATGGGGGAGATATTTCTATTCTTAGAGGATGTGTCTTGGGGGAGAGAGTGCATAATTTATAGTCTTTGGCATTGTTGTCAAAGGAGGAGAGAGTCATGTGAAAAACTGCTTTATCTTTGGAATTTTGTCTGCATGATCTTAGGGGGATTTTGTTGGTGTTGATCTATTTCTTTTACATTGATTTTTTTTCACATTCATATGTTTCCATCAATGCCAAAGGGGGAGATTGTTGGATATTGTTGCTGCTAGGATATGTTGTTGTCATTGATGTCAATATATTCCTGTGTTTTGGTGTTGCAGAGAGTTGTTTTGGTGTTCTATGATTGCATTGCATTGATATAGCTAATTTATCTATTTGAGATGTTGGAATACTTCATTCCTTATTTGTTTTAGTGATCTGAAATTTTACTTTATCATATTACTTGATCTGGTTTGTAGTTCAATTTTTCTGCTCTATGGTTAGCAGAGTTTGGTATTTGCTCCGGTGAGCTCTGGTATGATTATATCTTTGGATACGGATTTGTGAGGATGTTTTGGATGTTCATGTGTATCTTCATTTTAGATGGTTTGTGATTTGGTGCTCCACAAGCTATCTTTTTAGTCTGAATTGTTGTTGTTGAGTATTCCTGTGAGTTAGCGTGTTGATCGATGAAGATTTGAATAAGTGGTGTTGGTGCAGCTATTGTTATTGGTGTTTCCTGATCGTGTCCTATTTTTCTTGGTGGTCCACATTGATCCTTGTGCACATTCTTGAAGACCTTATGGGTCTAGTGATATTCTTCAGGGTATGCGGTATTCTTAGTGGTGTAGCGTGTTGCAGTTGATCTTGGCGATATTTTGAGTGGTGATGCATGCTTGGAGATTTGATTTAGGTCTATGCTATTTCATTTATGTCATCATATTGGTCTGGTGGTTTATTTATGTATTATGATATGTAATTTTGTAATTGAGGATTGAGGGTTTGGTCGACCTTATAGTCAAGGTTGATGAATTATATAAATAGGTGGTGTAGTCACGTAAATCTGTCCAATTTAATTAAATGAATATTCTCTATTTATTTGATTAAAAATCCACTAAGCCATTAGTTAATTAAATTAATATTTAATTAATTCATCTTCAAACATTCTCCTATTAATTAAATAAATTATTCAATTTATTTCAATCAATTCATTATACCAAATTCACAATCAATTAAATGAATAAATTCTATTTATTTAATTAAATCCCCCTTTTCCTCTTTTAAATAAATTAAATAAAACATTTATTTAAATCATTATCCCTCCCACTTGCATTTTCCTACAAATGCAACTTGCACCTATTTATTGAAATAAATGAATTTTTATTTTAATAAAATCCTATTTTCCCTCACCCACCAAATCCACTTGCACTCCTAAAATCCCTTCTAGTTTCTTCTAAACCCTTTCTAATTAGCCTAATCCATTCCCTAATTATTATCACATTCCTAAGCAACTTGGAGTCACTTCTCAAAGACTTCAAAGTCTTTGAAAATCATTAAATGCTTTGTGTGTTCAATAATTTAACCTCTAAAGTCTTCCAAAACCACTAATGGCTCTTACATAACCATTAATGGCTCTTACATATCCATTTATGGTTAATTCAACTTGCACTCATAGGTCTCCTCAAGCATTTATTGCTTTGACCATGGTTATCCCTTTTGCCTTTGCACAAGAGTTTATGCATTGGATACAATCTTTATTCTTTGAATAAAGAATTTATTCACTCAACCCAACCTTGACCTTAATGTTGGCATATGCACACTCCAATGAGACATTGTAGGTGATTGAAGGTTTTGTCATTGATGGCAACCTTGCAATCCTATGGCACCGGCAAGGCATTACACTGGCATCAACAGATCACACTCTACACCGGCACTAGCACAGAGAAAGGAAGCATACCGACACAGAGGCCGACAGGATTTTTGATATATTATATTTTGTTTATTATTGTAAAAACTTTGTAAGCCGACTTGGCAAGTTGTAAAATGACTCTTATATATAAGAGAGATCATTGTAGACATTTTGTAAGAGATAGAATGAAGAAATATTAGGCAGACCTATTATGTGAAATATAGGTTAAAGGTTTTATGTAAAGAATAGAGCAGAAACTAGTACTGGATCTGGCATTATAGATGCTATTGTAAAGTAGTACAAGATATTGGATTTGTATAATCCACATTGTAAGTCAGTGAGACTTCCCATTGAGTAGTGAGCTCTAGGCAATTGGCCTTCCTACATGTGCAGGCCCCTCTTGTAAGTAATATTCTCTTATTGGCTAGTAAGTGAATATTGTGGGTCACAAATCCCATCGAGGTTTTTCCCACACCGAGTTTCCTCGTTAAAATATTGTGTTATGGTGTGTTTCTTATGTGGTTGCTTTCATTTATGTTTATTGCATTATTTCTTGCATACCAGTACATTGTTATAATATGCTCTACATGTTTTAAGTTAAGAAATTATAATTACCGGTCAGATACTGATTCAACCCCCCCTCTCAGTATCTGTGGGAATCCTAACAATTGGTATCAGAGCCTGGTCCTCTATTTTTAGAAGCCTAACAGCTTGAGGAAGATCTTGACACTGATAGATATGGAAAATCTGATGAAGCAACTAAAAGCAGCTCTTTCAGACTATGATACAAAGAAATTGAAAACCATCAAACTTGAAGATGATCTAAAGGCAGCTCAGGATATCATTCAAGCACTTCAAGAAAATCTTACTATTTCAAGAAACAAGAGAAGAGAACTTTGTGAAAAGATGCAAAATGAGAATGATGAAAAAGAAACTCTTAATGATATGATAAACAAGCTGAAACAAGAGAACATGACAACAAAGAATGAGATGCAGGATATGACTATGAGATTTTTTAAAGAAAATGAAGATAGAAAGAAGAATGAAGAAGATTTGACCAGAAGACTAAATGATGCAGCAAATGAGAACACAAGACTTAGCTATGAAAATGACCTATTGAAGACAGATCTGATGCATACATAGAATGAATCAAATGAACTGATGAGATAGAAAGAAGTCTTAGAAAGAGAACTAGATATTGCAAATCAACACAAAGAAAAATTCAAGAAAAGCTCCGAAGAACTTGGTGACTTATTGAAGATTCAGAAACCTAATGGTGATACTTGTGGAATTGGCTTTGAAGTTGGAGAAAGCTCTGGTACTGCAAACACTCAGGATCACAGCAAACTGGTAAGGCAACCTAATGCTTATAAATTCAATGGAAAATGTTTTAACTATAATAAGTATGGTCATAGAGAAAATGAATGTAGATCTAGAAATTATTAGAATATCAACACACCCACCGGTCAATGTTCAAAATGCAACAAAGTTGGTCACAACTCTGAAAATTGTAGAATGAATGTGAGATGCTATGTTTGTGGAAGATTTGGATACCTATCTAATCAATGCAGAACACAAACTGGCATAGGTTATGGGAAAGCTATTCAGAAGAATAATGTGACTTGCTATGCATGTAACAAAATTGGACATATTGCAAAATTTTGTAGAAGCAAAGGATCACCGGTAGACAAAAAAAGTTCTAGCTTGAAAGGTAAAGAAAAATTTGAAGAGGTTAAGGAAGAATTATCAAAAAAATGGATTAGAAAGTCATATCTAAATGTTGGGAATACTCCTCCACCGGTAGAACCAATCAACACTCCACTAACAGAACAAAGTATTACTCCACCGGCAGGACAAAGTAGTGCTCCACCGGCAGGAAGTTCTTCATCAAATTGAAGAAAGTTTCTTTGAGGGTTTGGCAATCTAATGACACATGTGCTATTACTCCCTCGGTTAGAGATGAGAAGTTGGAAATTACTTCATTACTGGCAGACAATGTTAAGTGGCTACTTAACCGACATGCATTAAATGTGGTAGATGGAAAATAAACATTAAAAATTTGTGGTTTTGGTTTCATTTCACTTCATCGAGATTTCAAACATTCGAAGAGCACGAAATTTGCAGAGCTAAGGGATTTCGAGCAAAGAGGCAAGAACACTTCAAGCAAATCAATCCATCCTAAGGTAGAAAAAGGTATTAATCATCATGGCATCCACCTCTGCACTTGAATATATAGCAAACCCTACTATAGTTGAGGTTATAAAATGCCCTAGGCCCGTATTTCAACTAGTTCCCGAGGTAGCAAAGAAAGATGACACTATAGGTGCTTTTTCTCAAATTCCAAAAGGAGTTGTTTATGCTGAAGACCCCAGAATTTACATTCATTGCAACATAGAGGAATTAGGAGATGAAGAGATCAAAACAATGTATAAATATGTCATATGTGATAATTCCAGAAATGTAAAACCGGAATATAAAATCATTGAAACCCTAGGATTTATTGAAATCCTCTACATTCCTGAATTTCCCAAGGATGTGATTAAGATAGTTTTAAGTAGGGTACATGGTGAATTTTTCTGGTTAGATGCAATTCACAAAATTACCAAGGAAGCTGTGAAAGTTGTCACAGGGTTACCTTCCACCGGTAAAAGACCAAACGAGACTAAAAAGGTCTCAAATGACCTAGTAACTAAACTAACTAGTGCAACATCAGATAGAAGGTCCTTGAGGGTAAATGATGTAACAGATATAAATGTGAGATTTGTTAGCATGATTTTAGGGTATAAAGCTACTCATGCAAATAGACTCAACTTAGTTTCAAGTTTATGCATTAAGAGTGTTTATGACATGATTACAGACAATGTGAAAATTGACATATGTGAATGGTTAAAAGATGAGTTAATTGACAACTTAGGCAAGATAAAGAAAGATAAGAAAGGAACTTTTAGGTTTGGTAATCTGCTTGTATGCTTGATGCTACACATAACCAAACAGGTTCCTGGTATAGGCTATAAAGAACTTGGATTTGATATACCGATAGGGAAACAGTTAACAAAACTATTGAATAACATGGGTGAAGACAAGGAAATGAACATTCATGACTATTTTCAAGCACTAAAGGTTAGGATGAACAAAAGACTCAGACTATCACAGAAAATTTTCAACAAATACAAAGATGACATATGCTTTGCAATAAAAAAGGATGAGATCTGGATGGAAGCAGTCATCCCAAGGAAAATTTTTGTAACAAAAATGGGTTATGAGACCGATGACCTTATCATTGAAACATATGCTAAGGCACTTCTTGAAGCACCCGGAGAACCAAAGGAAGAAGTATTTGGTAGTGCTGAGACCATAGAAAAACAAATTCAATCTAAGAAGAGAGTGAAAAAGGTTGAAGTAGTTGTGAGAAGAGGTTCTAGACAGGCTAAGGCTATTAAAGAAGATGTATTGAAACAAACCGGTATCACTGAGGATGAGTTAGCAGCCCCATGGCCTGAAACTCACCTATCACCGGTAGGCACTTCCTCGAAGAATGACATGCCTACAACTTTCAAGAGAGTTGTAAGGAAAAGAGATCCTTCACCGGAAACCACACCCTCACCTAGGAGAACTAGACAGAAACAACAAGCAGTGAGATCTCTGATTAGAAAGACTACACCAAAGAAGAAACTGACACCCAAGAAGAAGAAGAGAACAAAACAAAACAAAACATGGCCCCTCTTGACATATTGCTAAATGAAATTACAGAGGAAGGGAAACTAAAGAATATAAAGAAATTGTACGACACTCTGACAACAGATGAAAAAGAACAAGTGGAAAACAGTGTTATTTTACACATGGACATGTATAAGAAATTTTTTATGGAAGTGATAGATGAAGTACCAGATGAATTGTTCAAAAGACTGTAAGCAAGAAGACAAGCTATTGTAGAGCTTGATAAGAAAATCAAAATTGAAAAGTTACTTGTTGTTTACCCAGTAAACTCACCTAAGGAGATAGATGACTTAATTGTAGAAGCCAGCCGGTCAGTATTCTCTACTGTACACCGACATATTGCTTTAATGGTTGGAAGAGTTAATGAGGTAACTGAAGAAACAAAAAATGCATGGGATATATTCCTAGTTGAAAAAGAAAAACAGGAAGAGTACAGGAACCCCAAACTAATAAAGGTATATCAGAAGGACAAGGACAAGGGTAAAGGAAAAGTTGGTGGACCTCCTAGTATCAAAGTAAAAGACAACTTACCCCCACCTCCTTTGATTACTCCACGGGTAACAACAACTACAACAGATCAACCGATAGTTGAAAGTATGAATATAGAGGATATAAATCCTAATCCTGAAGTCTTATACATAGTAGATGTTGATACACAAAAGATCAACATTGTGGTAGATAAAGATACAACTAGTAAGATAGACATGGCTAGTGAGCCACCGGTAACTGAGCAAACTAATCAAACACAAGAGAAACCGGCAGATGATAACACAGGAGAATAGGCAAAGATTCAGACAGAGATAGAGACAGGTCAACGGACAGAGAAACAAGAAGAGAAAAAGGCTCCGGAACAAGAATAGGAACAGGTACAGGAACAGATTCATGAGGAAACAGTACAACTGACAATAGGAGAAGTACAAAAACCATTGCTTAAGGAAATGCAAACACAAACAGACCTACCAGAGGTCACAACAAGCTTGGTTACTTCCTCCACCGGTGGAACTCAGAATGTTAGTTCATCATCAGCAGGCTTTAAATCAACTAATGTAATAGAAGTACTCTTAGATTCAATCAAAAGGATAACTGATTGTAGTTCACATGCTTATAAATCTATAGATGACACAATCCCAATTTTGAAGAGGCTAGCTCCTAACTGCAATATAGACAATAAAGATTCATTAAGTCAAATTGACATTTTGTCCAAGTACATCACTGAGAACACAATGACAATTGAGCAAGTAAAGGAAGAGGCATTAAAGGATAAGATGAAACTTGAAAAGCAAAAATTCTTTGAAAAACAGATAAAGAAGTGTACAAGGGAATTTGACACACTTCTAATGGAACTATGCAGCTTACTAAAAGAGTTCAAAACTTTGTATAGAGACATATGCAAAACAAACCTACTAACAACCGATATAGATAAGCAAATGAGCAAGGTACATGATGAAATAAATAAACTTGCAGACAATTTTGTTAACTCACCTAATACATTATCAGTTTTTGAACAGAAGATAACAAGTTTTGAGGAAGAATTACTTAAGCTAGGAAGAGAAAAGGAAAGAGTAGTGGATAAGGCAAAGAATTTGAGACTAAGACTGAGTCCAAGATTGGACTATCTAGCATTCATGTGGAAGGAAATATCTGAGGCACTTGTACAGGGACAGAGAACACCGACAGAGCATATGCAGCACCTCACCGGTACAGTTCAAAGAACAAAGACAACAATAAGAGACAGTAAGAAGTTTATGGAGAGTATAAACTTGATTTTGGCGGATCTATTTCAAATTGTAACTATCCAGTTACAAGGTTGAGGCTACAACTCTATTGACACCTTGACAACCTTTGTCATTGATACCAAAGGGAGAGTAGTAGTATGAGAAAATAAGAGAAAATAACTGGCAGAAGAATTATCTACTTAGGGGGAGCATATCTTTTTTGTAACACGGTTTTGGTAACATATTTTTGGATTACGGTTTTGGATACACTTTTGAATTTTCTCATGACTGTTGCCATCAATGCCAAAGGGGGAGATTGTTGGCATATGCACACTCCAATTAGACATTGTAGGTGATTGAAGGTTTTGTCATTGATGGTAACCTTACAATCCTATGGCACTGGCAAGGCATTACACCGGCATCAACAGATCACACTCTACACTAGCACTCGGACCACCGACACTGACACAGAGAAAGGAAGCATACCAGCACAGAGGCCAATAGGATTTTTGATATATTATATTTTGTTTATTATTATAAAAACTTTGTAAGTCGACTTGGCAAGTTGTAAAATGACTCTTATATATAAGAGAGATCATTGTAGACATTTTGTAAGAGATAGAATGAAGAAATATTAGGCAGACCTATTATGTGAAATATAGGTTAAAGGTTTTATGTAAAGAACAAAGCAGAAACCGGTACTAGATTTGGCATTATAGATGCTATTGTAAAGTAGTACAAGATATTGGATTTGTATAATCCACATTGTAAGTCAGTGAGACTTCCCATTGAGCGGTGAGCTCTAGGCAATTGGCCTTCCTGCATGTGCAGGCCCCTCTTGTAAGTAATATTCTCTTATTGGCCAGTAAGTGAATATTGTGGGTCACAAATCCCACCGAGGTTTTTCCCACACCGGGTTTCCTCATTAAAATATTGTGTTATGGTGTGTTTCTTATGCGGTTGCTTTCATTTATGTTTATTGCATTATTTCTTGCATACCGGTACACTGTTATAATATGCTCTACATGTTTTAAGTTAAGAAATTCTAATTATCGGTCAGATACTGATTCACCCCCCTCTCAATATCTATGGGAATCCTAACACTTAACTCCCAAGTTGACTCTCAAGTCATGTCAAGCATTTAATGCTTATTCCCTCTCCTCTCAACCTATCTCATATTGACACTTGTCATCCTGGGATTGGGTTGAAAGTCCTCACATGGATTGAATATCATTCAATCCTGACCCTTGTTGAGATTACTCAATCCCACTACTCCATTTTTCCTATAAATAGAGCCCATTTCTTCATATTTCAGATCCTGAAAAACTTGTATGCATTTAATCTATAGAGAATTTTAGAGAGCATTTAGCATAAATCAACTAATATATATTGTTATTTTGGCCTAAAATAAATCATTTTAGCATTGTAGCATCTAATATTAGCTTGTTCACATTTGCATAGCATTTAGAGTAATCATCTGCAATCTCGAACCTCCATAAGCATCCATAGTGCAAAAAGCTGCTAAGAACTACACTAATTTGGAACTTGGAGAGGAGAGGAACAAAGGAGAAGGAGCTAAGAGCATGTTAGGAGGCATTTGGAGATGCCTCATTATATTTACTTTCCTAGTTGAATATTCTTTCATGTTCTTGGTGTCTCTTTTGATATGCCTGCTTAGGTTAATCTTTGGTTGAATAACACTAACTTTAACACTTGTTTCTTGTTGTTTGTGTGTGTTATACTACCATAGGTTTTCATCTAACTTGTCAGTTTTGTAGAGCATCAGGTGGTATAGTCATGTTATTTTTGTGTCGATGTTGTGTTTGCATTATTAGAGAGAGGTGTATGTGTGCATAAGCAAATTTATCCTTCGGTGTTGTGTATTGAGTAGAGATTGTTGTAGAGCAGACAAAAGTGCTTAACTAGAACCGTCATTAGGCATAAGGAGATGCTATATTTGCAGTTCATGTAATCTGGATTGTAGTTTGAATCTTATTGTAAGTTAGTGAACCTTCCCTGAGGGTTGGAGCCTTTTGGGTTTTCTTATTTTGAGCAGTGATCTCTAGGCAGTGTGCTTGAATGCATATGCATTCCCCATTATAATATTTACACATATTACTGCTGAGTATCATCTTATTGTGGGTAGGTTCCCACCATGGTTTTTCCCTTAACCATGTTTTCCATGTCAAAATCTTGGTGTTATGTGTTGTGGTATCATTATTCTTATATTTATTCTTGTTGTTGTCGTTAAAATCTAAGATTGTGCTTAAATTGTCTAATCTGGTGAAAACTTATTCACCCCCCACTCTCAGTTTTCCTTCTTAGTTGTTGCTAACAACTAATACTACTAAAAAAATTATCAAAGGAGCCATGATCCAAAGGACATAAACAACAAACAGAAAAGAAGGAACCCCTATAACACTAATCATGACTAGGCTTCTTGACACCATGACCTGCTTGCAATAAATTATTATTCCAATCCTCTATCAAGAACTTAAAGAGATCCTTGTGGATGTTGTCCTCATTCGCCACATCTCCCAACACCTTATCCTACATTAAACAAAGAGATGGCGTTGATTTGTGCAAAACACTGAGGTTGAACTTGGAAATATTATCCATCTTCTTCTCTAGGTCAAAGATTTCGTCTTTCAGCATACACAACTCCTCCTCCATGACCTTCAACTCATTATTGGTCCTTTGACATCCCATACAAATTTCAGACACAACAGTCTCCTTAGTGTCCTCCTCCATAGGTACCTCCTCCATTGTGTCATCCCCTGTTTGGTTGCCCTGTTTAGCCCAACTATTGTTCACCGACTTCCCCTAGTTCTCCTCCAATTCTTTTGCACTGCCATTTGCATTCTCCTCTTCTTCTTCCTCTTTATCTTTTGAGCCATAATCAACAAGTTTAAATATTTTTCCTTTCCCTGAACCATGAGAGACCAGCCTATTCGACCTTCTTCTACGTTCATTTTTTCTATTTCTCTGGCTACCATCCTCTTCCTCCTTATTGGACTCTTCTACGATAGTAATTTTCTTGCGTTGGCTAATATTCTTTCCTTTTTGCTTATTTTCCAAGGCCTTTTTCCCTTATATGCACCAATCTTTGTATTGACAATAAATGAAGAGGGGGTTTTAGGGAAAGTGGAAAAATCAGCCTCAAGTTGACAAATGCATTGTGTTTTCCAAGCACCAGGCGTACCAATTAAAAATGGGGCAATCAAGGAAGGGGCTTCCATAACCATGACAATCCTAGGTGGACATAGAGCTAGGTGGAAAGAATATAGTATATAAATTAACCCCTGGTGCAAGGCCATAGGCTTTTTATCTTGGTTTTTAGTATCAAGAACCTCTTTAACAGAGTGTTCCAAGGAGTGAAACAAGTAAAATGGGAAGGAGATAATGTCATGATTCCTAAAGTGATTCAAAAGTGGCATATAATAAAAATAATATACTTTAAAGTGGTCTTCCAAAGTAAAATACTTCATTATCATCGTGTATACCATTTTCCAATGATCAGGTAGCTCCTCTCTTGCATATCCACCCTCTAGATTGACTGGGGATTCATTCCCACGAAAGAACCTATTTAGGTTCTCACTATTTGCCACATGATTGGTTCTCTTCCACTTCTTGACCTTTATGGAAAGGCCGGTCACTTGTACAATCAACTCCTTGCTAAATTTGAATTAAATTCCTCCTACCATGACTCTCCTATTGACCCATGAGGTGGCGAATTGTATAGACAATTTCTCATCAAACACTTTCAAAATTTCTAAGTATTCATCAATCCCGCCCTCCTTACAAATGTGTCACACAATCTCAATATTCCCAAACTCATATCCCTTATTAGGCTCAACATGCATAGAGTCTCCCCCCATTTTGAAATTAATGAGAATTTTTCACCAAAAAACTAGATAAATACGAAAAATAGTTTGTAAACTTTGTCCCAAAATAGCGACAAAATATGTTAAAGTTAACCTCGTGTGGGTCGTCAAGGTCATAATTAATTCCTATATCTTTCCTTAATCCTCCTCTCGTGGCAGTGGCATGACATATAGTAAGATGTGAAAGGAATTAAAATCCATAGCCTTTCTTTCCCTAGGGATTACCTTATCATTATTAACTCAACTCCCGCATGTCTCACAAAAAATAGGCTCATTAGATATAGAAAAAGGACACCATGCCACATCAGTGAAAAGGAATTTCCATAAACAACATGTATGAACTGTTAAATATATGGGCAATTGAGAGGGGGGTGAATTAGTTGACAATAAAATTTTCTTTTAACTTTAATTCACAAATCTGGAATGATTAATAGAATTAACAAAACATGAAAGCACATACACGAAACAAATTAGACACAAGAAACACCAAAATTTACGTGCAAAACCCAGGAAGGGAAAAACTACAGAGACTGCTAATTCCCAATATATAAACATCGGTTAAGGTGAATTTTACAAAGGATGGCTCACTACCAAGGTGCTCACTGTAGATGGGCTTACTACCCTGAAAGGCTCACTTCTAGTGGGCTCACTGCCCTGAAAGGCTCACTATTGAAGAAGAAAGAAAGATAAAGAGAATCCACCACAAAAACACAATCTACACTACCGAAATTGCTTCCAGTAATAATCCGCAACACTATACTCACATAACAACTAGATTCCTTCAATCTCGCATGTCTTCAACAAAAAAAGTCATATATGATCTCATCAATCCATACTCCTACATGACTATCTCTGAAAAAATATAATTCTCAATGTCGGCTAAGACAAAGATCTAAAATAGGTCTGCACTAAATATTCTGGTGGTGGGAAGGAATGAGAAGTGGACCATATTGCACCATTCCTCATCGAATATGTCAACACATTACATACATCACCAAAGACGGACCTAAAACACATCTGCACGCTACGTTACACATCTTTAATATCTGGTCCAAAACCTCAAGCTCCGGACCAATCCAGACCCAAAGATAGTATCGAGTCACATCTTTTGAAACACTAAACTCATCTGGTAAGATAGACAAACCTCCAAATGCACAACATACCTTAATCATACACTTATGCTCAACATACCACATCTGGACCTAATCCAGATCACAGGATTTGACATAAATGACAACACATAATATAATGCTAGCAATATCCCCCTTTGTCATTGATGACAACATCCATCAAGATAATAAAGAAACATTCCATTATTTCTCTCCCCTTTGACAAAAATGACAAAGGCAGGCAAAACTCCCCCTATGAAACTCACTCCTACTCCCCCCGAGAGGAAGAGCCCAAGCATCATTCAAGAAAATAATATGCAAGCTGCTCATTGGACCAATACACATCAAAATACATATTAAGTTCAAATTGGAAAGGGGTAATACCACTAACTTTTGTCGGGGATACTCAAAAGTATCTTTGCACAACACCTTAGTGAATATATTTTCAATGTGCTCTTTTGTGGGTACATACCCAAGTCTGACCTCTTATCTAAAACTTTTTTCCTCAAGAAGTGATACCTAATAGATATATGCTTTGTTCTAGAATGTTGTACCAGATTATTTGAAATATTTATTGCACTAGTATTATCACACATCATTGAGATAGGGTCATCAAACTTTACACCAATGTCCTTCAAAGTCTGCTTCATCCATAGAATTTGAGCACAACAAGAAGATGTTGCAATGTATTCTGATTCTGCTATAGATAGAGACACAAAGTCTTTCTTCTTACTCGACCAAGAAACTAACCAGGAGCCAAGGAAGAATTCTCCTCCACTTGTGCTTTTTCTATCATCAACACTTTCGGCCCAGTCTACATCTGTGTAAGTTGTGAGGGTAAAATCTGAGCTCCTAGGATACCACAAGCCAAACTCTTTTGTCTCCTTAAGATATGTGGAAATCCTTTTTACTTCCACAATGTGAGATTCTTTCGGTTCTTGCTGAAATCTGGCTGCCAAACATACTGCATACATGATATTCAGTCTGATAGCAGTCAAATATAATAGTCCTTCAATCATTGATCTATACTGACTTGCATCTACCTTAGGTGATTTATCAACTTTAGTTAACTTGCATTCAGTATTCATAGGTGTATATAAATTGGTTTGGAATTCTCCAACTCAAACTTCTTTAATAGTTCTTTGACATAATTAGATTAAGAAATGAAAATTCCTTTGTCATTCTGATTAACTTGCAATCCAAGGAAGAAATTTAACTCACCAATCATGGACATTTCAAATTCTTTCTACATCTCATTAGCAAATATTTTTCACAAGTCTTCATTTCCTCCAAAGATTATATCATCAACATATGCTATCACAATTAGAATTTTACCTGAATTTGTCTTGAATTAAAAATTATTGTCTGTTGAACCCTTCTGAAATCCTTGATTAGCTAGATATTTGTCTAACCTCCCATACAAAGCTCTGGGAGCTTATTTCAGTCCATACAAAGCCTTTTTTAGTCTACAAACAACGTTCAGATCATCTCTCAACTTGAAACCTTCTGGTTGTTCAATGTAAACTTCTTCTTTCAATTATCCATTCAGAAATGTTGATTTTAGATCCATTTGGTAAACTTTGAAGTCCTTAAATGCTGCAAACACAAGGAACATCCAGGATTGCCTCCATTCTTGCAACTGGGGCATATGTTTCATTAAAGTCAATGCCTTCAATCTGAGTGTATCCTTTGCAAACCAATATTGCCTTATTTATTACAACCTTTCCATCTTCATCCAGCTTGTTTTGGAATATCCATTTAGTTCTAATAACATTCTTGTCTTCTAGTCTATTGACTAATTCCCATGTCTAGTTTTTATCAATCTGATCTAGTTCCTCTTTCATTGCCTTCATCCATTATGATTATTACAAGATTCTTCCACTGTCTTTGTCTTAGTTTTAGATAGTAAACACAACAAGACTTGTTCTTGTGCAACTTTGCTTCTTCTAATAACACCTTTGCTCTTGTCTCTAATGATCTATTCTTTTGAGTGATTCTTCCTAACATACCTTGGAGTCTTGGATGCAAATGCTGGATTATATTGACCATTCTTTTCTTCACTCTTGCTTTCTTCTCTCTTTTCATTTTCTTCAGACACGTCTTATTCATATCCAATTTCTATTTCTCAATCCTTTGAATTACTCTTATCAACTTTTACACTTTCACTTTCAACTATCTTATTCAACCTTTTGTTGTAACATCAATGTTCTTTTCTCTTTGTTGAGTAACACAAGAATATGCCTTCATCTGCTCTACTATCAAACTTTCCAAGATTATGCTCATCTTTCCAAATATAGCACTTGTTTCCAAATACTTTAAAATGTTTTACTGTCAAATTTTTGTCATACCATAGTTCATAAGATGTCTTACCATACTTCCTCTGATATAAAATTATATTAAGAGTGTATGTTGTTGTATGAATTGCTTCTTTCTAGTAAAATTTCGGTAACTCTTCTCCTTTTACCATGGTTCTAGTTGCCTCTTGTATAGTTTGGTTCATCCTTTCAACTACACCATTTTTTTGTGGTGTTCAAGGGGCAAATAGTTGTCTTTTGATATCATGTTTCTCACAAAAGTCATTCAACTCATTTGAGATTAATTCTCCTCCTTTGTCAGACCTTAAACACTTGATCTTTCTGTCAACCTCATTTTCGACTTTTACCTTGAATATCTTGAACTTTTCTAATGCTTCAATTTTTTCTTTGAGAAATGCAACCCAAGTCATTCTAGAGTAATCATCAGTCAATAACATGAAATACCTCTCACCTTGCAGGGTCCTTGCCTGGTTCAGACCACAAATATCCGCGTGAACCAAATCTAGTAATTTGGTGGATGAGTACTCCTTTCATCTAAATGTGCTTCTAGTCTGCTTTCCTACTTGACATTCCCTGCAGATGTTGTTCTCCAGTTAAGTCAATTTGGGTAAGTCTCTTACCGCACACCTTGAACTAATCTATACCAGGTTGTCAAAATTGATATGACACAGCCTTCGGTGCCATAGCCAGTTGTCATCAATTTGTGATATCAAGCAATATTTGTAGCTCCTTCTAATTGGTATATATTTCCATTTGTCCTTCTTCCAGCTGCAATGACCGTTTTAGACTCCTTCCAGATTTCACATCCATTGTCCTAAAAAAAACATTGTATCTATTTTCACACATCTATCCAACACTCAAGAGATTATGATGCAAACCCTTCATATAATAGATATTGTCAGTGTTATGTTTTCCATCAAAAGTAATTGACCCAATACCAACAATTTGTGTTGTTTTCATCATCTCCAAACCTAATTGAACCTCCATCATATTTTTTAAGTTTTATGAACTTACTTTTATCACCGGTCATATGATTTGAACATCCACTATCAATCAACCATTCATTCTTATCTCTTCTAGCATGAAATGCATTAGAAATGGTCTTAGAGTTATCAAACTTAGGACATCCTTTTCTACTAGAAACAAAAAATC
Organism: Cryptomeria japonica; assembly: GCF_030272615.1. NCBI lineage: Eukaryota > Viridiplantae > Streptophyta > Pinopsida > Cupressales > Cupressaceae > Cryptomeria > Cryptomeria japonica. Next base: position 904,422,759 of record NC_081407.1, read on the forward strand.
ACCATCCTCATAGTTTGATTCATCATTTGAAATGCCAGCATCATCCTTAGCATAATATGCTTTCTTATTGAATTTTCCCTTGTTTTCCCTAAATTTTTGTCTAGTTCCCTTTTCTGGACATCTAGTTGCAATATGACCAATTTTTCCACATCTAAAACATTTAAAAGGTAACATACCTTTGTACTTTCCAGTGCCTTTCTTCATTTTTCTCACAAAGTTTTCTTCCACCTCATCTAGGCTCTCTTCATCATATCGACTATCTTCAAATGCCTTGAATATGGTCTTTGATTTGTCTTTGTCCTTTCCAAACTTTCTTACTTCAAATGTAGTCAGGGTACCAAAAACCTGCTCTTTGGTGAACTTTTTTGGATCATAGGTTTCTTCAATTTCTAAAATCTTATCACTATAACTTATCGGTAATGTCATCGGGATTATTTTAATTACATCTTCATCACTCATGGTACCTTCAATTTCTTTGATTTCATTAACTGCAGTGTCAACCTTCTCAAAATAACTCACAATGCCTTCTCCTTCTTCCATCCTCAGGCTTTTGTATCTTCTATTTTCTATTAATCTCTTTGTCAACTTGACTCTCTCATTTCCTTCATAGATGTCTTTCAACTTCTGCCACACCTCATGCACAGTATTCAAAGAGATAACCTTAGTTAATTTAGTTTTTGATAATGCACTGAAAATAGTATACCTTGCTTTTTTTATTTTCTTCATAGGCTTAAATCTCATCCAGAGTGTTAATACCATTCGTCAATAGAACATACTTGGTCTCCATATCCTTCCAAGTGTTGTAACCCACAGAAACCAAATAACCTCTCATCTTAACTTTCTAGAAGCTATAATTAGATCCATCAAAGATATGTAATGGATAACTTGTGTGTCATCAGATCAGGATCTACCTCAAGTAGTTAAGATTTATATCAAGGAACCAAAGCTCTGATACCAATTATTGAATGTCCGGGCAACTAAGACGAGGGGGGCGAATCAGTTGACAATAAAATTTTCTTTTAACTTTAATTCACAGATCTGGAATGATTAATAGAATTAACAAAATATGAAAGCACATGCATGAAATAGATTAGACACAAGAAACAACATAATTTACGTGGAAAACCCAAGAAGAGAAAAACCACGGAGAATGCTAATTCTCAATATATAAACATCAGTTAAGGTGATTTTTACAAAGGATGGGTCATTGCCCAAGTGTTCATTGTAGATGGGCTCATTGCCTTGAAAGGCTCACTACCAGTGGGCTCACTTCCCTGAAAGGCTCACTATCGAAGAAGAAATAAAGATAAAGAGAATCCACCACAAAACCATAGTTTTCACTGTCAAAATTGCTTCTGGTAATAATTTGCAACACTATACTTAGACAACAATTGTATTCCTTCAATCTTGCATGTCCTTAACATAAAAAGTCGTATATCATCTCATCAATCCATACTCCTACATATACCGTCTCCAGAAAAACACAATTCTCAATGTCGGCTAAGACATAGATCTAAAATAGGTCTCCACTAAACATTCTGGTGGTGAGAAGGAATGAGAAGTGGACCATATTACACTGTTCCTCATTGAACATGTCAACACATTACATACATCACCAAAGTCAGACCCAAAACACATCCTTATGCTAAGTTACACATCTTCAATATCCGGTCCAAAACCTCGAGCTCCGAACCAATCCAGACCCAAAGATAGTATCGAGTCACATCTTTTGAAACACCAAAATCATCTAGTTGTTGGTATTTTGGTATGGTTTTGTCATTGATGTCAACACCTACTAAAACTCTAGCACTTTGGAGATCCAACAACGTTCACCGGCAAGCAAGTGACTTTTGCATAGTCACCGGTATATGGTACACTGGTAGGAAATAATGATCACCGACACTTGTTATAGCATGGAAAATATCTAGTAATATCAAAGACTTTGTGTGGACATCTTGTCTTGAAGAATTGGTTATTGACATATTCATATTTGCATATTTGCTCTCACCGGCAAATAGGTCCAGGGTTATCCAAGGTTACACCAGCAGGTTTATCTTTTCCAAATCAGCATGGCATTTTATGGAGATGATTAATTATTATTGTAAATGCATTAAGCTGACATGTTCAATCGGTTATTGCATCGGATATTGTATTGTTTGTAAAATGATTTTATTGTAATATCTTGTAGATCCGACCTACTAAAATTGGTCCTAGGTTATGATATAAATGTAAGATCTTATTTGTAAGATCAAGTGTGGAATGCGAAAAGGATAAGTGTGAAGGTATATACGAGATTAAGCAGAGCTATACACGAAGACATCATTTGAAGGTGAAGCAAGGTTTTTATGAAGCATATCAGAACTACACCGGTACTGAATCAAGCATATGAAGATGCTATTTTGAGTAGTACATTCTTATTAGATTTAACCATCCAATTGTAGTCAGTGTGACTCTCATTTGTGTTTGAGCAGTAGTATCATCTGATTGTGGGTAAGGTTTCCCACCGTGGTTTTTCCCCTCACAGGGTTTCCACGTATAAATATTGGTGTTATGTGTTGTGGATGACTTTGTCTTTTTGTTTCATGCTTTAATCTTTGTCAGTATTGCATTTATCTGTTAAATCTGTCCACCGGTATAGCAAACTAGTTCACCAATATTAAGTAATAATTTGGTTAAGTTGTTTTGGTTTAATTAATATTGGTCAACTGACTCACCCCCCCCCTCTCAGTTGCCTCCGGGACCTAACACTAGTAAGATTGGGAAACCTCCAAACGCACAACATGCCTTAATCAAACACTTATACTCAACATACCACATCCACACCATTGGATTTGACATCAATGACAACACATAATATAATGCTAACATGTACCACACCTGCTTAGGGGTCCACATCAGCAGGTTCCACGTCATCCTCAGCTAACTCGTCATCTTATTTAAATTTTCCCACCAATGATATTCAAAATTGCAGCCCATCGCTCAATAGTTAGGAGCTATAGAAGTCTACTCCCAAAGAGATGGATGTTACCCATTTGAGTCCAAAACTAGGGACTCTTCATGTAGGAGTAATTGAACATTATTTGGGAGGATGAATCCTTCCTCCTCCAACATCTGCATCGTCCAATTTGGAAGACCAAAGCTGCCAAAGCATTAACAACCTTGTTTTCCTCTCTATAGACATGATTAAAATAAATATTAACTATAAATAGTAATAATTATTATTTCTACTTTCAAACTTTTCACAATGGTAAAGACTAGTCACTACGCTACACATATAAGTGATTTTGTTTTCCCTTTGTATTTTTTTTTTTAACTTCGTAAAAATGTAAGATTTGATTTCATCGTCATTTTCAATTAGGTTGTCATCATCAATATTCCAATATTTGAGCTAGGACTTAGTGTCTTTTTGTTGTGAGTAGGCAATTAGAACAATAAATAAAATCAAACCATAGTAAATTAAAATAAAACTATAACCAAAAATAAAACTCATATTAAGATTTAGTTTGGATTTTATTATGTTGTTTATCAAATGTAGGTGCCTAAATAAACATGTAGGTAACTTTATGTATAATATTGATAATTTACAATAAAAAAATTCGTAGATTTATGATTTTGAGAGATATTGAGTGTTAGGAGTTGTATGAACTTTTTAGATGAATGGTAGATTTGTAGATTTGCATAGTCAAGATTGATTTGGTAAATCTTGAGGACTAGATACTTGATTTAGAATTAACTAGTTTGATTTACTACTCACCTTCCTTGATTAATTAGTTAATTTTCTTAAAATACTAGTTATTAACCCTTTTGATTGTTTATTCAACTAACTTAATTTATTAGTTAACTAGCCTACTTGACTTTTCAACTAACTTGTTTCCATAGTCAACTAGGTTGATTGACTAGTCAACTAACACAATTGCTTCATCAACTAGTTTAAAATAGAGTGCACTTGATTAACTAATTAGTTAACTAATTTTACACGAAGTCGAATTTTGTAAGTATAAATGGTTTTTATTTATTTATTCAGATTATAATGTCTACATGGAATAACTAGAAAACTAATTCATTAATTAATAATGAAAAATTAATTATTACATATGAAGTTATTTAAATAAGATTAATTAATTAACATATCATAATTTATTAATCGACATGGTGATTTAATATGTCCATGAGATGACATTAGGATGATGATGAAATTAGTCAACACGATGAATAATTAGTGACAACATACTTGATTTAGAACTAACTAGTTTGATTGACTAGTAAAATTCCTCGATTAATTAGTCAACTATCCTAATACACTAGTTTACCCTTTTGATTGATTATTCAGCTAACTTAACTAATTAGTTAACTACTCTACTTGACTTTTCAACTAACTTGTTTCCTCAGTCAACTAGTTTGATTGACTTGTTAAATAACACAATTGCTTTGTCAACTAATTTTAAATAGAGTTCACTTGATTAACTAATTTGACATGAAGTGGAATTTTGTGAGTATAAATGGGTTTTATTTATATATTTAGATTATAATGTTTGCATGGAATAACTAGAAAAATAATTCCTTAATTAATAATGATAAATCGATTATTACATGTGGAGTAATTTAAATAAGATTAATGTATCATAATTAATTAATCAACATGACGATTTAATAATGTAGACACCTAAAATTGTCCTGTCTAATTAAATAAATATTTCTATTTATTTAATTATTTTATCCTAAGTCTTCTATTAATTGAATAAATCTTTGTTTATTTAATTAATTCATTAGTCCTCTTCTAAACCTTTCCTCGTTTAAATAAATATTTTTATTTATTTAAATTGTCCTTTTCTTAAATTAAATAAATATTTTATTCATTTAATTGATCCCACTTCCTCTATTAATTAAATAAATCTTTATTTATTTAATTAATTCATTAGCCTTTTTTGCCCATGACACATGTCATTCATCTCTTAACTCTTATCTTACCTATCCCTTTATCATTTAATTATTTCCTCTACCTACCCTTTAATCCTAGCCGACCATTTATCTTTACGCCTCTTAATCTTATCCATTCATTTCCTACAGTGTTTTCTATATAAGAGGATACTCTACTTCATTATCAACCCTAACGAATGCGGTTAAACAACTGCTTCAATCAAGCCTTCTTGTGATCAAGCTATCAACCACAATATGTTCTTTGTTGATCTCTTGTGCATACATAATTTGAGAGAAAAAATATCAAACAAGATCAATGGAGATAGGAGACAATGGAGATTGAAACCCTACTTGACATGTGAATGGTAATATTGCTTCATTTTGTTGATTTGCATGATCTTAGGTATCTCTATTGGTATTGGTGATTGTTTCATTGTAGGACCTAGATTGTTTGTGGTTGGATCTTTATGGTTTTACAATAGTTTATCATCACTTTTCACCATAAACAAATAATTAGCGTGATTAAATTAATATGTCCATGAGATGACATTATGCTCTTGATGAAATTAGTGAACAAGATGATAATTAGTGACAACATTAGTGTGATGAAATCTAGATGTCTATAGTTCTAACCTTTATAATTCATAAAATAAATTTCAAATATATTCTTCTTTCGCCAATAATTCTTTAGCATTTTTTATATAAATAAAATGTTAAAATTAATTAAAATTAATACTATATTGGTAAGAATTGTGTGATAAGAGTGACTCTTAATGCATTGGACACTCCAAAACCTATGTCAATGGAAAATAGATTAGAGGGTGAAAATTCCAAACACACCCCTTTTCTATAAATAAATGTTTAAGGGTTCTTATATAATAAGAAAGTTCTCTTAAATTCTATATTTTTTACCCACATAAACATGATAAATATCATTAAAGTGATGAGATCACTAGTAAAATATCATGAAAAATAGAAGAACTTAGCAATTAAAGAAAATAATCCACCTTTGTTTTTTTGTCTTCAGATGCTTAGTACCATGGTAGAAACACTTTGTTGGTGAGCCAACCACCAAGATTCAAACCCCTGTTGGACCACTAAGCTTGTAAGCCTTATGCCTTCACTAGACCATTGAGCTCACAAGTTTGAACAAGTGTGGGGAATGATGACCAACCCCCCTAGAAATGGCCTCACATGAAGATATCCTCTTGAAGTGGTTAGACTCAATCCAAGTTAAAAACCTGAGTTTCCCAAATCAAAAAGAAAAAAAAAATACTTTTAATAAATTTATTAATAGGTTTAATATATTCTCTTATGGGCTGACCTTCAATTAAGAAGTAAATATTTTCTGGTGAGGAAATATCTTGATACATGTATATAGTTGCAAATGGCAAGATCTTGTGTGAAGTAGGGTTTATTCTTCAAATTCGCACCTCTAAAGTAAATGGAATTTTTTAATTTCTTATCAATTGAGCTAAAAAAATATTTCAATTAGGATGTCACTTCTATGAAATAATTAATAGATGAAGTATTTCAAAATTTAACTTTTTATATTATGTCCTGTATAATTTTTTAATTAATTTAAATATTATTAATGGATTTTAAGATCAATAAATTTGTCTCGACTATTTTCATACATAGCTCAAATTTTTTTAACAAAAAATAAATCTCCTGTTTTTGTTTTTTTTGCACAAGGCAGGGACTCTAGCTGTAGCACAACTCTTTTTTTCATTAGTTACAAAAGCTATAAAATGTTCTTAATTTTTATTTATATTTCTATATTTGATTACTAATAATATATTAGATTCCAACCTTAACCCTAATTAATTGTATTCATGTAAATGCATTTTATTGAATTACTCTATACTAAATCTAAGAAAACATTACTTTCCTCTACACTTTACATTATTTATATAAATAATGAAATCTTTCATAAATCTATAATAATGTAAAGCTTATCTCTAATCATAAAAAATATTTATCATTTTTTTTTATTGAGAGGATTCGTAATAACCATGTCTATTTTTGTAATCTTTTAGTTTGGCAAACACAAATCAATATTGTACAAATAATCAACCTCTTTTAACTAAGAACAAAAAAATTAGATTTTCGTTCATTAAAATAATCTTGAAAACAATCTCAATCTCATCCTTAAAAAAACATCATGACCTTTGCGCTCGACAAAACTTGATCCCTAATACACTTCTTATGAATCATTTGCTTGTCTAAAGTGGAGTGAAAGTATTTGATTTTGTTGCCCTATGAATTATAGGATTTAAGATATTTTTCCTTAATGTGACATTGATGTCCTAAAGTCCCACATTTTCTTGGTATGAAATAGAAGCTCAAATTTGATGTGTTCGATATGTAGTAAACAATTTACGCGTAAAGACAATGATAATAATAGATGGCAAAACGTCCAAAAATGAAAGGGGGGCGCCAAAAGTATGTCAGGCGCACATGCAAATGTTTTTATTATTGGCCCACTTCTTCATTTAATAATAATATTAATTATATTATTAAAGAATATCATAGTCCTCTCTTCATTTCAAATACAATCTTGGAAAATGTAGTGTGAAATTGCTTAAGTTGATCTAGAAGACAATTTTCAATTGACAACTCATTTGATGATAAGATTCTCATTCAAATTTATTTTTATTGGTTTCTCCCAGATAAGGTGTCCAATTTTTCTTCTAGCCAAAAGAGTTGAATTTTTGCAGAAACAGACACCATGAATAAGATGGACATTTTGTACTCAAGTGGTGTATCTCATGTAAATCAAGCCTCCATTCAAGGCATACAATTGTTTGATTTGACTGTATTAGATTAGTAGAATTTAATATTTAAAATATATTTTAAAAGTTAAGAATATCATTAGTAAAATATTTTTTGATTTTTTATTATATTATAGTTTATTATATGATTTAAAGGGAAAGATACTAAATATTTGCAAAATGTCATATTATTTTTGTGTGTTTATGTTTATGTTCATGTTCATGTTCATGTACATGTTCATGTTCATGTTCATGTTTTAATTTTGTTGCGGTAAAAGAAAACATTGGCATGTCTTATTTTTTAAACAATATTTTAATAAATTGTACAATTTTTATTTTGTTTTCAGTACAAAAGTGTGTCACTTGTAACAATAATAAGGATAAAATATACAATCACATTTAGGAAGTGAATAATTCAACTTGATAAAAATATCATGGATTATGAAGCATTAATAAAATATATTTGTGGTTCTTTTATTACTTAAAAAGATTACTCCTAGTGGAAAAGCCCCAACTACAGATGAGGTATGTGCCTAATCGCACAACTTTGAGCTAGATAAGAAGGCAACCTTTCCCTACAACCATAAGAGATAAGATAAATAGCAACATCATGGTGGAAAGTTGACACATAAAATTGGCGCCTTATCATCACCACCCTATTTTTTCTATGATTGATTGAATACAACCCTAACTATATTATCCAATTTTCATCCCTTTATTAATTAAATAATATTTTATTATTTAATTAATAAAATCACTAGTCATCACCATTCACTTGCACATAGTTTAAACCTAAACATTTCATCAATCTTATCTTATAATCCACCTTAGGTAAATCAATCCAATTATGTATTTATCTAATTTCCCCTTCCTCATCCAAAAAATTAAATAAAAATCTTATTTATTTAATGTTCTTGTTTTCCTACGCTTTCCATTGACCTAAAATCAATTAACCCCTTAATCCCCTAATTGCACAACCAAATCCTAATTAACCCTCTTCAAATCATACACATCCCCAAATGTGTACATAAGTATGGTCCTTTGTATATAGGTATGCATCAAAGAGCACTCCACGTGAGAGATTTCCTTTAATCTACACAGTAATGTATAATGGTTCATCAAGTTCTTTAATGATATCTCTTGAGTCAAAGGTAATGCAAGGGTCACACTATTAAATGTTAGGAACCGAAAGGAAAATTGAGAGGGGGGGTGAATCAGTTGTCAATGAATTTCAACTCAATTATAACTTAATTCAACTTAATACTTAGTACCGATAAACCAAACTTAATGTCGGTTAAGAGATTAGCAGTTAATATCATTACCGATGAAACTTAATGCATGAAACAGAAAGAGAAACAACATCCACAACACATAACACATATATTTTTGACGTGGAAACCCTGTAAGGGGAAAAATCACAATGGGAAACCTTACCCACAATCAGATGATACTATTGTAGTAGATAGTATGTGTATACAAATGGGGTCCGCACATGTAGAAAGGCCAACCATCTAGAGCACACTGCTCAAATGGGAGTCGCAATGACTACAGTAGGATGGTTAAATCCTAGAATAATGTACTGCTCAAAATAGCATCTCCAATGTTGGATTCAGTACCGGTTAAGCTCTGATAAACACCTTCAAACCTTCCTTTAACCTTCAAATCATGTCTACTTGATTCGCTCTATGATCTTCAATATTCACACATACCATGACCATACCACACTTCGACACTTCATCTCACAAATGAGATCTTACATTTATACAAAACCTAAGATCAAATGTGTAGGTCGGCTCACTAAGAATATTACAATTAAATCAATTACAAATAAGTTTTGACGCGATACAACATGCCAGCTCAATGCAATTACAACAATATCCAATCAATAAATCATCTCCATAACATGTCGTGCTGATTTGGAATAGATAACGCATACTGGTCCATAACCTAGACCAATCTGTTGATAACAACAAATATGTCAACCCGATTAGACCAATAACCAAAACACCAAAACCAAGTATCCAAACTATGTCTTTGAAATAATCAAGTGATCTCCAGATGATAACAAGTCATCATCAGTGCCAATGAACCATATAACCTGTCAGTGAGCATATACCGGTGACTATGCATAAGTCAGTGATCTTGCCGGTGAACACAATGTATCGGTTTAACAGTAAACCAATATAACCATAGTGCCAAATCAACAATATAGATCTCCAGAAGGATAAGTATTGACATCAATGACAAAACTAATGCAACACATCCATAATACCAACAATCTCCCCCTTTGGCATTGATGGCAACACTAGATGGAAAAACATCTAAGTGCCAAAAACCAAAAACCAACAATCTCCAGAATAGATCAATACCAGAAATCAAAACCAAAATACAAAGAGTATATATCTCTCCCCCAATGAATAATATCTCTCCAAAGAATGTTTTTCCATATAGATATATCTCCCCCTTTGACATCAAATGCCAAAGTAGTTAAGAAGAAATACCAGAACATACAACCAACTACTCCCCCTGAGAAGTAGCTCTCCTCCATCAAAGCCGAAAAAAGATTTCTCTGTTAGATTCTATCGGTTTGATGTCAATCTTCAATTATCTAAGTCTCTGTCGGTGAGGGTATTACCCCAAGCTTCTCTCTGAGATATTCAAAGGTTTCCTTAGGCAAAGGCTTTGTAAAGATATCTGCAATCTTCTCTTTAGTATTCACATAAACCAATCTTACTTTTTTTGCTTCAACATTTTCTTTCAGAAAATTATATTTGATAGAAACATACTTAGTCTTAGAGTGAAATACCAGATTCTTTGATATATCAATTGCTGCTCAATTATCACAATAAATGATTATTGGTTCTTTGCATTTTACCTTTATGTCCTTCAACATTTTCTTAATCCATAATGCCCGAGTACAATTAGTTGTTGTTGCAACATATTCTGATTCTGCTGTTGATAATGATGTACAACTCTACTTCTTGCTTATCCATGAAATCAATCTGCTACCAAGAAAGAACACACCGCCAGTGGTACTCTTTCTATCATCTACATCTCCTACCCAATTTGCATCGGTGTATACATATAAATCAAAATCTTCATCTTTAGGATACCATAAACCAAGATTTGTTGTGCCTTGTAGATACCAGAAAATCCTTTTTATTGTTGATTCATGATTTTCTTTAGGATAACTCTAAAATCTTGAAACAATACATACTACATTCATTATATCAGGTCTGGTTTGTGTCAAATACAGTAAACCTCCAATCATAGATTTGTATCTTGTCGGATTAACGGGAGTTGAATCATCCTTCAATGTCAATTTATCAGTTGTAGTCATAGGAGTACTTACCGGTTTAGAGTTTTCAATACCAAATTTCTTCAGTAGTTCCTTCAAGTATTTTGTTTGACATATCAATATACCTTTATCAGTTTGTGAAATCTACAATCCTAAAAAGAATTTTATCTCCCCAATCATAGACATTTCAAATTCTTCCTGCATTTTGTTATCAAAGTCCTTACACAATCCATCTTCTCCTCCAAAAATGATATCATCAACAAAAACTTCAATAACTAGGATGTCATCATTAGTCACTTTGTAAAATAAGTTGTTGTCCGCATTACCTTTAGTGTAACCAAGCTTCAAAAGATATTTGTCCAATCTAGCATACCAAGCTCTAGGAGCTTGCTTCAATCCATACAAAGCTTTCCTTAATCTGCAAACCATATCTTTAACATTTGTCAATGAAAATCCATCAGGTTGTTCAATGTAAACTTCCTCTTCAGGATCACCATTCAGAAATGCACATTTTATATCCATCTAATATACTTTATAGCTCTTATGAGCTGCAAATGCAAGAAATAATCTAACTACCTCAATTCTAGCTACCGGTGCAAAGGTTTCATTATAATCAATTCCCTCTTTCTGCGAATATCCTTTGCAAACTAATCTTGCTTTGTTCCTGATTACCTTACCATCTTCATTAAGTTTATTTCTGAATACCCATTTAGTTCCAAGTACATTTTTGTCTTTAGGCCGAGGAACTAATGTCCATGTATTTTTCTTTTCAATTTCTTCTAATTCATCTTCCATTGCTTTTATCCAATGTTCATCTTGACATGCTTCAATGACAGATGTTGGTTCAATTTGAGAAATTAAGCATACCTCTTCATTTGCCAGTCTTCCTCTTGTCATAACACCTTGATACTTATTCCCAATTATCTGATTTTCTGAGTGATTTAGTCTCACATACTTGGGTTTATTCACATGCTGTTGTTCTTCAGTCATTGTGGAATTCTTTGATGTTGAAGGTGTGACTTGATCCACATTCTATACCAGTGCAATCTATATTTATTCATTTATGATCATCTCAACTGCCAGTTCAGAATCTATAGACCTTGAATTTCCTCTAAAGTGTTCATCTATCTTCACATTAGCACTTTCAATGATCTTCTACAATCTTTTATTAAAACATCTATATGCCTTGCTCTTAGATGAATAACCAAGAAATATTCCTTCATCACTTCTAGGATCAAAACTCATCTCTCCTAATATAGCATTTGCTTCCAAATATTCTGAATTATTTAAGAGTATGAGTATTACCAAACCATAGTTCATAAGGGGTCTTACTGGTTTCACCTTTGATGTGAACTTTGTTGAAAGTGTAAACCGTTGTATTTATTGCTTCTCTCCAGTACACATGAGGTAGATTTTCTTCCAATATCATGCTTCTAGTTGCTTCCAGAATAGTTTTGTTCTTCCTTTCCACAATTCCATTTTGTTGAGGTCTTCGAGGTGCTAATAGTTATCTTTTGATTCCATTCACTTCATAGAATGTATTAAATTCCTTAGATGTAACTTCTCCTCCTTTATCAGATCTCAAACATTTGACTTTCTTACCGGTTTCATTCTCTACCATTGCCTTGTATAACTTGAATTTTAAAGCTTATGATTTCTCCCTGAGAAAAGTAACCCAACACATTCTAGAATTATCATCAATAATTAGCATAAAATATCTATCTCCCTGTAGACTTCTTGTTCTTACCGCACCACACAAGTCAGTATGAATTAAATCAAGAACATTATTGGATTTCTCAGAAATACTCGTAAAGGTTGTTCTAACTTGCTTTCCCATTTGACATTCCTTACATATCGTATTATGAGGTTTCACAATCTTACGTAAATCCCTTACTGCCTTAGTTGAACTGATCTTTACAATGCAATCAAAATTTACATGACAAAGTCTCCTATGTCATAACCAACTTTCATCAATATGTGCAATCAAACATGTCTTATCACTGTTATTCAAATGAAAGATATTAGTTTTAGTCTAATTACCGGTTGCAACCTCCAATCCAGTTCTGTTCATGATTTTGCATTTTTCATTCTTGAATTGTAACTGAAATCCCTTTTCAACTAATTGATCAACACTCAAAATATTATGCTTCAAACCTTCAACATAATAAACATTGTCAGTATTGTGCTTACCATCCAAAGATATAGTGCATTTTCCTTTGATTAAACAAGCTTTATCATCGCCAAATCTTACTAGACCTCCATTATTTCCTGAAAAGATAAGAATTTACTTTTATCACCAGTCATATGATGTGAACATCCACTATCAATGATCCATTCATCTTTTTCTTCAATTTTAGCTGTCAGGGCCTGCTCTACTGGTGGGATAGTAGGTGTCGGTTGATCTTCTTAGGACATCTAGATGCTATGTGACCAACTTTATTGCAATTAAAACATTTAAATGGTGCTTTACCTTCATACTTACTTCCAACTAGACCTTTAGGCATCTTTCTTGCAAATAGTGCTTTAAGTTCTTCTAGTTCTTCATTTTCCCTCCTGATATCTTCAAGTTCTTTTGCATAAAGTACTTTCCAATCAGATTTGTCAGATGACGATGATGATGTTGCAGATCATGATGCTCTGAAGGTTGAATCTGTCTTAATTGTAGCAACATGACCAAATTCCTCAAGCTCAAATGCTGAAAGTTTTCCAACCAAGGTATCTCTAGATATTGATGTATTAGGCATTGTTCTCAACTCATTAATAGCAGTTACTTTCATTTTGTAAGCCAGTGGAAAAGTTCTTAAAATTTTAGAAACAATTTCATCTTCACTTAAGGATCCTCCACAACATTGTATTCCTAAAACAATTTCATTAACTCTTCCATAAAAGCAGAAATTCTTTCATCTTCTTCCATTTTCAAATTTTCATACCTAACCTGGTAACATTCCAGTTTTGCAATTTTGACAGTGGTATCTCCTTCATTCAATGTCTCCAATTTATCCCAAATAGCTTTAGCAATAGATCGGTCTGATAATCCCATAATTTGTTGATCTGATAATGCGCTCAGAAGTGCTTCTCTTGCTTTGCAATCATTCTCTTGATCTTTACCCTAGGTTGGTGGATTAGGTTGATTCGGAGTAGGCCCAACATAGCCATTCTTTGTAACTTCCCATATGTCTCTTCCAATGCAATTCAGATGTGTCTCCATTCTGATCTTCCATATACCATAATTAGTTCCATCAAGTTTAGGATTGTCCTTCTTGAAAATGTTTGTTGCCATAAGATCTCCTCAAGTTGTTAGGCTTTTGCACAAAGAGGACTTGGCTATGATACCAATTGTTAGGAGCCAGAAGGACAACTGAGAGGGGGGGTGAATCAGTTGTCAATGAATTTCAACCCGATTATAACTTAATTCAGCTTAATACTTAATACCGGTAAACCAAGCTTAATGTCAGTTAACAGATTAGCAGTTAATATCAATACCGATGAAACTTAATGAATGAAACAGAAAGAGAAACAACATCCACAACACATAACACATATATTTTTGACATGGAAACCCTGTAAGGGGAAAAACCATGGTGGGAAACCTTACCCACAATCAAATGATGCTACTGCAGATAGTATGTTTATACAAATGGGGTCTGCATGTGTAGAAAGGCCAATTGCCTAGAGCACACTTCTCAAATGGGAGTCACAATGACTACAGTAGGATGGTTAAATCCTAGAATAATGTACTGCTCAAAATAGCATCTCCAATGTTGAATTCAGTACCGGTTAATCTCTGATAAATACCTTCAAACCTTCCTTTAACCTTCAAATGATGTCTTCTTGATTCACTCTATGATCTCCTCAAATGATCTTCAATATTCGCACATACCATGACCATACCACAATTCCACACTTCCACACCTTATATCACAAATGAGATCTTATATTTATACAAAACCTAAGACCAAATGTGTAGGTTGACTAACTAAGAATATTATAATTAAATCAATTACAAATAAGTCTTGATGTGATACAACATGTAGGCTCAATGCAGTTACAACAATATCCAGTCAATAAATCATCTCCATTATGTGTCGTGCTGATCTGGAATAGATAACGCATACTGGTCCATAACCTAGACCAATCTGCTGGTAACAACAAATATGTCAACCCGATTAGACCAATAACAAAAACACCAAAACCAAGTATCCAAACCATGTCTTTGATATAATCAAGTGATCTCCAGATGATAACAAGTCATCATCAGTGTCAGTGAACCATATAACCTGTCAGTGAGCATATACCGGTGACTGTGCATAAGTCACTGATCTTTTCGGTGAACACAATCTTTCAGTTTAACAGTAAACCAATATAACCATAGTGCCAAATCAACAATGTAGATCTCTAGAAGGATAAGTGTTGACATCAATGACAAAACTAATGCAACACATCCATAATAACAACATTAAACACACCCCAAAACTGAGAGGGGGTGAATTAGTCTTGGATAAAACTTAAAAAATTTATAGCACAATTCAAAATCCAAAATTCTTAAACTAATCAACAATAATGAATGCACTTGCACAAGAGAACACCAAATTTACGTGGAAAACCCAAGAAGGAAAAAATGACAATGAGGGTTAAATCACACTATATGAACAAGCATTACAATATTTGTTTTAGGGCTCATTGCCCAAAGAAGCTCACTACTCCTCAAAAGGACTTGTAGGCTAAGGTTCACTACCTTAGGGAAAGATACTAATGACTTGTTGAGGAAAATCACTATATCTGAGAAATATACATGAAAAATGAGTTACAATGAACACGCCTTCAACATCACTGCATCCAACAATCTCCCTAAAATGTAGTTGCTTTTGACTCATTTCTTTAAGCAATCATTTGGTAATTAAGCTCCAATAATTTCATCGCACACTCTTACTACTTCACTTTCACATCTTCCACATTCTACTACACACCACACCTATTGCAATTGATTTGATCTTATATATATACCATCTATAGGACATCAAAACAACAGTTAGATTACCCAAAACAAGGGACAATAAATGATCCCACTAGGTTGAAGACAAATACAAATTGTGGTGAAAGGGATCCAATCCAAGAGATAGAGAGGATATAAAAACTTCTTATTACATCTTCCAAGCCCCAAACATCACACATGCTAGCGTAAATCCTCCCAAGTTAGAAATAGGGTAACCAGTAGATAAAACCGTGTAGCACATAGCCAATCGACCCAAAAGCATATCTTCCAAATGAAATTACTCAATGTAGATCACCAGAAGAAAATATGGGACCCAAGTACAACTAAACACATCCTAAAGCTAGCACAAACCTCCAGAAGAAAAATACAAGCAAAAGAAAAGGCTCTATCATCCAAATAGCTCTAAATTACCCTAAAAACCAACACAAGACAATATGCAACACCAAAAAGATCAACATTTGTCATGCAGATTACATAGAGACATCCCTCAAAAATCCAACAACCCTTCCATATACTTCTTTCACACTTTCATGCAAAAACAAGCTGGCAAAACCAAATTGATACAAAGTTCTTCATCCCTAGATGCCTAGACATCGTAGTCATGAAACAAAACATCAACAATCATACTTGTAGAACACGTGACCACTTGAAAACGAAACAAAGACACTACACAAATATTATAAGAACACCCACCAAGGTGCAACAAAAGAAACATCAATGTGGAGAAATACATAGCATTCTCTAGACCGGTCCTGATAATCCATCAACTTACCAACATACTACAGTAACCAGAAACATCTTCTGCAACACTAGGACTTTAAAAGATAGGCATGCAATACCCATAGAACATAAACATTAAATCTCAAACCATAAGACCACATCTACAAACATAGAGGAATGTAGAGTGTTCTCCCAAATAGACTTCACAACACTATCTTCTATTACCATACTTCATTAACTTGCAACAACCAGAACAACCTTGTAGCAACAATTGTTCACCCAAGAGAAATATGAGAGACATCACAATAACTTGTAGAAAGTACAAGACCATCAACACTATCAACAACATATTCATTTTTTCGTCATGCTTCTAATCCTCATCTTAATACTTTTGTAGACTCCTAAAATTATCCTGTCTAATTAAATGAATATTTTTATTTATTTAATTATTTAAGCCTAATTCTTCTATTAATTAAATAAATATTTATTTATTTAATTAATTTATTTATCATTTTCTATCCTTATTCCTCATTTAAATAAATACTTTTATTTATTTAAATTGTCCTTCTCCTAAATTAAATAAATACTTTTATTTATTTAATTGATCCCACTTCTTCTATTAATTAAATAAATCTTGACTTATTTAATTAATTCATTAGCCTTTTCTACCCATGACACATGTCATTCATCTCTTAATTCCTACACTACCTACCCCCTTTATCATTTTATTATTTTCTCTACCTACCATTTAATCCTAGCTGACCATCTATCTTTTACACCTCTTAATCTTATCCCTTCATTTCTTACAATGTCTTCTATATAAGAGGATTCTTATTTCATTATCAACCCTCCTAAGCACTATATTCAACTAATGAGCATTCTAATCAATCTTATGCGATCAAGCTATCAACCACATTTCCATTCTTTGTTGAGCTCTTGTGCACACATAAAATCTGAGAGAAAACATATCAAGCAAGATCAATGGAGATAGGAAGAATGGAGATTCAAACCCTACTAGACATGTGATGGTATAATCTTTTTTATTTTGTTGATTTGCATTGTCTTAGGTAATCTTCATATGTTATGGTGGATTTTTGTTATTGTTAGGCTAGGTTTTTGTGGTTGAATTCATTTAGTCTTTCAATATTGTTGTTTCCATTATCCACTTTTCACCATACACATTTTGGCACGCTCGGTGGGACTCATGTCCCTTTTGCATTTAACATCTTTTTTTGCAGATTTTTTGGTTTTTTGAAGTTGTAGATCTGACATTTCCGACAATATTTTGCCTTTTCATGTCTACACATTCTGGAACTGCATTTTTTAAATTCTATCGTGTCTATGAACCTCTGAATCACATCTGTGTTTTCGACAGTATTTTCATTTTCTAGATTGTAGGCTTTCATTATAGGCACGTCTGTGATCATTTTAACCGCATCTGTATTCTGCGGGATTTTTTTGTTTTGATTTTTGCAGGAAACATGTCTATAGGGTATTGAAACGCGTACGTGTTGTTGAATCACATTTGTGTAGGGCATAATCATGTCTATGTTTGGTTTGCATTTTTTAATTTTTGTTTTGTCATTTAGGGTTTCATTTCGTCATTTTGTCTTGCATTTAGGGTTTCAGATCTGGTTTATTTGATCTAATATCTTATGATCCAACTAATGAAGTGGTGTAGCTTGTCTTTGAAAGCGAATTGTGTGTCGAAGGCCCCTAATTTTCACAAAGTGTTTTGGGATTTTGTTAAAATAAACCTAACTTGTTTTCTTGCAGGAAGGGGTAATCATTTGAAGCAACCCAAATTATTAATAAATCTTTGTTGCAGGACCTTGGCAAGGGTTTTCTTTTGATTTTGCATTGTGTGCCTTGTTTCCATAGATTAGCAAACACTTCAATTGGTGCACTAAAATTGAACTAGTGTCTTTTGTGTCTTGAGCAATAGGCTCTTTGTGTTTAATCTTTAGAGGGCTTGCCTCCCTGTGTGGTCATTAGGACTACTAGTGACGAGGGAATGACTGAAGTGGTAGCGAGGTGAACCCCCCTCTTCCGAACCACTATAAATAACTATATCCATGTTGAAAGCCATGGGTAATGTGTGTTGATTAGTTCATACTAACACTATGTCTCCCCATAAACCCGTTTGATAAAATTTATTTGATCAATAGTAGGGCGTAACCCCTACCGGCTAGGAGACATCAACAAATCTTGTCCTAAAGATGACTTTTCGTTGCCAAACATAGACCTGATAGTGGATCTCACAACGGGTCATGTGATCTTATCTTTGATGGACGATTTTTTTTGGCTATAATAAAAAAAACATTGCACTTGAGGACTAGCACAAAACAATGTTTACTTGTTGTTGGGGAACCATATGTTGGAATGTCATGCCCTTTGGACTAAAGAATGCAGGTGCTACATACCAAAGAGCTATGACTACTATTTTTCATGATCTTATGCATGTAATTGTAGAAGATTATGTTGATGACCTCTTGGGAAAATCATTAGATAGAGACACTCATTTGGACATCATTTTAGTTGGTTTTGATTGGTTGGAAAAATAAAAAGTAAGATTAAATCCCAAGAAATGTATCTTTGGAGTAACCATCGGGAAGCTCCTTGGATACATTGTTTCAAAAAGAAGAATTGAAGCTAATCTAGCGAAAGTCAGGGCTATATTAGAAATGCCACCGCCAAGGAATATCAGTCAACTTTTATCTTTACAAGGAAGACTCCAGTCCATACGAAGATTCATAGCACAACTTGCGGATAAATGTCATCCTTTTCAGCACTTGCTACACAAAAACATCGAATTCAAATGGGATGATAACTGCCAAAATGATTTTCAGATACTCAAAGATTATCTTCTGAATCCACCAGTATTGATGCCGTCAGTTCAAGAACAACCCCTGTTACTCTACACATCAAATACACAAAAAACACTGGGGGCACTCTTGGTGCAACAAGATATTGAAGGCAAAGAAAAGGCAGTCTATTACATTAGTCGTACTTTGGTTGGTTATGAGCTTAATTACACACCAATTGAGTGTGTGTGTCTTGCTGTGGTTTTTTCCTTGCAGAAATTACAACATTACATGATAACTCATAAAACTAAGCTGGTTGCAAGGATAGATCCATTGAAGTATCTTCTCAATAAGGCAATGCTTACTGGCAGACTAGTTAAATGGGTTATGATCTTAAGTGAATTCGACATCGAATATATGGACAAGAAAGAAATAAAAGGACAAGCTATCATAGATCAGTTGGCAGATGCACCCATGATAGATGATGCTCCTCTAACTTCAAAGTTCCCAGATGAATCCATTCAGATGGTATCACACATGAAGCTTTGGCAACTATACTTTGATGACTCATACACACAACATGGTGTAGGAGTTGGCATCCTCTTTATCACACCTCAAGGGGATTACATTCCTAAATAATACCGATTGTCATTTCCTTGAACTAATATTATAACAAAATATGAGGCATTAACAATTGGATTATGAATTGCAGTTTAGTGGAAGATCTAGGAACTTCGTGTTTTTGGGGACTCTCAACTTGTAATTCATCAAGCAACCAATGACTACCAAACAAAGGATGAAAAATTAATGCCCTACAAGAAAATGTTAGATGAATTCAAGTAGTATTTCATAAAGATAACCTTTGAGAAGATACCAAGAGAACATAATCGAGTTGCAGATTCCATAGCTACTATTGCCTCACTGATTGATCTACTGCAGAATGAAACCCACTACGAGTTCTTGGTAGGCAACCTTTTGGTTCCCTCGTATGAGATCACTCTTGCCGAGATGATATGTGTTGTTGGTTTTGATTCCCATTTATATGGTCCCATTTTTACATACCTTTGTAGCAATATCCTTCCTCCCGACCTATCCAACAACCAACGTCGTACTTTCATTCATCAATCTTCACGATATGTCATTTTAGACAATATCCTTTACTATTGGGGTCTAGATGGCACTCTTCTTAGATGTTTAGAAGGGGATGAAGCTTAGATTACGTTACATGAAGTTCATGACGGTATATGTGGTCCACATTCTAGTGGTCCCACCTTGGCCAAGAAACTCATCAAGACTGGATATTACTAGCCCAGTATGGAAAATGATTCATACTAGTTTGAAGAAATGTAAGCAATGCCAAATTCATGGAGGCCTTATTCATGCGCCAACACAAGAACTTCAACTGATTGTGACTCCTTGGACCTTTTGTCAGTGGGGACTCGATCTCATAGGTAAGATTCACCCTCCTTCTTCCAATGGCCACAAATTTATTATCACTGCCACAAAATATTTTACAAAATGGATTGAAGTCATTCCTCTTATCTAAGTCACTAGAAAATAGATTGCTACATTCATTCTTAACTATATCATTTCCTGTTACGATATTCCTCTTTCCATCATCACAGATAACAGATGTCCCTTCAAGAACCAAGATGTTCGTGAGCTTTGTGATCACTTCCACATTACCCATCGCTTCTGTACTCCATACTACCCCCAAGGTAATGGTCAAGCTGAGGCGTCTAATAAAACCATTCTTAAAATCCTCAAAAAGATAGTCGATGGCGCTAGCCGAAATTGGCACATCCAACTTAATCCCACACTTTGGGCTTATCACACAAGTGTTCGTACACCTATAGGAGCTGCACCTTATTCACTTGTCTATGGCGCTGAAGCTATCTTGCCTATTGAGGTTGAGTTACCATCTTTGTGCAACATTATTAGTGATGAAGACAATAGGGTCTCTCGCTTACAAGAACTAGAACTATTGGATGAATGATGACAAACTACTTTTAATCACCTCAAGGATTATCAACAAATAATGAGTCGTAGCTACAATCATAAGGTTAAGCCTTGTCTATTGGAGGTAGGTGACTTAGTTCTCAAGGAAAATCCTAAAAATCAGCAAGACAGAGAGAAGAAGGGCAAGTTCAAATCAAATTGGCTTGGTCCTTATGTCATCATAATAGTCTATGGATCAGGTGCATATCAGCTTTCGACCCCAGATGGCGAACCTTTGGAATATCCAATCAAGGACATGCACCTTTGCAGGTTTTACACATAGCTCTTCAGCATATCCTAATTCAAAAATTACAAAAAAATACAAAAAAAATACAAAAAATACAAAAAAAAAATCATAAAAATAAAAAATTGTTACTTGGTGAAAACCTGGCAAATAGGCGTCTTGTGACACAAAAAAAAATTTGAAAAACATAAAAAAAAGTAAAGAGAAATAAATTCGTCCAATGGTGAAAACCACTTTGATGGCGCCCTAGGCAAGTACCACGGTGAAAACCGGGTTACTGGCGCCATGTGTAGAGAAATTGCTCCTCCCTCCTTCAGGATTCAATCTCATCCTTTCACTTTGCACACACTCACAACCTATCCATCCATAATAAACTTACCTGTTCCCATCATGGCTTGTTATTGATCTACCCAAGATTGGTTAGCCATTCATAATAATTCTTCCTTTTCACCCCTTTCCATCCATAATAAATCAGCTCCTATATGTGGCTAAGGTGAATCCTAAGTCTAGTGATGGGTGTGGAGCTAAGAGCATCACACGGTCTGAGGAGTACAGTTTCTTCCATTTTTCTTCAGTCTATCCACGCACAATCCACAATAAAGCAACACTTGCATCACAACTCTGCAATAAAGTTTTGTATTCTCCGCAATAAAGTATCAGTTTCATGGATGCAACCAGTTTCAGATAAGATGTACACATCAGCAATGGGCTTCAACAAATCAAATCTTTCAACAGACTTAGACAACATTGTGGTTCAGTGGTATCTATCATTTTTCTGAAAGTAAACATTGTGACCACAATCAAATAGACTTATACAAGTGACAAGAGACACTAAAATTGAGGACTATAGTGGGTGTTGGTGTCGATTCTTGGTTTTCTTTTGATTTTATCTTTTTGGTGATATGTCTTTTAGCTTTTATGGGATGTCTCTGACTAGAGATTCTATCTCCGGGATGTCTTTGACTAGAAAGGAGAGGATGGGATATGTTCACCTATTGTTTTGCTATCTGTGGATTGTCTCTTAGTAATGCTATGACTTGTCTAAGGATATGAGGACATTGTGAGTCTAGTGTAAAGATAATCTAGAACATCCATTAATTTAGCTTATCATGATGCCATTTTTGTAAATTCAATCTCCTATTTCTAATACATTAAATATTTTTAGCACATGTATGGTTCCTTCTAATCCTTGACTCTTTGCTTCAAATTCTTATGTGAGCAACACTTACTAATCATGTATATTTAGACTTTTGTACCACTGCTATTGTAGTCTAAAGATTCATTGCCTCTTCCAAACATGATCATGTTGAAGTGTGTCACCTATCAATATTTATTTGATCATATGCATCACATGCAATATGAACAATATTAAAAGTGACGCTTCTTCACTATCCTAGTACTGAAACCTCTCATTGTCTTGGTTATAAAACTTATTCCTCTTTAGTAAAAAATTTAGTGGCTAATATTCGCCAATTAGCTATTTTTTGAAATTTGGGAAGCAAAATTAGGCTAATAAATTCAACTTTTAAGGTGACCCGAATCACCAAATTTTCACAAAAAATTATTTTAGTGTTATTTAAATCACCAAAGAACTTATTTTATTAATTTTTTTAACTCAAAGATTTTCTACAATATTCGATACATGATTGGATTAGATTCGCCAACATTTTATAATTTATTGTAAAAATCTAAATTAATTCGCCAATAATATATCATAGTTATTAGTTACTTTAGGGTTATATCATCAATCTTTAGTTGCCACCATTGATTTAAAATATAATCCAATGACCATAATTGTATTCCATGAGGTAAATTGTACCTACAAGTTGTAATGCTCATGGGGTTTGAAGTTGCTTTTGAATTCTTGACCTCAATGAAAATCAATGGTCTAAAAAGAATTTTTGGCCCCATGAGTATTAAAAATTGGTGGTACATCATATCTCATAAATTACAAAGAGGGCTATTAGATTATTTAAATTAATGGTAGAAACGAAATAAAGTAGAGTCTACCCCTTAAACTCATTGACGATTTCCACCTTTAGGTCTTTATTTTTTTTTATAAAAAGCTATTTTTTTTAAATGAAAGGATTTGCAATAGTAATTAATGCACTCTTATTATTTTCCAAGATTCGCCAACATTTTCTACCAGAAAATTTAATATAAAAAATTTCGCCAATAAAATTAATATTTTTCTTTAAAAAAAAGGAATGATTCGCCAATACAAATAATTATTATTTAAAAAAAAATGCCAAGATTTTATACAATTTTTGAGGGGTTTCTTAAAGTTATCATTGTTCCTCTTTCACTATCTTGACTACCAAAACTTTTACATTGTCTAAGTATCAAAATGCCCAAATATACAAAATAATAATAAAAATTTACTTATACAAATGATATAGAAGATACATAAAATAATATTATGTAGTTTAAATTTGCTTTGTCAAATATGGGCTTTTAAAGCCATTTCTTTTTTACCACTTAGATAACTATAAAATACCTACTAATAATTACAAACTACCCAAATCATAAACTATTAAACTTGTACAACATCAATACATAACCACAAATAATACTTTGTATTATTTGAACATAAATAATTTTACCATAGATGTTATTTCTTAATTTATTCAATGATGTCATGCCTTGATTTGTGTCTACACACATGATAGCATTTTTCATGCATTTATGAATATATATTTATTATAATACACTTTTTATTTGAAAGAATTGTTTATTTATAATGGAACCACCAATGGTGAGCCTTGTAACAATTATTTTTTTCCTACTAATATGATGCATTTTGCAAATAGATAATGATCCACATTTGAACCATCCCTTATCATTCATGATATTTTATGAAATGAAAGTTCAACCAATGACATGTAGCTCCTATATTAGCATTGTGGCTATATAGGCACATATTTTAGCACATTACTTAACTTTATACATGATGATGATCATTTTGATGTTTGTTCTCCTATCTCTCATGATTGCATTACTTATATTTTTATAGATATTTATTGTTCACCTTCATATGATGTTGCTAGCTCTTTTTATTTTCCTTATGGATTAAATAATCAATCGAGGATATGCATAATGGAATGCCCAAGTTTTCTTCGTATAATATGGACAAAAATCTCTCTATTTCACAATGAATTGATTCTTAAGGAACATTCTTTTCCTTTATCTATGATAGAATCGTTTAATAGAATTGGAGATGTAAAATTACATGCCAAATCATGTCTTATCACTAGATGCTTAAAATACATGATAATGGCTCTTTCATACATGCATTTGGCAATTATGTGGTTGATATAGCTAAACAATAGTATAATATGTGTCATGTTTCCTATACATGTTTGTCTGCTTTGTCTTGTATTTTCATGGATCACTTTACCATTGGATTTAGATCATGCGTGAAACATTATTATCATTATTCTCAAATCCTTTATGTATCTAACTTATTTTTCCATGCATCGTGATGATAAACAACTTGTTGATCAAGCCACACATACACATATTTTCATGATTTATTATGATATGTTTGAGTGATTATAGTGATTTATTAAATACTTTGTGATGAACATACACATGATTTAGACAAACATAAGGATAGAGAGAACATGCAGATAGTGAACTTTTAGTTGATGAGGATAGAACACATGACACAATAAATACACACAATATAAGACTTATTGAGAATGTTATTTCTTATTTGAACTACCTCATCACCAAGATTGATTATATATAATAAAATTTAATGTAGAAGATGTTTGACCTTAAAATGAAACTATCAATGCATTTCACAATCCTTTGGCTATAACATTTTGATTTATCCTTCACCAAAAATATTCACAATAAATTGTTTCAAAATATATGATGGTAGCGGTGATGCATTGTGACATGCATAATACTTCAATATTATGTGTCTACCTTATTTTTAGAAAGATCAATTATGCAGTAAGGTATTACTATCAAGCTTGAAATGTGAGGAAATTACGTGTTTTTATCATTACCTCATGCTTCTATAACTTCATTTAAGGATATGGCTATAAATTCCATTAGAAACTTATATTACAATTGTGAGCCTAAGGTAGTCATTTATCAACTTAACAAAGGCAATAGAAAGGGACAATACAATTAAAGATTATGTTTTGAAATTGTAGTGTTATAAATTGTATCCTAATGTATTGTCAAAAATTGCATACCCCTTTGTAATTTGACCTACATATTTTGTAATCACTTTGGTGTACATTCCCCTAGTACCTGAGTAGGCTCACTTTAGCCCTTGCATCAGCCTTTTCCCTCTCAGGATGCTCAAGACCCCCTTTCAACAACTATCCTTCAACTTTTGTTTCTTGTTAGTTGTGCGTCTCCCTTGTCTTGTTGTTTTCGAGAGTGATTCATTTGGACACTAGCGTGCCGCACGAACATCCACGCGTCGTGCATTCGTCTCATGACATCTTAACGTTCGAATGTTGGTTATGAGTGTGCCCTTCCACTTTGCCACATGCGCATGTCAATGGAAATGGCTTGGAATCTTCTAAAGGGATCACCAACTCTCTTTGTCCCTCCTCTTCTCTCATTTTAAATCCATCTTTTCTATCCATTCGGGATCTCTTGGTTATTCAACCTCTCTAGCTTCTCCAAGCGCTCTCTCTCGAGTCTCACAACTTGCTCTTTCTCTCTTACTCACTTTCTATAGCTGTATCTAGTTTGCTACAACACTCCCAAGCTCTCTCAAGCTCTCATAATATATCTTGCAACTCTCTTGGCTTTCTCAAGAATCTTTGGTAATATCTTTCTATCAGTCTATATATCTCATCTTTGAGCATCTTGGGATTTATCACATCTATGTTTTATCATTTATCATATATCATTTATTTTATCTCTTAGACAGATCTAAGACCAGGAGTAAACTGAGAGGGGGGGGGGGGGGGGGTGAATCAATTTACCATCAGAAATTAGAACTTAATGCATATCAAAACCATTAAACCTGAGCACAAAGGAACCAACACAATGAAGAATAGAACATGAAATCTCAATACACACAACACCAATATTTTGACGTGGAAAACCTAGTAAGGGGAAAAACCACAGTGGGAAACCCTACCCACAATCAGATGAATACTCTATAGTAGTATTGTGAACAATTACAATGGGGTATGCACTTGCAGAAAGGCCAACAACCTAGAACGCACTACTCACCACAAAAAGAAGTCTCACTAACTTACAAAAACATCATACTACAATCCAAAAAGAATGAACTATGAAAGTAGCATCTCCTAATGCTTGATATAGTTCCGATTAAGCACAAATGTCTACCCTACAATACAAAAACCTTCATCGAATGATATATCACTTGTTCACACATAAACCTTCCTCTGATAATGCAGACATAACCATCCATCCCACTGATCCCCTCGATATGAAAACTACATGAATAAGTCACCTATAAATACAGATCATCAACCTTATTAAGAAGGTCGATTAAACCCTAAACCCAAAACCCATAATAACAAAAATTACATTACACGGTATCACCAGACCAATTTTATGATTTACATTACATTGCATAGACCTAAAAAAGTAACCAAACAATTCCATCCGTTGGAAATTCCGCTAAGACCAAAATCCAACACGCTTCACCAGCCAGTAGAAACCCTTAGT
The DNA here is from genome assembly GCF_030272615.1 of Cryptomeria japonica. NCBI lineage: Eukaryota > Viridiplantae > Streptophyta > Pinopsida > Cupressales > Cupressaceae > Cryptomeria > Cryptomeria japonica. The sequence continues at coordinate 904,450,177 of NC_081407.1, forward strand.
GAAGTAACATAGAAAGTCTAATTGGATCCAAATACCACCACCATAACAACACACTAGCCAATGCAAAGTCACCAAACAATCAAAATATGATCAAGAAGCACCTTCAGCATAATACAAACTGACTCCATAAGCCGAACCAAGATCGTCTGACCAAAACACCAAATATCACTTACCGGTAAAGCTAGAAGCTAGCCGATACCAGTAAACACCAAAAGTGATAACAACCAAAGCACCAGATCACGAACCAACAAAATATAGAAAGCATAAAACCATCCATAGTAAAGATCCAAAACCGATTCCAGAGATTTGATCATACCAGATCAGAATCATAGCCAAAGCCAAGATGATAACCAAGACTAATCGGGATATAGTGTTGACATAAATGACAACACTTAACCAAATCCAACATATTGCCAACATTATCTTGCATTTATCTTTTATTCTATCAATCTATCTAGGTTGTTCATGGAGGTGGAAACACCAAAATGGGGGTCTGACTAAGTAAGACTCCAAAACACAACCCCCAACATTTTCCTTCTTTCTTGTGTAGGTTTATAATCATAGGAAGAAGATCATTTAGCTGGAGGCTTCATATCATGGACCGGTTGTGAGCTTCCTTCTTTTCCCTTTTCTCAAGTCATTCTAATATTTCTCATTCTATGTTATTAGTCTATCTTGTTGTTTTTCTACATTCATTGAATATTATAATTGTATCTGCAACCCC